>NC_138768.1:885841267-886093767 GCF_965119305.1 Pelophylax lessonae
CCTTCAGTTAAATGGGTAGTCAAATGCTAACACTTGGCCATACCCATATGGAAGAAAATGTTGTTATATTTTAGAAAAACATTCTTTGTAAACACATAGAATATTAGCAAAATTGTGTCATTTCCTTTATATTTGTGAAATGCTAATAATCTTTATTTGAAATATGTTTTACATCTTTTTTTGTTCTATATGACTACCCATTCCCCAATGTAATATTTTGTTGGATAATTTAGATAATGTGGAGGTTTTATATAAACACTGTAGATTTCACTGTTATTATTTCAAAGTTATCAGGAAAGGTGTATGGAATGTGATGGTGTTTACTAAGGGATCCCTTGTTTTTCCAATCCGCCTGTTTTTCCCATTTTCTATGGGCGAGCCAGCGGATTTTCAATCGGTTTTCAAAGAAGAAATTGCCCAAAATCGCGCTAGCGGAATTTTTTGAGCCTATTTGGCGTTGCGCATGCGCACATTCGCGCGTTCGCAGCTCGGGGCTGGAGGAGCTTTTTTACCTTTTTACACTTTTGCAGATATCTCTCTTTCTAAGTCAGTTTTTGAGATGTTTTAAAAGCTAGTCATCTCCAAATTCTTCTCCACACCTTCCACAGTGATTTGAGATTTTTGGGGGTACAGGGGAAAATTTGGCAAAACATTAGTCGAGCTTTTAGCTGGCGTGTTTTTAAGTCCCGCTCTAACCTTGTAGCATCTTAATAAATCTCACAGTTGGCGTTATTTTCCGCCCGCCGTTCTTTGAATACCAATTTCAGACTTAAAAATTCGCCGGTTCCCAAAATCCCGCCGAAACGCCAATTCGCCGTACTATGAATCAGGCCCTATGTCCCATTTCCTATTGAGTAGTTTGAGTGTTAGTTTTCTATGATTCCTAAAGAGTTTCCTAATGGGTTCTACATCCGTATTGTCCAAATCTACTCTGGTATCAAAAGCAACCTCTATCTCTTGTTTGATATTCACATCAATTCTATAGGCCATATTTTGGTGTAATGCGGTCACAGTGAGAAAAATTGACAAAAAATACTATTTGATTCTAAAACACAGATCCTGTATATCCAATAAAGTGACAGATGTCAAATCCTGTCCCTCCACGTGTTAAATAGTGTCAGGTTTAATAACCAATATGATTCTGGCAGTATCCAGAGGAGTCAGTGGGGATCACAAGCAAATCAAGAAAAACTCTAGCAAAAGAAAGGAGTCTCCCCCTTCTTTTGATGGTAGTGGGAGTGTCATGGTCTGGGGCTGCATGATTGCTGCGGGCACTGGGGACCTACAGTTCATTGAGGGAACCATGAATGCCAACATGTACTATGACATACTAAAGCAGAGCATGATCCCCTCCCTTCAGAGACTGGGCCGCAGGGCAATATTCCAACATAATAACGACCCCAAACACACCTCTAAGATGACCACTGCCTTGCTAAAGAAGCTGAGGGTAAAGGTGATGGACTGGCCAAGCATGTCTCCAGACCTAAACCCTATTGAGCATCTGTGGGGCATCCTCAAAGGGAAGGTGGAGGAGCGCAAGGTCTCTAACATCCACCAGCTCTGTGATGTCATCATGGAGGAGTAGAAGAGGACTTCAGTGGCAACCTTTGAAGCTCTGGGGAACTCCATGCCCAAGCTGGTTAAGGCAGTGCTGGAAAATAATGGTGGCCACACAAAATATTGACACTTTGGGCCCAATTTGGACATTTCCACTCAGGGGTGTACTGACTTTTGTTGCCAGCAGTTTAGACATTAATGGCTGTGTGTTGAGTTATTTTTAGGGGAAAGCAAATGTACACTGTTATACAAGCTGTACACTCACTACTTTACATTGTAGCAAAGTGTCATTTCTTCAGTGTTTATCACATGAAAAGATATAATAAAATATTTATACAAATGTGAGGGGTGTACTTACTTTTGTGAGATACTGTATGTTCAAGACTGAATGAAGCGGTATTCTGACGGAAGCACAGTGTGGGGTCGCGGTTTCCGTTACAATAACACACTGAGATGGTTCCCTGCCAAACCAGAGATCAAACTTTTACTTATCAAGAAATGTGACAAATAAAAGACACAAATTCCTGTTTCTTAGGAATCATTTCAAAGTTTATGATGCCGAAAGAAAATATTATAAATCCTTTATTGCCAATGACCCAGAACTAAAACAACTAAGAGGCAATAAAACTAAAACAAAATCTGAATGGTTGATTGATTTTTCGGTATACAGTTTAATGACATCCTGATAGTGGACTCAGATATGAAAATGAGATAACAGACTTTCTGAAGAAATTAGAAACAATTGAATACTGTCTGTGATACTTTTTTTTATTTGCACTAACATGCAATTTTTCAGGACAAGCTTTCGGGGTGTTCATCAAGGTCCAAGAAATATTAATGAACAACGTTTTAGCAAAGTGTTAATAAGACAATCTCTAAGAAAAAATACAAACAAACCCAGCAATGGTAATTAAGCTTGGATAGCTGGTGAGATAAGGCAGGGAGAGGGCTATGGGATTTGTCAGCAGATGGGGTCTGCTTAGTGAGATAGTGACTGGCCCAGGCTGGGTAAGGAAGGGGTTAATCTTCCCAGCTCCAGTTTGCTCGCATTTTTAGGCTTCAGCTGGCCCACCTGTGGTATATAGATGGGGAAGGTTGAGGCCCGGGGCTTTTTGATGCCCATTTTCTCTCCAAGATTGAAGCCTATGAGGGGCTGCTGTGCCCTGCTGTCTGCCACTTCCACAGAGAGTATCGGAGTATCACCAGGAATGGACTTTGCCTGTGTGAACTTTGCCAACATGGATGCTCACCTCTATGAGGTATGTTTGGGCTACCAGCCGTTGTAGTTAGTTTAGGAATATGGAACTGTTCTTATTACATTGTACCGCTGAACTTCTTCAGTAAAAGTTACAATAACTTTATCTTGAGCCTGGTGTGAAGTTTTTTGAAAGGGGTGCATTTTGGATCTGGTGTATCCCAAAAGAACTGGGGCCTCTAAATCACTAGAGGGGCATGAAGAACACAACACTACATTGTGTCAATGCAGTATGCTAATGAAGAGCAGGGCCATTGCTACGGGTAAGTGAGTACACATTCAAGACTCAAGGCAACCAGTCATAGGCGTGGTACCTGGGAGAGGTGAGGAGTTCTCCGATAGTGAGGGGTCTCTGCCTGGGCTTCTTCCCTAGTGATCCATCTACCATAGCAACTGGGAGCAGACCAGCATTAGGGGTGCCTTCAGCCTAGCTGCATGGTATGGGAGCTAAGGGGTTGACACAGAACATGCATGAGATCCGTGCTATGTGTCTGGTGGGATCCCATTCTGTTACTAGGAATGAGGTAACAGAGGTGCGCTGGCTGTTGGAGGTGGCACAGCATGGCCTATCACTCCTAATTCAAGAAGTAGAAGTCACAGTGTGTAGAGACACAGGTTATCACATACAAAAGTGACCACACTTCATTACTACACACAGCAAAGGTTATCTCTAAGTCAGGGAACTGCTTTTTGTGAGACTGTACACATGAATGTGGTCCCCGCCTGTTGCCAGGTACTGGTGAGCGCACACTTGGACAAAGGTATCCCTAGTGCGCAAATGTGTTAGGCGCTGCTCATAACTCACACAAAGGCTATATGCTGCGCATTGGTAAAGTCAAGGTATCCATGAGAAACAAGTAGATACATTGGAAGATAATTAATAAAATGAATAAAACTTGCTTCCATATAAACCATGAAGTAGCATTTATTATATGGCCATAGATAAAGCACACAGTCCAGATAAAAACACAGCCATGTGTGAATGACAAAGACAAATTTAAAAGGTAAAAGCCCAAGTCTCATCCAACCTCAAACACTAAATGGAGGGCCCAACACTTGTAATGGAAACAGGCTCAAGGTTCACATACCAGCAGGAAGGCTCGCTGGGATCAGCTGTCGGTGTCCCGCAGAGAAGGATCACTTCAGTGTGGTGCATAGTAAAGCTGAAGCCCACCAAGAAGATGGCTACTCACGGGAAGGAGACAATAATGTGGATGGCATGCAGCTTTCTTATCCCTTCTAGTGTTGGATTGTATGTGGTTACTAGAGGGACATGGTTTTTGTTTTTTTTTTCTATTTTTTTATCACTTACCTGGTGCTGGAGGCCAATAAAGGCAGCTCAGCTCCCAACTCCCCTGAAGGTGGAACAGGAGGAGTCAGGCTCAAAGAAGCACGGGTCACTTGCTTGAATTATTTGCAGAGATGTTCTGGCTGTAGTGTTGTCAGAAGAAATGTCCAGGTATTCAGATGAGACACCAAGATAATGTCTACAGGTGGCACCCCTGAGAAGTAGAAGGACTCAGGAGATAAACCAGTATAAAGCGAAGGTCAGATACCGGGTGTGGACAAGAGCAAGCGTAGTTGGGAGGTTAGACATGGTCATACACAGGAGAGCAGGATAAGACAGTTCATTAACCACTTTACCACCGGAGGATTTTGCTGTCTTATGTCTGGGCCACTTTTTGCGATTTGGCGCTGTGCGATTTTAACTGACAATTGCACGGTCGTGCGACGCCATACCCAAACAAAATTTACGTCCTTTTTTTCCAACAAACAGAGCTTTCTTTTGGTGGTATTTGATCACCTGTGCGATTTTTACTTTTTGCGCTATAAACAAAAAAACGAGCGTTTATTTTGAAAACATAACAATATTTTTTAATTTTTTTTAGATGAAATTCCCCCCAAAAAAATGTAAAAATCAAAATTTTTTAAAATTTTTGGCCAATTTGTTTTCTGCTACCTATGTTTGGTAAAAAAGAATCACAATAAGTGTATTTTGATTGGTTTGCGCAAAAGTTATTGTGTTTACTAACTAAGGGAAAGATTTCTGTCATTTTTGATGTTTTTTTTTTAACGAGTAATGGCGGCGATCTGTGATTTTTTTTTTTTGCGGTACTGTGACATTGCAGCGGACAGATCGGACCTTTGACTGACATTTTTGACACTTTTGGGGGTACCAGTGACATTACTGCAGTAATCAGTGCTATACATATGAACTGTTACTGTAAAAATGACACTGGCAGGGAAGGGGTTAATTTTATTGGAGAGGGAGGGGTTAATGTATGCCTGGTGCTTACTAACGTGTGTGGGGGGAGGTGACTGTTTGACACAGGGACAGATCGGATGTTCAGCTATGCAATCTGTCACTGTTTGTCACTCAGGAGATCCGCCCGCTCTGTTTACACAAACGGGTGGATCTCCAAACTCGATCCCCCGACGGCTCCTACAAGGGGAGAAGTCCAGCGACGTAGGTCTACGTCACTGGACGGAATCAAGCCACTTTGCCGCAGTACAGTCCCAGTGACTGGTCGGCAAGTGGTTAAACAAGCCGAGGTCAGATCAGGAGGTAGGCAGAAGACAGGTTTAGGGTCAAGCCGAGTCAGTTACTCTGCATCTGTGCATAACAGATATCCACAGATGCGGGGTAACACAGGAACAAATGCACTGGAGAGCCAAAGATCAACCAGCAATCAAAGAGAATGACTGGCTCCCTTATAAAGCCTGTTTGGCTCCAGTCCGGGCCGGGAGCAAGCATGGCCGTGCACCAGCCCGCATTTGTGGGCACATTTGTGTGGCCATGTAAGATACTGGCAGGAATGCCAGGTCTTTGTGAGCCTCTGCTATGGATAGGGTCCTGACAGTATTGGAGATGTTCTCTTTAGGTTCTCAGGGCCGTGTTTGTGCTGGTATTGATGGTTTTGTCCTTGTACTCTTTCTTTTGAAATTGAGGCTGATAGTATTCTGAGATGTGTATTTCTGTCTTCTGGGCCTGATCTGAAGATATTCGGTGGTAACTGATGGTGTGGCTGTGTATGATGGCCCTTTGGGTGTGTTGGGGGTGGAAGCTTAAATTGTGGAGATAATTGCATCAGTGAGTGGGTTTCCTGTATATTGATGTGTGCAGCTTGTCCTCTCTGATGTATACTGTGGTATATAGGAAATTGACATGTGTGTGTAAATAGTCCTTTAAGAGGAATCTCCTAAATCCTGTGGATTTTAGAACATAGTTTCCTCACTTAAAGATGACAGCGGGGCCTGGGTTCTGTAGAATAAGGAACATTACAAGGGTGATTTGATGGTAACAGTGGCAGGAGATGAAATCCCCAGTTATTCTGAATTTTGCTGGATTAACAAAGTAACCTCCTTGAAGCCACGGATCCTAAAAAGAATTGAGCTGTCATTTCTAAGCCAATATTTCTCATTTTTAGGGATTGGCGTAGGGCCAATGTGGTGCCGTTAATTAAAAAGGGATCAAAGTCTTTACCAAGTAACTATAGACCTGATAGTGTAACTTCTATAGTCGGGAAGATACTGGAGAGTTTAACCACTTCAGCGCCGGAGGGTTTTACCCTCTTAACCTCCTCCCATTCGCGCTACAGCCAAAGTACGGCTGCAGCGTGGACTCACATTTTCGGGAGGCTGTTTTTAAACGGCCTCCCAGAAACAGTCTCCCCGCGCGCTCCCGCGAGCGCGCATCGGGGAAAATCTGTGTCGGCCGTGTCCCTTGGACTCAGCCGATCACAGATCGTGGTGAATGGCCAATCACAGCGGCCATTCACCACATGATCGGACCGTCCAATGAGAGATGATCTCATATGTAAACATATGAGATCATCTCTCATCGCCAGTGCTCCTTCCTCACACGGAGCCTGCAGTGTGAGGAAGGAGGAGAGCCAATCAGCCGTCGGGGACAAAGAAAAAAGTAATCAGGGCACTGATCACCAGTGCCCTGATTACACAAGGTACACCAAAACACACGAACTGCCCACCATCAATGCCCACAGTGCCCGCCATCAGTGCCCCCCATCAGTGCACACAATCAGTGCCCATAGTGCTGCCAGTCAGTGCCCATCAGTGCCTGCTCATCTAGGCACTGATGAGCACTGACTGGCAGCACTATGGGCACTGAGTGTGGGCACTGATGGTGCTGCCCATCAGTGCTCATCAGTGCCGCCCATCAGTGCTCTTCAGTGCCACCCGTCAGTGTTAATCAGTGCCACCTGCCAGTGCCCATCAGTGCCGCCCGCCAGTGCCCATCAGTGCCGCCAGTCAGTGCCGCCTCTCAGTTCCCATCAGTTTCACCTCTCAGTGCCCAGCAGTGCCCCCTATCAGTGCCGCCTATCAGTGCTCATCAGTGTGGCATATTAGTACCTCCTTATCAGTGCCACCTCATCAGTGCCCATAAGTGCCACCTCATCAGTGCCCATCAGTGCCGCCTCATCAGCGCACATCAGTGGAGAAAAATGTATTTATTTTCAAAATTTACTCGCAGAAAATAAGAACTTTTTTTTTTTTTCAAAATTTTCTCTTTTTTCTTTTTTTTTTGTAAAAAATAAAAAAACAAGAGATGATTAAATACCACCAAAAGAAAGCTCTATTTGTGTGAAAAAAATGATAAAAAATTCATATGGGTACAGTGTAGCATGACCACGCAATTGTCATTCAAAGTGTGAGAGCGCTGAAAGCTAAAAATTGGTCTGGATGGGAAGGGGGTATAAGTGCACAGAAGGCAAGTAGTTAATGACCAGGCCATTTTTTGAGATTCGGCACTGCGTTGCTTTAACTATCAATTGCGCGGTTATGCGACGCCGCACCCAAATACAATTGATGTCCCTTTTTCCCCATAAATAAAGATTTCTTTTGGTGGTATTTGATCACTTCTGCGTTTTTTTCGTCTTTGCGCTATGAACACAAAAAGAGCGTGCATTTTGAAAAAACACCAATATTTTCTACTTTCTGCTATAAAACATTTCTAATATAAAAAAAAATTAAAAAATCAAAATTTTTTTATCAGTTTAGGCCAATTTGTATTCTGATACACAATCTTTTTCTGCCTCTTTGACAGGAGACCCATCTTTCTTTGTTTACATTCCAGAGGGCTCTCCTGTCAGTATTGCCGAAGATCACAAGAGGCCGGTGGCGATTGAGCCCGCTCCTCCCTCGGACTGCCTACCACTGTGTCTAATAAGTCTGAGGAGGTAAGTATAACCTTAGACATAGGGGTGGCTGTGGATGTGGTATACTTGGACAGAAGGGTGGCTGTGGACCTGATATACTTGGACAGAGGGGTGGCTGTGGTATACTTGGACAGAGGGGTGGCTGTGGACGTGGTATATTTGGACAGAGGGGTGGCTGTGGACGTGGTATACTTGGATAGAGGGGTGGCTGTAGACATTTTATACTTGGACAGTGGTGTGTCTGTTAATGATGTATACTTGGACAGAGGGGTGGCTGTGGACCTGATATACATGGACAGAAGGTTGGCTGTGGACATGGTATACTTGGAATGAGGGGTGGCTGTGGACATGGTATACTAGGAAAGAGGGGTGACTGTGGAACGTGGTATATTTGGACAGAGGGGTGGCTGTGGACATGGTATACTTGGATAGAGGGGTGGCTGTGGAACATGGTATATTTGGACAGAGGGGTGGCTGTGGACCGTGGTATACTTGGACAGAGGGGTGGCTGTGGAACGTGGTATACTTGGACAGAGGGGTGGCTGTGGAACGTGGTATATTTGGACAGAGGGGTGGCTGGGGAACGTGGGATACTTGGACAGAGGGGTGGCTGTAGAACGTGGTATACTTGGACAGAGGGGTGGCTGTGGACATGGTATACTTGGACAGAGGGGTGGCTGTGGATGTGGTATACTTGGACAGTGGGGTGTCTGTTAATGATGTATACTTGGACAGAGGGGTGGCTGTGGACCTGATATACATGGACAGAAGGTTGGCTGTGGACATGGTATACTTGGAATGAGGGGTGGCTGTGGACATGGTATACTAGGAAAGAGGGGTGACTGTGGAACGTGGTATATTTGGACAGAGGGGTGGCTGTGGACATGGTATACTTGGATAGAGGGGTGGCTGTGGAACATGGTATATTTGGACAGAGGGGTGGCTGTGGACCGTGGTATACTTGGACAGAGGGGTGGCTGTGGAACGTGGTATACTTGGACAGAGGGGTGGCTGTGGAACGTGGTATATTTGGACAGAGGGGTGGCTGGGGAACGTGGGATACTTGGACAGAGGGGTGGCTGTAGAACGTGGTATACTTGGACAGAGGGGTGGCTGTGGACATGGTATACTTGGATAGAGGGGTGGCTGTGGACGTGGTATATTTGGAAAGAGGGGTGACTGTGGAACGTGGTATACTTGGACAGAAGGGTGGCTGTGGAGATGATATACTTGGACAGAGGGGTGGCTGTGGAACGTGGTATGCTTGGACAGAGGGGTGGCTGTGGAAGTGGTATATTTGGACAGAGGGGTGTCTGTGGATATGGTATATTTAGACAGAGGGGTGTCTGTGGATGTGGTATACTTGGACAGAGGGGTGGCTGTGGATGTGGTATATTTGGACAGAGGGGTGTCTGTGGATGTGGTATACTTGGACAGAGGGGTGGCTGTGGACTTGGTATACTTGGACAGAGGGGTGGCTGTGGACCTGATATACTTGGACAGACGGGTGGCTGTGGATGTGGTATATTTGGACAGAGGGGTGGCTGTGGACATGGTATACTTGGACAGAGGGGTGGCTGTGGACGTGGTATACTTGGACAGAAGGGTGGCTGTGGAGGTGGTATATTTGGACAGAGGGGTGGCTGTGGATGTGGTATACTTGGACAGAGGGGTGGCTGTGGATGTGGTATACTTGGACAGAGGGGTGGCTGTAGACGTGGTACACTTGGATTTTGCAAAAGCATTGGACACAGTTCCCCACACACGGCTAATGTGTAAGGTAAAGTCTACAGGCTTGGAAAGATCAGTTTGTAAATGGATAGAAAATTGGCTAAAAGATAGAATTCAGAGAGTAGTGGTCAATGATTCTTGCTCTGAATGGTGTAAGGTTATCAGTGGTGTACCCCAAGGTTCAGTTTTTGGACCCTTACTCTTTAATATCTTTATAAATGATATCGGGTCTGGTATTAAATGCTCCATTTCAGTCTTTGCAGATGACACCAAGCTTTGCAGTGGAATAACTTCCTTACAGGATGTCTCCAACTTACAAGCTGACCTCAATGCACTGTATAATGGGGCAACTATGTGACAAATGAGGTTTAACCGCTTGCCGATCGCCGCAAGTAGATATACTGTGGCGGTCAGTCCCGGCCTGGCAAAGTGACGTATATATACGTCACTAGCCTGTGACCGGTTTGTGAGCCAATAGCGGGCGAGCGCGCGCCCGCCCCAGCTCGTTCACTGAAGAGTCCGCGCGTATGACCGCCGGTCACACTACGATTGTCGGTAGAGCGGGAGAAAGGCGGGCGGCTTATGTAAACAAGCTGCCTGTCATTCTCCCCTGTGTAAAAATGGGGATCAGACGGTTCTACTATGTAGAACCGTTGATCTCTGTTTTTACAATAGTAGACCTGTCCCACTACAGTTAGAAACACGCCCCCTAGGGACACACTTAACCCCTCCCTCTCCAATACAGTTAACCCCTTCCCAGCAAGTGTCATTTTTACAGTAACAGTGCATATGTATAGCACTGATTACTGCAGTAATGTCACTGGTAACCCCAAAAGTGTCAAAAATGTCAGTCAAGGGTCCGATCTGTCCGCCGCAATGTCGCAGTCCCGCAAAAAAATCGTAGATCGCCGCCGTTACTCGTTAAAAAAAAAGCAATAAAAATGACAGAAATCTTTCCCTTAGATAGTAAATGCAATAACTTTTGTGCAAACCAATCAAAATACGCTTTTTGCAATTTTTTTTTACCAAGCATATGTAGCATAAAACAAATTGGCCAAAAATGTTAAAAAATTTTGATTTTTACATTTTTTTTGGGGAATTTCATATAAAAAAATGTGAAAAATATTGTTGTTTTTGCAAAATTTACGCTCTTTTTTTTGTTTATAGCACATGATCAAAAAATCGCACAGGTGATCAAATACCACCAAAAGAAAGCTCTGTTTATGGGGAAAAAAAGGACGTGAAATTCGTTTAGGTACAGTGTCGCACTTTAACGCAATTGTCCGTTAAAGTCACGCAGTAAAAAAATCGCAAAAAAAAACCCTGGTCAGGAAGGGGGTAAAATCTTCCGGGGCTTAAGTGGTTAATGTTGATAAATGTAAAGTTATGCACTTGGTGGCTAAGAATATGCATGCATCATACATACTAGAGATCAGCGTGCGTGCTTCCAATGCAGCCAGTGACAAGTGTACATGTCCCCAATGCAGAGATCAGCTTGCCTGCCTCCAATGCAGCCAGTGACCAGTGTACATGTCCCCAATGCAGAGATCAGCTTGCCTGCCTCCAATGCAGCCAGTGACCAGTGTACATGTCCCCAATGCAGAGATCAGCGTGCCTGCCTCCAATGCAGACAGTGACCAGCATACATGTCCCCAATGCAGAGATCAGTGTGCATGCCTCCAATGCAGTGACCAGTGTACATGTCCCCAATGCAGAGATCAGCATGCGTGCCCCCAATGCAGCCAGTGACCAGAGTACATGTCCCCAATGCAGAGATCAGCGTGCGTGCCTCCAATGCAGACAGTGACCAGCATACATGTCCCCAATGCAGAGATCAGCATGCGTGTCCCCAAGGCAGCCAGTGACCAGCATACATGTCCCCAATGCAGAGATCAGCATGCGTGTCCCCAATGCAGCCAGTGTACATGTCCCCAATGCAGAGATCAGCGTGCGTGCTTCCAATGCAGCCAGTGACCAGTGTACATGTCCCCAATGCAGAGATCAGTGTGCGTGCCTCCAATGCAGTGACCAGTGTACATGTCCCCAATGCAGAGATCAGCGTGCGTGCTTCCAATGCAGCCAGTGACCAGTGTACATGTCCCCAATGCAGAGATCAGCGTGCGTGCCTCCAATGCAGCCAGTAACCAGTGTACATGTCCCCAATGCAGAGATCAGCGTGCGTGCCTCCAATGCAGCCAGTAACCAGTGTACATGTCCCCAATGCAGAGATCAGCATGCGTGCCCCCAATGCAGCCAGTGACCAGTGTACATGTTCCCAATGCAGAGATCAGCGTGCGTGCCTCCAATGCAGACAGTGACCAGCATACATGTCCCCAATGCAGAGATCAGCATGCGTGTCCCCAATGCAGCCAGTGACCAGTGTACATGTCCCCAATGCAGAGATCAGCGTGCGTGCTTCCAATGCAGCCAGTGACCAGTGTACATGTCCCCAATGCAGAGATCAGTGTGCGTGCCTCCAATGCAGTGACCAGTGTACATGTCCCCAATGCAGAGATCAGCGTGCGTGCTTCCAATGCAGACAGTGACCAGTGTACATGTCCCCAATGCAGAGATCAACGTGCGTGCCTCCAATGCAGCCAGTAACCAGTGTACATGCCCCCAATGCAGAGATCAGCGTGCGTGCTTCCAATGCATTGACCAGCGTACATGTCCCCAATGCAGAGATCAACGTGCGTGCCCTCAATGCAGCCAGTGACCAGCGTACATGTCATCAATGCAGAGATCAGCTTACGTGCCCCCAATGCAGCCAGTGACCAGCGTACATGTCCCCAATGCAGAGATCAGCGTGCGTGCTTCCAATGCAGACAGTGACCAGTGTAAATGTCCCCAATGCAGAGATCAGCATGCATGCTTCCAATACAGCTAGTGACCAGTGTCCATGTCCCCAATGCAGAGATCAGTGTGCATGCTTCGAATGCAGCCAGTGACCAGTGTACATGCGATGTCCCCATCCCCAATGCAGAGATCAGCATGCGTGCCCCCTTCAAAGCAGATACTTACCTCGTCATGGACGGCGTGCTGCTCTGAGTCAGCCCGGGGCGGCGGCGGGATACGGTGCGATCACGCACGGCGTCGGCTCTCCTGTCTCCTCTTCTCCGGCGGGCGGGAACTGAAGGTGAACGTGACGCCGGGGCAGTGCACCACCCCCAGGCGTCACGTCACCAGGTCCGATGTCCTCCTGTGATTAGTCCAGGCTGGACTCTGGACCAATCAGAGCCCGGACATCGTTAAAGTGGGGTGTGTCGGGGCGCATTGCTCTGCGCCCCGACACACCCCCAGAAGAGCGCCAATCGGCACCTCTGCCGGGCGAGGGTGGGGTCAAAAACCCCACCCTCCCCATACCCAGCACACAGTCAGGCACCCCTAGTGGGCGAAAACTTGACTTTTTTTTATTTAATCTTTTTTTCTCTGTCGCTCATTGACAGACGTAGTCCTCGTTGATTCAACACACTCGGGTTATGCTGCCCTCCACAGGAGTAGGACTAGACAGGAAAGAAAATACTCTGGCCACACCCTAGGGGCAGTCCCCGAGGGTATATCCTCTCTCTCTCTGCTACAGCAAATCAGTTTTTTTCTGTCTAGTCAGGAGTAAGGACCTAGATACCTTGCTGGGATCTTCGGTCCTGGCAGGATTTTTTTCCTAGAAAGATTTTTAGACAGCTTTTGTTTTCTCCAGTGTTCCTGTGAGATCTTCAAGCAAGAAAGCTGAACTGGGCGACGGGCTGGATGTTGAGATCCAGTGGTCACCCCAGCTCAGCCTACGAGCGCGTGCAGGCCATAGCTCCGCGCTGGGTTGGCCGCGACATAGTCCCACTGGACGGGGACTGACCCTGCGAGTTAAACGTCTCGCTGAAACGCCAAGGACCATGAGTCACGGCGCCCGTATTGGTCGACAGCCCTCCCACCTCGGTGGAGAGGGGTACTGTCAGGAGTTGGCAACCGCCTGGTTCCAGTATGGTGAGTAGTATGTTCCCCCCTTTCCCCTGACGGGTCTTGTGGTGAACGCGGGCCCCTCTCTGTATGGTAAGGATGGGTCCCCTCTATCCTATAACATGGCACAGATCCCCCTATTTAAGTGTGATTTTTGTGTACAAATAGCCAGGAGGCTTGGTTTGGGAGCTGACAATCTAATTGCAAGCATGTTTAAATGATTATAATCAGTGGCAGTACTAGAATCTTACTGTGATAGATAAGGTAGCCTACCTGTCAGTAGCCACAGGGCATGTATACTGCTTTCCAGGTCATTCCTCCAGCAAAGGCATGCCTCCCGACGGCCACGCGGTCCGCTAGGGTCCGGTACTGCCGGCCACGTGGATCACCATGTAGAGAGAGGTTTTGTGATATCGAGATACTCTGCAGTCACACCGCTATTCTGTAGAGGCCGCCGCCATTGTCTGGTAGATCGCACGAGGCCGCCATTTTGGCGTAGCCTCGTGTCTCCAGCATGGGGGCGGCCATGTTTGAGGTGACTCAAACACCTCGTGGAGCTAGGGGAGGCGCCGGAAGGCGTACAGAGGGGATGAGCCGCCTCCTTTCTTCCCGGGCAGCCAGCCAAAAGACTTCCTGTCTGTTCTAGACAGTGCTGAGAAAAGTTGCAGTGGAAACTCTGAGCATCAAGTGGTGAGCCTGGGGGTCTATCTCTCTCTCTCTCGCTCGATAGGGGTCCCAAAGCAGGTAACACTGAGGGGCTTTGTGGTGCTGGGGGTCTGAAAAAAAAAAAAAGTTTATTTTGTTTTGGATTGATTTTTTTCCGGGTAGTAACTGGAATTATCATGGACCCTGCCACACAGGTAACACCACCTGTTTCCCTCTAGGGGGCCACGGGACCCGCCGGTGCACAGAGTATAGATGCATTTACAGCAGTTTTGGAGTCTTTGGTGGCTCGGGTGGAGACGGCCTGTCAGGAACGGGGGTCAAGAAAGCGACCCCGCCAACCCCTATATCCTCTGACACTTCAGACTCAGATTCTGAGATGGTCATTGCAGCCGCAGGTCCCTCTGCTAGGGCTGTTGTCTCAGGTAAAGTTCCTTCAGACAGTGAGGAGGACGTTCATGCTTCCGCCATAAGTCGGGAAGAAGCATTGGTGGATAGTGTTGAGCGAACACGGACTGTATTATTCGTGTTCGTACCGAATAATTGGATTTTTTTTACCCGAACACGGACACGGACACTTTACTGTATGTTCGGGTAAAAATCCGTGTTCGGTCGTTTTATTTCCGGGTTTTGCATGCTTTGGCGCTCTTTTCATGGCGGGCTTTCAACAGCCAATCAACAATCGTTTAACTGGTGTGCCTTAAGCCATCCCAGCCATGCCTGCAAATGTCTTAGTAGCTGTGATTGGCCGTCTGAAGCATGTGACCAAGTCTTTATAAGTTCGAGGCAGCCGCCGCAGCAGCGTCATTCTGCTGCTTAGCTAAGGGACAGAGCACACATCAATGTGCTGGCTGCTGATTAGGGAAAGATAGGCAGGAAAAAACCATTTGTGTCCGGATAGAATTGAGGGACAGGTCGGAGTGTTTAGGCAGGGCGAGTTGTAGGCATTTTAGGGATAGAGTCTGCTGAATTATAGGGTCAGTGTCTTCTACAAACTACAATCGATATTGCTGTGTGGGGGGTGGGGTGAATCTGCACTCAATCCTGATCTACGATCTCTTCTCAATCCTGTTAGGGACAGAGTCTGCTGAATTTTAGGGAAACTGTGTTCTACAAACTACAATCGATATTGCTGTGTGGTGTGGGATTGGAGATAGGCAGGTGTCAGTGATCCACATCCATTTTTCTGTGTGTGAGCTGCAGTGAACACAATCTTTTTGGGCTGCAGTGAACACAATCTTTTTGGGCTGCAGTGAACACAATCTTTTTGGGCTGCAGTGAACACAATCTTTTTGGGGTGCAGTGAACAAAATCTTTTTGGGGTGCAGTGAACACAATCCTTTTTGGTGTGCAGTGAACACAATCTTTGTGGGGTGCAGTGAACAAAATCCTTTGTGGGGTGCAGTGAACACAATCTTTTTGGGGTGCAGTGAACAAAATCCTTTTTGGGGTGCAGTGAACAACATCCTTTTTGGGGTGCAGTGAACACAATCTTTTTGGGGTGCAGTGAACAAAATCCTTTGTGGGGTGCAGTGAACACAATCTTTTTGGGGTGCAGTGAACACAATCTTTTTGGGGTGGAGTGAACAACATCCTTTTTGGGGTGCAGTGAACAAAATCCTTTTTGGGGTGCAGTGAACAAAATCATTTTTGGGGTGCAGTGAACACAATCTTTTTGGGGTGCAGTGAACACAATCTTTGTGGGGTGCAGTGAACACAATCTTTTTGGGGTGGAGTGAACAACATCCTTTTTGGGGTGCAGTGAACAACATCCTTTTTGGGGTGCAGTGAACACAATCTTTTTGGGGTGCAGTGAACACAATCTTTGTGGGGTACAGTGAACAGAATCTTTGTGGGGTGCAGTGAACACAATCTTTGGGGGGTACAGTGAACACAATCTTTTTGGGGTGCAGTGAACACAATCTTTGTGGGGTGCAGTGAACACAATCTTTTTGGGGTGGAGTGAACAAAATCATTTTTGGGGTGCAGTGAACAACATCCTTTTTGGGGTGCAGTGATCAAAATCCTTTTTGGGGTGCAGTGAACACAATCTTTTTGGGGTGCAGTGAACAAAATCCTTTGTGGGGTGCAGTGAACAGAATCTTTGTGGGGTGCAGTGAACACAATCTTTGGGGGGGTACAGTGAACACAATCTTTTTGGGGTGCAGTGAACACAATCTTTGTGGGGTACAGTGAACAGAATCTTTGTGGGGTGCAGTGAACACAATCTTTGGGGGGTACAGTGAACACAATCTTTTTGGGGTGCAGTGAACACAATCTTTGGGGGGTACAGTGAACACAATCTTTTTGGGGTGCAGTGAACACAATCTTTGTGGGGTGCAGTGAACACAATCTTTGGGGGGGTACAGTGAACACAATCTTTTTGGGGTGCAGTGAACAACATCCTTTTAGGGTGCAGTGAACACAATCTTTGTGGGGTGCAGTGAACAACATCCTTTTAGGGTGCAGTGAACACAATCTTTGTGGGGTACAGTGAACAGAATCTTTGTGGGGTGCAGTGAACACAATCTTTGGGGGGTACAGTGAACACAATCTTTGTGAGGTGCAGTGAACACAATCTTTGTGGGGTGCAGTGAACACAATCATTGTGGGGTGCAGTGAACTCAATCTTTGTGGGGTACAGTGAACACAATCTCATACTTCTGAAGATTTGAGGGTGCTGCCTGTTCCATACTCCCCCTACTCCTCATCTAGCCTTTTAGGGGTACAAACAATAGTAATTGGGGCCTAGTGTGGTTGTGTACGTGTGATATACATACACTTTTTTTGGATCATATTTTCTATTCCGCTATTTAATCAAAAACCTTTGGGGATCAGTTAAATTGGGGGATAGTCTGTGTTGGTACGTGTGAGAGAGATCCACCTTTCCAAGTTGTTGGGGTTCATCTCATACTTCTGAAGGTTTGAGGGTGCTGCCTGTTCCATACTCCCCCTACTCCTCATCTAGCCTTTTAGGGGTACAAACAATAGTAATTGGGGCCCAGTGTGGTTGTGTACGTGTGATATACATACACTTTTTTTGGATCATATTTTCTATTCCGCTATTTAATCAAAAACCTTTGGGGATCAGTTAAATTGGGGGATAGTCTGTGTTGGTACGTGTGAGAGAGATCCACCTTTCCAAGTTGTTGGGGTTCATCTCATACTTCTGAAGGTTTGAGGGTGCTGCCTGTTCCATACCCCCCCTACTCCTCATCTAGCCTTTTAGGGGTACAAACAATAGTAATTGGGGCCTAGTGTGGTTGTGTACGTGTGATATACATACACTTTTTTTGGATCATATTTTCTATTCCGCTATTTAATCAAAAACCTTTGGGGATCAGTTAAATTGGGGGATAGTCTGTGTTGGTACGTGTGAGAGAGATCCACCTTTCCAAGTTGTTGGGGTTCATCTCATACTTCTGAAGGTTTGAGGGTGCTGCCTGTTCCATACCCCCCCTACTCCTCATCTAGCCTTTTAGGGGTACAAACAATAGTAATTGGGGCCTAGTGTGGTTGTGTACGTGTGATATACATACACTTTTTTTGGATCATATTTTCTATTCCGCTATTTAATCAAAAACCTTTGGGGATCAGTTAAATTGGGGGATAGTCTGTGTTGGTACGTGTGAGAGAGATCCACCTTTCCAAGTTTTTGGGGTTCATCTCATACTTCTGAAGATTTGAGGGTGCTGCCTGTTCCATACCCCCCCTACTCCTCATCTAGCCTTTTAGGGGTACAAACAATAGTAATTGGGGCCTAGTGTGGTTGTGTACGTGTGATATACATACACTTTTTTTGGATCATATTTTCTATTCCGCTATTTAATCAAAAACCTTTGGGGATCAGTTAAATTGGGGGATAGTCTGTGTTGGTACGTGTGAGAGAGATCCACCTTTCCAAGTTGTTGGGGTTCATCTCATACTTCTGAAGGTTTGAGGGTGCTGCCTGTTCCATACCCCCCCTACTCCTCATCTAGCCTTTTAGGGGTACAAACAATAGTAATTGGGGCCTAGTGTGGTTGTGTACGTGTGATATACATACACTTTTTTTGGATCATATTTTCTATTCCGCTATTTAATCAAAAACCTTTGGGGATCAGTTAAATTGGGGGATAGTCTGTGTTGGTACGTGTGAGAGAGATCCACCTTTCCAAGTTTTTGGGGTTCATCTCATACTTCTGAAGATTTGAGGGTGCTGCCTGTTCCATACCCCCCCTACTCCTCATCTAGCCTTTTAGGGGTACAAACAATAGTAATTGGGGCCTAGTGTGGTTGTGTACGTGTGATATACATACACTTTTTTTGGATCATATTTTCTATTCCGCTATTTAATCAAAAACCTTTGGGGATCAGTTAAATTGGGGGATAGTCTGTGTTGGTACGTGTGAGAGAGATCCACCTTTCCAAGTTGTTGGGGTTCATCTCATACTTCTGAAGGTTTGAGGGTGCTGCCTGTTCCATACCCCCCCTACTCCTCATCTAGCCTTTTAGGGGTACAAACAATAGTAATTGGGGCCTAGTGTGGTTGTGTACGTGTGATATACATACACTTTTTTTGGATCATATTTTCTATTCCGCTATTTAATCAAAAACCTTTGGGGATCAGTTAAATTGGGGGATAGTCTGTGTTGGTACGTGTGAGAGAGATCCACCTTTCCAAGTTGTTGGGGTTCATCTCATACTTCTGAAGGTTTGAGGGTGCTGCCTGTTCCATACCCCCCCTACTCCTCATCTAGCCTTTTAGGGGTACAAACAATAGTAATTGGGGCCTAGTGTGGTTGTGTACGTGTGATATACATACACTTTTTTTGGATCATATTTTCTATTCCGCTATTTAATCAAAAACCTTTGGGGATCAGTTAAATTGGGGGATAGTCTGTGTTGGTACGTGTGAGAGAGATCCACCTTTCCAAGTTGTTGGGGTTCATCTCATACTTCTGAAGGTTTGAGGGTGCTGCCTGTTCCATACTCCCCCTACTCCTCATCTAGCCTTTTAGGGGTACAAACAATAGTAATTGGGGCCCAGTGTGGTTGTGTACGTGTGATATACATACACTTTTTTTGGATCATATTTTCTATTCCGCTATTTAATCAAAAACCTTTGGGGATCAGTTAAATTGGGGGATAGTCTGTGTTGGTACGTGTGAGAGAGATCCACCTTTCCAAGTTGTTGGGGTTCATCTCATACTTCTGAAGGTTTGAGGGTGCTGCCTGTTCCATACCCCCCCTACTCCTCATCTAGCCTTTTAGGGGTACAAACAATAGTAATTGGGGCCTAGTGTGGTTGTGTACGTGTGATATACATACACTTTTTTTGGATCATATTTTCTATTCCGCTATTTAATCAAAAACCTTTGGGGATCAGTTAAATTGGGGGATAGTCTGTGTTGGTACGTGTGAGAGAGATCCACCTTTCCAAGTTGTTGGGGTTCATCTCATACTTCTGAAGGTTTGAGGGTGCTGCCTGTTCCATACCCCCCTACTCCTCATCTAGCCTTTTAGGGGTACAAACAATAGTAATTGGGGCCTAGTGTGGTTGTGTACGTGTGATATACATACACTTTTTTTGGATCATATTTTCTATTCCGCTATTTAATCAAAAACCTTTGGGGATCAGTTAAATTGGGGGATAGTCTGTGTTGGTACGTGTGAGAGAGATCCACCTTTCCAAGTTTTTGGGGTTCATCTCATACTTCTGAAGGTTTGAGGGTGCTGCCTGTTCCATACCCCCCCTACTCCTCATCTAGCCTTTTAGGGGTACAAACAATAGTAATTGGGGCCTAGTGTGGTTGTGTACGTGTGATATACATACACTTTTTTTGGATCATATTTTCTATTCCGCTATTTAATCAAAAACCTTTGGGGATCAGTTAAATTGGGGGATAGTCTGTGTTGGTACGTGTGAGAGAGATCCACCTTTCCAAGTTTTTGGGGTTCATCTCATACTTCTGAAGATTTGAGGGTGCTGCCTGTTCCATACCCCCCCTACTCCTCATCTAGCCTTTTAGGGGTACAAACAATAGTAATTGGGGCCTAGTGTGGTTGTGTACGTGTGATATACATACACTTTTTTTGGATCATATTTTCTATTCCGCTATTTAATCAAAAACCTTTGGGGATCAGTTAAATTGGGGGATAGTCTGTGTTGGTACGTGTGAGAGAGATCCACCTTTCCAAGTTTTTGGGGTTCATCTCATACTTCTGAAGATTTGAGGGTGCTGCCTGTTCCATACTCCTCCTCCTACTGCTCAACCATCCTTTTAGGGGTACAAACAATAGTAGTTGGGGCCTAGTGTGGTGGTGTACGTGCGAGATACATACACTTTCTTTTTGATCATATTTTCTATTCCGCTATTCAATTAAAACCTTTGGGGATCAATTCAATTGCGAGATAGTCTGTGTCTGTACGTGTGAGATCCACCTTTCCAAGTTGTTGGGGTTCATCTCATACTTCTGAAGATTTGAGGGTGCTGCCTGTTCCATACTCCTGCTCCTACTGCTCAACCATCCTTTTAGGGGTACAAACAATAGTAATTGGGGCCTAGTGTGGTTGTGTACGTGCGAGATACATACACTTTTTTTGATCATATTTCCTATTCCGCTATTCAATAAAAACCTTTGAGGATCAATTGAATTGCGGGATAGTCTGTGTCGGTACGTGTGAGATCCACCTTTCCAAGTTTTTGGGGTTCATCTCATACTTCTGAAGATTTGAGGGTGCTGCCTGTTCCATACTCCTCCTCCTACTCCTCATCCATCCTTTTAGGGGTACAAACAATGGTAATTGGGGCCTAGTGTGGTTGTGTACGTGCGAGATACATACACTTTTTTTGATCATATTTCCTATTCCGCTATTCAATAAAAACCTTTGAGGATCAATTGAATTGCGGGATAGTCTGTGTCGGTACGTGTGAGATCCACCTTTCCAAGTTTTTGGGGTTCATCTCATACTTCTGAAGATTTGAGGGTGCTGTCTGTTCCATACTCCTCCTACTCCTCATCCATCCTTTTAGGGGTAGAAACAATAGTAATTGGGGCCTAGTGTGGTTTTGTACGTGCGAGATACATACACTTTTTTGGATCATATTTCCTATTCCGCTATTCAATAAAAACCTTTCTAGGGCAAGATCTTAAATTACAGAAATATGAGGAGACCGTCAAATAAGGGCCGTGGCCTGGGTCGTGGTGCTGCTGGTAGAGCTCCTGTTGCAAGGAGAGGACGTGGTCGATCTGTGCCAGCTACACGCACAAGTGAAACACCTTCCTCAAGTGTGAGTAGGCGACAGAACCTGCATCAGTATTTGGTAGGGCATCAAACGCCCCTAGAAGTGATGAGGCCAGAACAAGTTGAGGCGATAGTAGATTGGTTTGCTGCTGACAGTGCCTCCAGTTCCTTCACATTGTCTCCCACCCAGTCTACTGCAGAAAGGTCAGAGTTGGCACCTGCAGCCAATGTCCAACCGTCTTTCACCTCACCCCCTTGCAAATCAGGCCAGCAGTCTGAGCCCCAAGCCATACAGCAGTCTCTTATTCTTTTTGAGGACTCTGTCAGCAGGGTTTCCCAGGGCCATCCACCTAGCCCTGCCCCAGAAGTGGAAGAGATTGAGTGCAGCGATGCCCAACCACTTATTTCTCAAGATGAGTACATGCAAGGATCATCGCAGCACGTCTCCGATGATGACGAAACGCAGGTGCCAACTGCTGCGGCGTTCAGCATTGTGGAGACCGACAAGGAGGGCAGGGGTGAAGACTGGGTGGAAGATGATGTGGAGGACGATGAGGTCCTCGACCCCACATGGAATGAACGTCATGCAGGTGACCTGAGTAGTTTGGAGGAAGAGGCGGTGGTCGCACAGAGCCACCAGCACAGCAGAAGAGGGAGCAGGGTGCAGAAGCGGAGCGGCCGTGCCCTAGACACTACGCCCGCTACTGCCCAACGCAGCAAGGGAACGAGCGCACCAAAGTCAGCTCAAAGGAGTTCTCTAGCGTGGAAGTTCTTTAGAAAATGTGCTGATGACAGGACACGAGTGGTTTGCACCCTGTGCAATCAGAGCTTGAAGCGAGGCATAAACCTTCTCAACCTGAGCACAACCTGCATGATCAGGCATCTAAGTGCAAAGCACGAGCTGCAGTGGAGTACACACCTTCAAAACCAAGAAACGTCTCTGGCTCATCCTGCTTCCTCTTCTGCTGCAGTCTCGGCCGCTCCAGCCACATCTGTAGTGATACCGGCACCTGCCACCCCGCAAACAGACGATCTGTCAGCAACACCACCACCTGGGTCACCAACAACCATCTCCACAATGTCCCATGGAAGCGTTCAGCTTTCCATCTCCCAAACACTTGAGAGGAAGAGGAAGTACCCCCCTACCCACCCGCGATCCCTGGCCCTGAATGCCAGCATTTCAAAATTATTGGCCTTTGAAATGCTGTCATTCCGTCTGGTGGAGACGCACAGTTTTAAAAACCTTATGTCGGTGGCTGTCCCACAGTACGTCGTGCCCAGCCGCCACTACTTTTCCAGGCAAGCCATCCCTTCCCTGCACAACCAAGTGGGGGAAAATATCAGGTGTGCACTGCGCAACGCCATCTGTGCCAAGGTCCACCTAACTACGGATACGTGGACCAGTAAGCACGGTCAGGGGCGTTATATCTCCCTAACGGCACACTGGGTAAATGCAGTGGCGGATGGGCCTGAGGCGGATAGCAATTTGGCGCATGTCCTTCCACCACCGAGGATTGCAGGGCGCTTCAGTTTGCCTCCTGTTCGTAACTCCTCCTACTCCGCTTCCTCATCCTCTACCGCCTCCTCATCCGGACAGCGTAACACCTTCACCACCAACTTCAGCACGGCCAGGGGTAAACGACAGCAGGCAGTTTTACAACTTGCCTGTTTGGGGGACAAACCACACACCGCGCAGGAGTTGTGGAGGAGCATGGAACAGCAGACAAATGAGTGGTTGCTGCCAGCGAGCCTCAAGCCCGGCCTGGTGGTGTGCGATAACGGGCGAAATCTCATAGCAGCTCTGGGCCTAGCCGGTTTGACGCACATCCCTTGCCTGGCGCATGTGCTGAATTTGGTGGTGCAGAGGTTCCTTAAAAACTACCCCGATATGTCAGAGCTGCTGCAGAAAGTGCGGGCCGTTTGTGCGCACTTTCGGCGTTCTCACCCTGCTGCTGCTCGCCTGGCAGCGCTGCAGCGTAACTTCGGCCTTCCCGCTCACCGCCTCATATGTGACGTGCCCACAAGGTGGAACTCCACCTTGCACATGCTGGAAAGACTGTGCGAGCAGCAGCAGGCCATAGTGGAGTTTCAGCTGCAGCACGCACGCGTGAGTCGCTCTGCGGAACAGCACCACTTCACCACCAATAACTGGGCCTCCATGCGAGACCTGTGTGCCTTGTTGCGCTGTTTTGAGTACTCCACCAACATGGCCAGTGGCAATGACGCCGTTCTCAGCTTAACTATCCCACTTCTATGCCTCCTTGAAAAAACAATTCGGGCGATGATGGAAGAGGATGTGGCACAGGATGAGGAGGAGGAGGAGGATGAAGAGGTAACATTTCCAAGGCTTTCAGGGCAGTCATTCGCAAGGGGCTCCGAGGGTGGGTTCCTGCACACGCAAACGCCAGGGACGCAATTGTCCAGCAGGGGCACAGTTCTGGAGGATGAGGAGGAGGAGGAGCTGGAGGAGGAGATGGAACCATGTTCACAGCAGGGTGGCACCCAGGCCAGCTCATGGCCATCACTGGTGCGTGGCTGGGGGGATACAGAGGACACGGACGATACACCTCCCACAGAGGACAGCCTTTCGTTGCCTCTGGGCAGCCTGGCACACATGAGCGATTACATGCTGCAGTGTCTCCACAACGACCGCCGAGTTGCCCACATTCTAACTTGTGCTGATTACTGGGTGGCCACGCTGCTGGATCCCCGTTACAAGGACAACGTACCGTCCTTAATTCACTCACTGGAGCGCGATCGCAAGATGCGCGAGTACAAGCGCACGCTGGTAGACGCCATGCTGCTGGCATTCCCATCTGACAGCGGGGCCACAGTGGAAGCACAAGGCAGAGGAGGAGGAGGAGGAGGTCGCCAACGCAACCAGGGCACCGCCAGCACCTCAGAAGGCAGGGTTAGCATGGCCGAAATGTGGAAAAGCTTTGTCAGCACGCCACAACAAACAGCAGCACCAGCAGCTCAGATGGAACGTCTTAGCAGGAGGCAGCATTTTACCAACATGGTGGAGCAGTATGTGTGCACACGCCTACATGTAGTGAATGACGGGTCTGCCCCCTTCAACTTCTGGGTCTCCAAATTGGGCACATGGCCTGAGCTTGCCCTTTACGCCTTGGAGGTGCTGGCGTGCCCTGCAGCCAGTGTATTATCTGAACGGGTATTTAGCACGGCTGGGGGCGTTATAACAGACAAGCGCAGCCGCCTGTCCAGAGACAATGTGGACAAGCTCACGTTCATTAAAATGAACCAGGCATGGATCCCACGGGACTTTTCCGTACCTTATGCAGAATAGCAATGGATACCGACCTTACCCACCCATTGTTCCATTTTTGCTCTTTCTCACTCTTTTGGGGTGTACCCTCATTTAAAATTTTTGAAAAGAAGCAGTGTTGGCTACCTCGTCCTCCTCCTCAGGGCCAGATTAATGTAGGGGCTATTGGAGCTGCAGCTCCAGGCCCCTACCTTTTATATAGGCCCCGGGTTGGCCATATTCACTGTTACCGCTCTTCTGTCACTTGTAAACACAGAAGTCTGGCTTCTATGCTCGCTTCCCCAGGCAGCACCCTCAGAACCTCCCCACACAGCGTGAAGGCCGGACAAGGAGGGACAGTTGGCGATGCATGGATGTGTTTATGGGCTTCAGAGACAGCATCCCATGTTGAATTAGGCATGCATGGCTGCACCCTTCCTCCTCTGGGTGCATGGCAAGGCACGGCCCTTAAGGCCCTTCAAAATCCTCAGCACCAAGCCCATGATGCTGTTAATCCGGCCCTGGTCCTCCTCCACCGCCGCTTCCACCTACACCGCCCATAGGTGTGCGCAGCCTATTGCATTAAGGTGTGCACCCCAAAGTTGAAATACACATGCATGTGTTTGCCAGCAGGGAGAGTAATGTATCGGGGCCATGTACCTGTAGGCAAGGAGAAATAGAGCAGAGCAGGTCCCAGGGAGATCTTTCCCATCTCCTCACTGGCAATGCTATGTGCCCTAGGTGATTAGGGTGTGCCCAGGCACACCCAGCACACCCTGTGCGCACGCCTATGTCACCGCCACATCCACCACCACCTCAACCTCCCTCCTACTCCATATGGGCCTCGTCCTTCAGAGATGAAGAAGAACATTGTTTTATTTTTCTGTTTTTTTTTGTTGTTTTAAGTTATTTCCCTATCCACATTTGTTTGCAGAGCACTTGCCATGCTCTTAATTACGTTTTGCTGCCATTTGCAGCACTCTAGCCCTTTCCTTTGGTGTTTTAGAGCCATTTTAGTGCCTTAAAGTTCGGGTCCCCATTGACTTCAATGGGGTTCGGTGTCCGGGAAAAGTTCGGTAAAAGTCCGGGACACGGACCCGGACTTTTTTTTAAAGTTCGGCCGAACCCGTCGAACACGGACATCTAGGTGTCCGCTCAACCCTATTGGTGGACGCACTAGTTGTGGCAGTTCGGGAAACCTTAAGACTTGAGGTTTTATCGGCAGAGGCAACTGAAACAGAGATTCCCTTTGGTACTAACAGACCCACCAAAACGGTGAAGGTTTTTCCTGTACCCAAGTGTTTTGGTAACAAAATTAAAGAAGAATGGGAGCATCCTAAACGTACCTTTACTATTTCCAAGCGTATTGCTAGACGCTATCCGTTTGAGGAATCCCTCATTAAGAAATGGACGGTACCACCAGTGGTGGATCCACCTATTTCCAGATTGAATAAAGCCACAGTTATTCCAGTGGAGGACACTTCGTCCTTTAAGGATCCGGTGGATCGGAAGGTAGAAGCGGAGTCCCGCACTATCTTTTCCCTGATAGGGTCAGCCTTTAGGCCAGTAATTGTCATTGGTCTAGTTTCCCAGACACTAACGGAATGGGCGAGATTGGTGCGCCAGGACCTGAGGGGGAAAGATATCCCCCAGGGAACATCTGAATTGATGGAACAGATTAAACAAGGACTACAGTTCGTCTGTGACGCAGCCTTGGATGCGACCCCCCTATTAGGACATGCATCTATGTCAGCGGTAAACCTCAGACGGGTGCTGTGGTTAAAGTGCTGGTCAGCGGACCTAGGTTCCAAAAAGACCTTGACGAATCTCCCCTTTCAGGGGAATCGCCTATTTGGGGCCACCCTAGATGAGATCATTAAGGATGCCACTGGGGCCAAGAGCACTTTCTTGCCACAGGCTGCTAAAACTAAAGGACCTCGTAACAAGCGGGGACCTTTCTTTACCGCCCATAAAGGGTTCGTGCGTCCGGCTGGAACTAGTGGGAAAGGCAAGGCTCCTCCAGGAGGGTTCAAGAAGGGCTGGTCGAACAAACAAAGGACCGACTCAGCCAAACCTGAAGCAAAGGATTACACAGCCTGAAGGTGCGCCCCCACCAGGCTTGAGGGTGGGGGGACGTTTTCACCGGTATTCAGGACATTAGATCGAACATCGACCACTTCTACCGGTGCGATTCTTCCCTTCCAACATTTAAGTACTACAGGGAGCGGTAGTTACCGTTCCCTGAACAGATCTTTTTCTTTACCTTTTCCAAAGATTAGTCTCAGTTCCCCACAAGAATCGGATCCGGTTGAACAGACAGACCAAGAAACCTCTAGCCGGGTGACTTTGGTCCCTGAGGTTCAACCAGGAGAGATCACCGTTCCTGATAGGAATCAGGTGTCTGATAAATGTGTGGGAACGGAGAACAATCAGACTTTGTCGGATGGTCGGGGCCAGATAGCTCTAGAGCCGCCTGGTTCAAATCCCGTCAGTACCAGTGGTCCTAGAAATTCTAGGCTGGCCTCGTCAAGCCGGTCTGGCCGACTTGGGCAGGCTAGTCGCGAACGTTCCTTGGGAACTTCGTCTCAGGGAGTATCTGCGGTCTCAAGGACCAATCTTCCATCGTGCTTTACAGTCGCTGGTTTTAATGGCCTGGCCATTGAGACCCAGGTACTGAAGGACAGAGGGTTGTCAGCTTCAGTTATTCCTACCCTTATTAAAGCAAGGAAAGCGACTTCCAGCAAGGTCTATTATCGCACATGGAAGACTTATATCGCGTCGTGCGAATCGTTAGGGATTCCTCCACGTACCTATTCGGTGACTCGAATATTGGCCTTTCTGCAAAAAGGGGTTGAGCAGAAACTAGCCTTGAGCACCATCAAGGGTCAAGTTTCAGCATTAGCAATCTTCTTTCAGAAACCTTTAGCTACTAAGTCCTTGGTGCGGAATTTCATCCAGGGGGTGCGGCACCTGGCTCCACCAGTCCGCGCGCCCTTACCGCCCTGGGATCTTAATTTGGTTTTGTCGGTTCTACAGAAACCTCCTTTTGAAAACATCAGGGAGATTCCCTTGCTTACTTTATCCCCGAAGGTGGCCTTCTTGGTGGCTATCACTTCGGCACGCAGGGTGTCAGAACTGGCTGCATTATCATGCCAGTCCCCATACTTAGTGATTCATAGGGATAAGGTAGTGCTTCATCCTAAGCCATCCTTTCTTCCAAAGGTGGTTTCAGATTTTCATCTCAATGAAGATATTGTACTACCTTCCTTGTGTCCTCAGCCCAATCATCATCAGGAACATGCGTTGCATTCCTTAGATGTGGTTCGGGCAATCAGAGTATACCTGAAGGCGACGGAATCGTTCCGTTAGACGGATTCACTTTTTGTGATCCCGGATGGCCCCAGAAAGGGGTTGCCTGCATCTGCCGCGACTATCGTCAAATGGATTAGACAGACGGTGGTACAGGCTTATTCTATTAAGGGTCTGAGTCCTCCGTTCCCTGTTAGGGCGCACTCCACTCGAGCGCTCAGTACTTCTTGGGCCTTCCGCCATCAGGCGTCAGTGGTCCAGGTATGTAAGGCGGCCACCTGGTCATCGGTACATACCTTTACAAAATTTTATAAAATTGATGTGATGGCATCGGCGGATGCCTCATTTGGCCGCAAGGTTTTGCAGGCCGCAATTTGAGGAGACCGGTGGTCTACCTCGAGAGTTTTTTTCTGTTTGAAAAATTTCTGTTGAGTCTCATCATTGAGGATGAGCATTGTAAACTTCTAGTTGGCACCGGTTGGGCCTTCTAGATTGGATTTGATTTCCATTTTTCCCACCCCTCATTTGTGGTACTGCTTTGGGACGTCCCGAGTGTGTTGAATCAACGAGGACTACGTCTGTCAATGAGCGACAGAGAAAAATGGATTTTTGTAAAATCTTACCGTAAAATCCTTTTCTCTTAGCTCATTGACAGACGTAGTACCCGCCCCTCTGATTTTGAGTTGGGTTGGGTTAAATTCTCTAAACACTGCTTTGTGACAAAACTGATTTGCTGTAGCAGAGAGAGAGAGGATATACCCTCGGGGACTGCCCCTAGGGTGTGGCCAGAGTATTTTCTTTCCTGTCTAGTCCTACTCCTGTGGAGGGCAGCATAACCCGAGTGTGTTGAATCAACGAGGACTACGTCTGTCAATGAGCTAAGAGAAAAGGATTTTACGGTAAGATTTTATAAAAATCCGTTTTTTCTGCCTCGTTGGGGGGGGCGGCGCCCCTGCGCCCTCTATGGGCGGGCCGCCACTGCCCAGGAGATTTTACCCCCTTCCTAACCAGGCCCTCGTTTGCGATTCGGCACTGTGTGACTTTAACGGACAATTGCGCGGTCATGCGACGCTGTACCTAAACAAATTTGACGTCCTTTTTTTCCCACAAATAGAGCTTTCTTTTGGTGGTATTTGATCACCTGTGCGTTTTTTTTTTTTTGATCATGCGCTATAATCAAAAAAAGAGTGACGATTTTGCAAAAATAACAATATTTTTCACATTTTTTAAAATTCCCCAAAAAAATGTAAAAATCAAATTTTTTTTTACATTTTTGGCCAATTTGTTTTCTTCTACCTATGTTTGGTAAACAAAATCACAATAAGCGTATTTTGATTGGTTTGCGCAAAAGTTATTGTGTTTACTAACTAAGGGAATGATTTTTGTCATTTTTGTTGTGTTTTTTTTTTTTAACGAGTAATGGCGGCGATCTGCGATTTTGTTTGCGGGACTGCGACATTGCGGCGGACAGATCGGACCCCTAACTGACATTTTTGACACTTTTGGGGGTACCAGTGACACTACTACAGTAATCAGTGCTATACATATGCACTGTTACTGTAAAAATGACACTGGCAGGGAAGGGGTTAACTTTATTGCAGAGGGAGGGGTTAAGTGTGTCCCTAGGGGCGTGCTTCTAACTGTGCAGGGATGTGTCTGTGTGTGTAACAGCACAGATCAACGGTCCTACATAGCAGGACCGAGTGATCAGTGCTTTTACACAGGGAAGAATGACAGGCGGCTGTGTTTACAACAGCCGCCTGCCTTTCTCCCTTCACAGCAGACGATCGTGAGTGACCGGCGGACTTCAGGTCCGCCGGTCAAACGCACGGAGGTGTCCGTGAACGAGCCGAGGCAGGAGCCCACCTCCGGCGGCGCGCGCTCGCCCGCTATTGGCTCCCAGTCTAGTGACGTACCGATACGTCACTTTGCCAGGCCGGGGCTGACCGCCGCAGTATATGTACTTGCGGCGGTCGGCAACCTGTTAAAAAGGATATCGGGGAACTGGAGAAAGTGCAGAGAAGGGCAACCAAACTGATAAGAGGAATGGAGGAGCTCAGCTATGAGAAAAGATTAGAGAAACTGAATTTATTCTCTCCTGAGAAGAGGAGAGGGGGGATATGATCACCATGTGTAAATACATAAGGGGGGATATGATCTCCATATATAAATACATAAGGGGGGATATGATCACAATGTATAAATACATAAGGGGGGATATGATCTCCATGTATAAATACATAAGGGGGGATATGATCACCATGTATAAATACATAAGGGGGGGGGGTATGATCTCCATATATAAATACATAAGGGGGATATGATCTCCATGTATAAATACATAAGGCGGGATATGATCTCCATATATAAATACATAAGGGGGATATGATCTCCATGTATAAATACATAAGGGGGGATATGATCTCCATATATAAATACATAAGGGGATATGATTACCATGTGTAAATACATAAGGGGGGATATGATCTCCATATATAAATACATAAGGTGGGATATGATCTCGATATATAAATACATAAGGGGGGATATGATCACAATGTATAAATACATAAGGGGGGATATGATCTCCATGTATAAATACATAAGGGGGGATATGATCACCATGTATAAATACATAAGGGGGGGGGGGGTATGATCTCCATGTATAAATACATAAGGCAGGATATGATCTCCATATATAAATACATAAGGGGTATATGATCTCCATGTATAAATACATAAGGGGGGATATGATCACAATGTATAAATACATAAGGGGGGATATGATCTCCATATATAAATACATAAGGTGGGATATGATCTCCATATATAAATACATAAAGGGGGATATGATCTCCATGTATAAATACATAAGAGGGGATATGATCACCATGTATAAATACATAAGGGGGGATATGATCTCCATGTATAAATACATAAGGGGGGATATGATCTCCATGTATAAATACATAAGGGGGCATATATGATCACCTTGTATAAATACATAAGGGGGGTATGATCTCCATATATAAATACATAAGGGGGATATGATCTCCATGTATAAATACATAAGGGGGGGATATGATCTCCATGTATAAATACATAAGGGGGGATATGATCACCATGTATAAATACATAAGGGGGGGGGATATGATCTCCATGTATAAATACATAAGGGGGATATGATCTCCATGTATAAATACATAAGGGGGCATATATGATCACCTTGTATAAATACATAAGGGGGGTATGATCTCCATATATAAATACATAAGGGGGATATGATCTCCATGTATAAATACATAAGGGGGGGGGATATGATCTCCATGTATAAATACATAAGGGGGGATATGATCACCATGTATAAATACATAAGGGGGGGGGGGTATGATCTCCATGTATAAATACATAAGGCGGGATATGATCTCCATATATAAATACATAAGGGGTATATGATCTCCATGTATAAATACATAAGGGGGGATATGATCACAATGTATAAATACATAAGGGGGGATATGATCTCCATATATAAATACATAAGGTGGGATATGATCTCCATATATAAATACATAAAGGGGGATATGATCTCCATGTATAAATACATAAGAGGGGATATGATCACCATGCATAAATACATAAGGGGGGATATGATCTCCATGTATAAATACATAAGGGGGGATATGATCTCCATGTATAAATACATAAGGGGGCATATATGATCACCTTGTATAAATACATAAGGGGGGTATGATCTCCATATATAAATACATAAGGGGGATATGATCTCCATGTATAAATACATAAGGGGGGGGATATGATCTCCATGTATAAATACATAAGGGGGGATATGATCACCATGTATAAATACATAAGGGGGGGGGATATGATCTCCATGTATAAATACATAAGGGGGATATGATCTCCATGTGTAAATACATAAGGGGGGATATGATCACCATGTATAAATACATAAGGGGGGGGATATGATCTCTATGTATAAATACATAAGGGGGGATATGATCTCCATGTGTAAATACATAAGGGGGGATATGATCTCCATGTGTAAATACATAAGGGGGGATATGATCACCATGTATAAATACATAAGGGGGGATATGATCACCATGTATAAATACATAAGGGGGATATGATCTCCATGTATAAATACATAAGGGGGGATATGATCACCGTGTATAAATACATAAGGTGGGATATGATCTCCATGTATAAATACATAAGGGGGGATATGATCACCATGTATAAATACATAAGGGGGGATATGATCACCATGTATAAATACATAAGGGGGGATATGATATCCATGTATAAATACATAAGGGGGGATATGATCAACATGTATAAATACATAAGGGGGATATGATCTCCATGTATAAATACATAAGGGGGGATATGATCTCCATGTATAAATACATAAGGGGGGATATGATCTCCATGTATAAATACATAAGGGGGGATATGATCACCATGTATAAATACATAAGGGGGGATATGATCACCATGTATAAATACATAAGGAGTCCATATACTGAACTTAGTGTTGAGATATTCACTTTAAGGTCATTACAGAGGACAAGGGGGCGCTATTTACGTCTAGAGGACAAGAGATTTCATCTTCAAATACGGAAATGTTTCTTTGCAGTAAGAGCTGTGAAAATGTGGAATAGACTCCCTCCAGAGGTGGTTCTGGTCAGCTCACTAGATTGCTTTAAAAAAGGCCTGGATTCTTTCCTGGGTGTACATAATATAAAATCGGGACTAATATTTATAGGTAAAGTTGATCCAGGGAAAATCAGATTACCTCTTAGGGGATCAGGAAGGATTTTTTTCCCCTGCAGTAGCAAATTGGATCATGCTTTGCTGGGGTTTTTTTGCCTTCCTCTGGACAAACTGTTGGTATAGGATTGTGTATATGGGATTGTATGATTTTATTGGTTGAACTAGAAAGACTTGTGTCTTTTTTTAACCTGACTAACTATGTAACTATGTAAGCCTGTGCAACTGTTTGTGCCTTAAATGTGTAATGTGGTGAACTGTCCTCCTCTCCAACACCTTACCAGGAAATCCCATGCCAGTGTTATTCTCTGCATTGCCTTCTGTTCTACTGATTTCTGATAATATATATGACCTGCCTGTTACAGAGAGCCCCGATTCCTGTAACACCAATCCTGATCTGATGAAGACCTCCAGAGAACACCAATCCTGATCTGATGAAGACCTCCAGAGAAAACCAATCCTGATCTGATTAACACCTTCAGAGAACGCAAATCCAGATCTGATGAAGACCTCCAGAGAACACCAATCCTGATCTGATGAAGACCTCCAGAGAACACCAATCCTGATCTGATGAAGACCTCCAGAGAACACCAATCCTGATCTGATGAAGACCTCCAGAGAACACCAATTCTGATCTGATGAAGACCTCCAGAGAACACCAATCCAGATCTGATGAAGACCTCCAGAGAACACCAATCCTGATCTGATGAAGACCTCCAGAGAACACCAATTCTGATCTGATGAAGACCCCCAGAGAACACCAATCCTGATCTGATTAACACCTTCAGAGAACGTCAATCCAGATCTGATGAAGACCTCCAGAGAACACCAATCCTGATCTGATGAAGACCTTATGAATAACTTACCATTGTTATTCTTTTATATGTAACTGTGAATAAATCCATTTTAATTTACCCCTTGCTGACTGTGTATGGATTTTGTTTTTTTTTGCATCTATAACACTTCTGTGCGCCACCCGCTTTTTGTTCATTATGTTTTGCATTTATATCCCATGCTGGAGATTTGGGGCATTGGTAGTGGTGGATTCACAATATTGACCACAGGTTCAACTGATCATCTTGTCCAATAAGGGTTTTATTTGGACTACAAGCGCCAGGACTATATACTATTTTTCATATAAGAAGGTTACCAAAACCCTGAAACTGAGCTGCAGCACGGTGGCCAATACCATACAGTGGTTTAACAGGACAGGTTCTACTCAGAAAACGCCTCGCCATAGTTGACCAAAGAAGTTGAATGCACGTGCTCATCATCATTAGAGATGGCCTTGCGGTTCACCGGCGGTCGGTTTGCGGCAAATTTTGCTTGTTTGCAAACACATGGCGTTGTTCGCGGCGGCCATATTAGTTTACATTGGGGAGAACTTTGACCCATGACACAGCAGTCAGGTGGAACGGGACAGCCAAATAAAACATTTCAGCACATGGACATGCCCCCTACCCTATAAATAGACCTGAGCTGTCGGCCATTTCACATTCTGCTTTCTGCCAGTGTAGGGAGAGGTCTGCTGTATGCATGAGGGATAGATTGCCAGACACAAATAGCTCTGTGAAGATCCACAAAAGTCCTTTTCAGGGCTGGTATTTCGGAATAGGTCCAGTCTCTCTTCAGTATAGGGACAGGTATCCAGTCGGTGCTTTAGGGGCAGTTAAGAGATCGGCAGCAGTCACACAAATTGCTCTGTTAATGTCCACAAAATTAATTTAAAGGGCAGCAATTTTTTTGGTATTGCTGTGCAGTGCACTATATGGGGGGGGGGGGAGGGGGGTAATCCACAGTATAATATACTTTGTAGAAAGCATATTATAGTGGATTAGTAGTATTATTGTGCACTGTGCAGCATTGTGACAGGTTTGGTGACTGAGCGTTGCTGCAGCAACTCTACAAACAGTGCCAAACTCCCTGGCCAATTTTTTGAACAACTGGTATGATTGACCAGTGGCCCCCCAATACCACACATTAAAGTGGGGTGTTATTTAACAGTATACTTTCAAAGAGTGTATTTTAGTCCTGCAAAAATGTGGCCTCTCTTCCTTTGTTAACTGTGCTACACACAGTGACAACAGTTACTGGCCAATGATTTGTAGAACTGGTGTGATAAAACTGTGCCCCCCCCCCCCAATACCACAGATTAAAGTGAGGTGTTATTTAACAGTATACTTTTCTAAGATTGTATTTTAGTCCTGCAAAAATTTGGCCTCTTTTGCTTTAACTGTGCTACACACAGTGACAACAGTTACTGGCCAATTATTTGTAGAACTGGTGTTATAAACCTGTGGCCCCCCAATACCACAGATTGAAGCGGGGTGTTATATACCTTTTTCCAGATATACTGCGATTCTCTAGAGACTTTTCTCACAGGGTAAAAAACATGACAGGCAGAGGAAGAGGCAGACACTTACGCAGGGGTGGTAGGGGTAGGGCAGGAGCAGTAGGCCGATGCCAAAGTGTGAAGTTTCAGAAGGCGCGTTCGATTATATCAAAGGACCCACCAGACTTGGTTGAGTGGCTCACTCAGCCTTCCTCTTCTGCACCCTGCTCATCCTCTCTATCTGCACCCTCTTCACTATCTGCTGTGTGCACCCCCAAAGACACCACCACAAACACTACCACCACAACATACCCTCCGCTTGTGTCACTGGAATTGTTTTCCGATCCATCACAAGACGTTTGCGATGCGCAGCCATTGTTGGCATCGGATCAGGAAGAGGAGGTAGCAACAGCCGCCAACTCAGCAGTCTGACGACAGTACCCAGATCAACCCAAGGAGGTTGGTCCCCGCTGTTGCGGCCTACTCCGAGATCTCGAATGTTAGTGGTGGGGAAGGTGACGTGGATGATGACGTGTCTATGGACGTCACGTGGGTGGCCACAAGAGAGGAAGAGGAGGGAAGTTCAGAGGGAGAGACGGACCAGCAGATTGGGAGGAGAGGTAGGCAGAACTTGCATTGCACAAGAGGTACAAAGCAGTCGGCAAATGTATCAGGAGCGTGCCATCAACCATGTACAGTCACATCTGGTGCTCCCAGGACGCCGGCACATGGCTCTGCAGAGTGGGATTTTTTTAATGTGTCGCATAAGTCGCGGTAAGCCCAACACTCACTTAGGGACAACCGCCTTAAGAAGGCACCTGAACTCCCATCACCAAGCCCAGTGGGAGCAACACCCTCAGAACCCACAAAGCCACACTCCAGGCTCTCATCGTCCAGGCCCTTCTCCTTCTCCTCTCTCCTCACATTTGTCCTTCAATCCACCTTCCATGATGCCGTCATCACGTTGTTCTGGAAAAAGGAAGGCTTCTGTGGTCCAAATGTTGGAGCATAAAAAAAATTATGACGCCGGATAACCCTCTTGCCCAACGTTTGTCTGCTGGCTTGTCGGAACGATAGCCCGCCAACTACTGCCATATCAACTGGTGGACTCGGAGGCCTTTCGTAAATTTGTGGCCATTGGAAAACCACAATGGAAGGTCCCAGGCAGGAAATATTTCTCGCAGAAGGGCATTCCAGAGCTGTATGGCCATGTTCAGCGTCAAGTGAATATATCTCTGGCACACAGTGTTGGTGCCAAGATACATCTGACCACAGACACATGGTCTAGCAAACACGGGCAGGGAAGGTATATCACTTTTACTGACCACTGGGTAAACCTTCTGACGGCCGTCAAGCATGTAACCCGTGGCACCCGTGTAGATTTAGTTGTACCGACAAGGATTGAAAGCTGGCCTGCCTCTTCTTCTCCTCCTACTCCTCCTCCCTCCTCCCGATCCTCCTCGGCTTACTCCTCCTTTTCCGCTGCTACCGTCTCTTCCGCTGCGCCGCCCAAGATCCCCAGAACCTATTCCACATGTCAGGTGAGACGTTGCCATGCTGTGCTGCGGCTGTTGTGCCTGGAAGCCAAGAGCCACACTGGTTCTGCACTCCTTTCAGCTCTGCGTTCACAGGCAGATCAGTGGCTGACAGTTGGTAAAGTGGTGTGCGACAACGTTGCCAATCTGCTGAGCGCGCTGAAACAGGGCAAAATAAAACACATGATATGCATGGCACACGTCCTGAACTTGGTGGTGCAGCGATTTGTTGCCAATTACCCTGGAGTCCAGGACGTCTTGCGGCAGGCCAGGAAAATCTCGGCCATTTCAGAAGATCTGACACAGCCATGGCTCGCCTTGCTGACATTCAGCAGCGACACAACCTGCCCGTTATGCGTCTTATTTGTGACTGCCCGACACGATGGAACTCAACGTTGCATATGCTTGATAGGCTGCTCCAGCAGAAACGTGCAGTTAACGACTACCTGTAAAAACTCTGCGGCAGGACAGGTTCTGGGGAGCTTGGGTTTTTATCACCTCACCAGTGGCTGCTCATGCGTGACACATGCAGACTTCTGCAGCCATTCGATGAGATCACCAAACTGGTCAGTCACGGCCAGGGTGCCATCAGTGACATCATACCTTACGCCTTCTTTCTGGAGCGTGCATTGTGTTGTGTCATTGATCATGCCGTCGAGGAGCAGGAAGATGAGGAAGTCGCAATGTTGGATGAATTCCCAGTGGGTGCTACTCCATCTGAGACAAATCAACAGCAGGAGTCTGAAGAGGAGTCAGAGGAGGATGGTGCTGGGGGGGATGAGGAGGAGCATGAAGAGCATGCTTTAAACCTTTCTGGGATCACTGGTGTTATCCGTGGATGGGGGGAGGAGAAAGAGGATGACATTATCCTGGATGATGAACTGGAAGCAGGCCACTACACTGCTTCCAGTTTAGTGCGAATGGGGGCCTTCATGCTCCAGTGTATTAAGGGGGACCCACGTATAAAATGCATAAAGGCCAAGGACCAGTACTGGGTGGCAACATACTTAGACCCCTGGTAAAAACAAAAAATGGCGGAAATGTTACCACCATCAAAGAGGGCGGTCAGAATGCAGTGCTTCCAGGCCTTGCTGCGGGAAATGCTGCATTCTGCTTTTGCATGCGCTGGCAGAGGAATTTACAGTCACAGAGAGACAGTTACGGGTAACAATCCAACAGCGCCTGCAAGAAGAGGGCAGTTTGAAGATGTCTTGGTCACTTCAGATATAAGATCCTTCTTTCAGCCGAACCATCGACAGCTGTACTCTGGATCCAGCAACAAGGAACGCCTAGACCGACAGGTGTCCGACTAAATCGGGTTAAAGGCTGTTGTGGACGCTCTGAGGAGTGATGAATCCCTGGACTACTGGGTGGGCAGGCTTGACCTCTGGCCAGAGCTTGCACAATTTGTAATGGAAATGTTGGCTTGCCCCCCGTCCAGTGTCCTGTCCGAAAGGACGTTCAGCGCAGCAGGGGCATCGTGACTGATAAGTGCACTCGCCTAGCTCATGACAGTGTAGATTACCTCACATTTATAAAAACTAATGAGGCATGGATCTCTGAGGAATTCAACACATGTGACCAGTAGACCATGTTTCATTGAAATTCCTCATGCCAGGCCACAAATATCGGCCAGACCGCCATCCACCCACAGCAATTCCTGGTCCTTGTCTTCGCTACATACAGCGGCATAAAAGGCATTTCATGTCCATTGAATGGCAAATTTTTGGGGTCTATACTGGCCGACACTTACTTCTGTATCCTGGGTGAATGCCTAATGTACCTCTAGCCATCAAATACTACGTTCTCAGCTGTCAGTTAAACCAATGTGAGCTAATTTTTGGGGCCTATACTGGCCGACACTTACTACTTTATCCTGTGAATGCCTAATGTACCTTAAGCCACAGAATACTACGTTCTTAGCTGTCAGGTAAACCCATGTGGGCTAATTTTTGGGGCCTATGCAGGCCGACACTTACTTCTGTATCCTGTGTGAATGCCTAATGTACCTCTAGCCATCAAAAACACTACATTCTTAGCTGTCAGTTAAACCCATGTGGGCTAATTTTTGGGGCCTATACAGGCCGACACTTACTTCTGTATACTGTAAATGCCTAATGTACCTCTAGCCATCAAATACAATACGTTCTTAGCTGTCAGTTAAACCCATGTGGGCTTATTTTTGGGGCCAATACAGGCCAACACTTACTTCTGTATCCTGTGTGAATGCCTAATGTACCTCTAGCCATCAAAAACACTACATTCTTAGCTGTCAGTTAAACCCATGTGGGCTAATTTTTGGGGCCTATACAGGCCGACACTTACTTCTGTATACTGTAAATGCCTAATGTAGCCCCAGCCATCAAATACTACGTTCTTTGCTGTCAGTTAAACCCATGTGGGCAAATTTTTGGGGCCTATACAGGCTGACACTTCTGCATCTGGTGTGATTACCTAATGTACCTCTAGCCATCAAATACTACGTTCTTTGTTGTCAGTTAAACTGATGTGATCTAATTTTTGGGGCCTATACAGGCCGACACTTACTTCTGTATACTGTGAATGCCTAATGTACCTCTAGCCATCATAACACTACGTTCTTAGCATTTAGTTAAACCCATGTGGGCTAATTTTTGGGGCCTATACAGGCCGACACTTACTTCTTTATACTGTAAATGCCTAATGTAGCCCCAGCCATCAAATACTACGTTCTTTGCTGTCAGTTAAACCCATGTGGGCAAATTTTTGGGGCCTATACAGGCTGACACTTACTTCTGCATCTGGTGTGATTACCTAATGTACCTCTAGCCATCAAATACTACGTTCTTTGTTGTCAGTTAAACTGATGTGAGCTAATTTTTGGGGCCTATACAGGCCGACACTTACTTCTGTATTCTGTGAATGCCTAATATACCTCTAGCCATCAAATACTATGTTCTTAGCTGTCAGGTAAACGCATGTGGGCTAATTTTTGAGGCCTTTTATGGCCGACACTTACTTCTGTATTCTGTGAATGCCTAATGTACCTTCAGCCACAGAATACTACATTCTTAGCTGTCAGGTAAACGCATGTGGGCTAATTTTTGTGGCCTTTTATGTATCCTGTGAATGCCAAATTTTTCAGACTAGAAATGAAAACCAATGGGTCTGTAAAGGTTCCGCCAAATTGTGGAATGGATGCGGACCGATTTTACAGATGTGTGAATGGACCCTATATGTATTAGACAATGTATTTACTGGCTCCTGTCAGTTCTGGCTGATTGCATAAAATTGGTCTGTATGGCTGTCGTCCCAGAAGGGAGCCTCTTCTAAAGGTGATGCACAAGAAAGCCTACAAACCGTTTGCTGAAGACAAGGAGACTAAGGTCATGGATTACTGGAAGCATGTCCTGTGCTCTGATGAGACCAAGATAAACGTATTTGTTTCAGATGGTGTCAAGTGTGTGGCTGCAGCCAGGTGAGGAGTACAAAGACAAGTGTGTCTAGCCTACAGTCAAGCATGGTGGTGGGAGTGTCATGGTCTGGGGCTGCATTAGTGCTGCCAGCACTGGGGACCTACAGTTCATTGAGGGAACCATGAATGCCAACATGTACTTTGACATACTGAAGCAGAGCATGATCCCCTCCCTTCGGAGACTGGGGCACAGGGCAGTATTCCAACATGATAATGACCCCAAACACACCTCCAAGATGACCACTGCCTTGCTAAAGAAGCTGAGGGTAAAGGTGATGGACTGGCCAAGCATGTCTCCAGACGTAAACCCTATTGAGCATCTATAGGGCATCCTCAAAGGGAAGGTGGAGGAGCGCAAGGTCTCTAACATCCACCAGCTCCATGATGTCGTCATGGAGGAGTGGAAGAGGACTCCAGTGGCAACCTTTGAAGCTCTGGTGAACTCCATGCTCAAGTTTGTTAAGGCAGTGCTGGAAAATAATGGTGGCCACACAAAATATTGACACTTTGGGCCCAATTTGGACATTTCCACTCAGGGGTGTACTGACCTTTGTTGCCAGCAGTTTAGACATTAATGGCTGTGTGTTGAGTTATTTTTAGGGGAATGCAAATGTGCACTGTTATACAAGCTGTACACTCACTACTTTACATTGTAGCAAAGTGTCATTTCTTCAGTGTTTATCACATGAAAAGATATAATAAAATATTTATACAAATGTGAGGGGTGTACTTACTTTTGTGAGATACTGTATGTTCAAGACTGAAGGAAGCGGTATTCTGACGGAAGCACAGTGTGGGGTCGCGGTTTCCGTTACAATAACACACTGAGATGGTTCCCTGCCAAACCAGAGATCAAACTTTTACTTATCAAGAAATGTGACAAATAAAAGGCACAAATTCCAGTTTCTTAGGAATCATTTCAAAGTTTATGATGCCGAAAGAAAATATTATAAATCCTTTATTGCCAATGACCCAGAACTAAAACAACTAAGAGGCAATAAAACTAAAACAAAATCTGAATGGTTGATTGATTTTTCGGTATACAGTTTAATGACATCATGATAGTGGGCTCAGGTATGAAAATGAGATAACAGACTTTCTGAAGAAATTAGAAACAATTGAATACTATCTGTGATACTTTTTTTTATTTGCACTAACATGCAATTTTTCAGGACAAGCTTTCGAGGTGTTCATCAAGGTCCAAGCAATATTAATGCACAAAGTTTTAGCAAAGTTTTAATAAGACAATCTCTAAGAAAAAATACAAACAAACCCAGCAATGGTAATTAAGCTTGGATAGCTGGTGAGATAAGGCAGGGAGAGGGCTATGGGATTTGTCAGGAGATGGGGTCTGCTTAGAGAGATAGTGACTGGCCCAGGCTGGGTAAGGAAGGGGTTAATCTTCCCAGCTCCAGTTTGCTCGCATTTTTGGGCTTCAGCTGACCCACCTGTGGTATATAGATGGGGAAGGTTGAGGCCCGGGGCTTTTTGATGCCCATTTTCTCTCCAAGATTGAAGCCTATGAGGGGCTGCTGTGCCCTGCAGTCTGCCTCTTCCACCGAGAGTATCGGGGTATCACCAGGAATGGACTTTGCCTGTATGGACTTTGCCAACATGGATGCTCACCTCTATGAGGTATGTTTGGGCTACCAACCGTTGTAGTTAGTATAGGAATATGGAACTGTTTTTATTACATTGTACCGCTGAACTTCTTCAGTAAAAGTTACAATAACTGTATCTTAAGCCTGGTGTGAAGTTTTTTGAAAGGGGTGCATTTTGGATCTGGTGTATCCCAAAAGAACTGGGGCCTCTAAATCACTAGAGGGGTATGAAGAACACAACACTACAGTGTGTCAATGCAGTATGCTAATGAAGAGCAGGGCCATCGCTATGGGTAAGTGAGTACACGTTCAAGACTCAAGGCAACCAGTCATAGGCGTTGTACCTGGGAGAGGTGAGGAGTTCTCCGATAGTGAGGGGTCTCTGCCTGGGCTTCTTCCCTAGTGATCCATCTACCATAGCAACTGGGAGCAGACCAGCATTAGGGGTGCCTTCAGCCTAGCTGCATGGTATGGGAGCTAAGGGGTTGACACAGAACACGCATGAGATCCGTGCTATGTGTCTGGTGGGATCCCATTCTGTTACTAGGAATGAGGTAACAGAGGTACGCTGGCTGTTGGAGGTGGCACAGCATGGCCTATCACTCCTAATTCAAGAAGTAGAAGTCACAGTGTGTAGAGACACAGGTTATCACATAAAAAAGTGACCACACTTCATTACTACACACAGCAAAGGTTATCTCTAAGTCAGGGAACTGCCCTTTTGTGAGACTGTACACATGAATGTGGTCCCCGCCTGTTGCCAGGTACTGGTGAGCGCACACTTGGACAAAGGTACCCCTAGTGCGCAAATGTGTTAGGCGCTGCTCATAACTCACACAAAGGCTATATGCTGCGCATTGGTAAAGTCAAGGAATCCATGAGAAACAAGTATATACATTGGAAGATAATTAATAAAATGAATAAAACTTGCTTCCATATAAACCATTAAGTAGCATTTATTATATGGCCATAGATAAAGCACACAGTCCAGATAAAAACACAGCCATGTGTGAATAACAAAGTCTAATTTAAAAGGTAAAAGCCCAAGTCTCATCCAATCTCAAACACTAAATGGAGGGCCCAACACTTGTAATGGAAACAGGCTCAAGGTTCACATACCAGCAGGAAGGCTCGCTGGGATCAGCTGTCGGTGTCCCGCAGAGAAGGCTCACTTCAGTGTGGTGCATAGTAAAGCTGAAGCCCACCAAGAAGATGGCTACTCACAGGAAGGAGACAATAATGTGGATGGCATGCAGCTTTCTTATCCCTTCTAGTTTTGGATTGTATGTGGTTACTAGAGGGACATGGTTTTTGTTTTGTTTTTTCTATTTTTTTTATCACTTACCTGGTGCTGGAGGCCAATAAAGGCAGCTCAGCTCCCAACTCCCAACTCCCCTGATGGTGGAACAGGAGGAGTCAGGCTCAAAGAAGCACGGGTCACTTGCTTGAATTGTTTGCAGAGATGTTCTGGCTGTAGTTTTGTCAGAAGAGATGTCCAGGTATTCAGATGAAACAAGAAGATAGTGTCTGCAGACAGGTGGCACCCATTGGATGTAGCAGGACTCAGGAGGAGTGGGAGTCAGGAGATAAACCAGTTTAAAGCCAAGGTCAGGTACTGGGTGTGGACAAGAGCAAGCATAGTCAGGAGGCTAGCCGGGGTCAGAAGAGCAAGGTAAGACAGTCTATTAAACATGCCAAGGTCAGATAGGGAGGTAGGCAGAAGACAGGTCCAGGGGCAAGCCGAGTTGGTAACAGGTATCCACAGATGCAGGGTAACACAGAAACAAATACACTGGAGAGCTGAAGATCAAACAGCAATCACAGAGGGTGACTGGCTCCCTTATGATGGCTGTTTGGCACCAGTCTGGGCCAGGAGCATGCACGGCCTGGACCAGGGCACATCCGTGCACGTATTGTTTGCCAGCGCACATTGGTGCACTTTAATGTTGCCATGTAAGATACTGGCAGGAATGTCAGGTGTTCATGAGCCTCTGGTGTGGATAGAGTCCTCAGTCACTTCACTATGTGTGTCAACGGGTCTGTGGTAGTGAGCCCTTATAGATCCCCAGCTCAGGATTCCCCAGGGCGCGGAGTCTAAGCCCCAGCTTGCTTCTTCACCATTGCCCCTGATGGTGGGGATGGACTTGCAGCAGACTGGAACCAGGTCGCGGCCCCCAGGTAGGCCCAGCTGAGAATGTGGAGACCACTGGCGTGTGCAGGGTAAGCAGGAGACTATAAGGAGATCCAAGAGACAAGCCGAGGTCAGGACCGGCAGCAGACAATCGTAGACGGAGAAACAAAGCCGGGTCGGTGCACAGGAGATCAGATACAATAGCCAAGGGATACACGGATGGGAGCTCAGAGAACAGGGATGTTGCTCAAGCAAGGAACGGTGCACTGAGCCTGTGTATATATAGGGAAGCAAACAGGGAGGTGATCCAGGAAGTAATTGACAGAAACAGGATATAACCCACAGTGGAGCAGGTGACGCCCATAGGAAACAGAGAAGCCCAACCACGACATGTGAAGGGAGGCAAACAGAAGCACTGCAGCAAGGAGGTAAGAATATACAGACAAAACTATAGGCTAACTTGTGACAGTACCCTCCCTCTTACGGGGCCTCCCCACTCGTTTGGGCCCAGCCTTGAGAGGAAACTTCTGATGAAAAAGTTTCACCAAACGAGGTGCAGAAACATCAGTGGAAGGAATCCAACATCTCTCCTCAGGACCATATCCTTTCCAGTCCACTAGATACAAGAGCCTCCCCCTGGAGAATTTGGAATCCAAGATTTGCTTGATTTCGTACTGATCCGTAGTACTGGCTATTGGAGAAGGACGGCGAATAGGACAAGAAAACCTATTGATGATGTATGGTCTCAGGAGAGAAACATGGAAAACATTGGGGATTTTTAGATGTGACGGGAGACGGAGCTTAAAAGCGACAGGGTTAACCTGGCAGAGGATTGTAAAGGGACCAATGAAAAAAGGGACCAATGAAAACTTCATAGAGGGTACCCTGAGACGGATATTCTTGGTAGAGAGCCAAACCTTATCACCAGGGAGAATTTTGGGGCTCGCACGGCGATGACGATCTGCAGCTACCTTGTACCTGGAAGCCGCCATATGTAAATTCTTGGAAACATCTGCCCAGATAGAATTGAGAGACCGTTGCACCTCTGCGGCCACCAGCACTTCAGCAGAGATCGGAACAGGAAATGGTACTGAAGGATGGCGGCCAAATACCGTGAAGAAGGGAGACTCACCAGTGCTGGCATTAGCATGGTTATTGAGGGCAAATTCTGCCCAGGGTAAAAGGTCTACCCAATCATCCTGATGGGCAGAAATGAAGGCACGAAGATACCGTTCCACATTCTGGTTAACCCTTTCCGTTTGACCATTTGACTGCGGATGAAAAGCTGATGAGAAATCCAACTTGATTCCAAATGACGTGGCCAGGGCTCTCCAGAAGCGGGCCGTAAACTGAACTCCTCTATCTGAGACAAAGTGTGAGGGCATACCATGGAGACGAAAGATTTCCCTAATGAAGATGGAAGCCAAAGTGACAGCAGAGGGTAGGCCTGGAAGTGGAGTTAAGTGACACAATTTAGAAAACCTGTCCACCACCACCCAGATAACGGTGGAGCCTGCTGATGGGGGTAGTTCAGATATAAAGTCCATAGAAATGCAGCGCCACGGTACATCTGGAACAGGTAGAGGTAACAGGAGACCTGCTGGAGCTGAAGTAGAAGACTTAAGCCCCACGTACCGATCGTCGGCCGAAAAGCTTTGGCCGACGACCGATCTGCCGATTGTAGGCTTGTTAGTATGATGCCTCCGACAGCCGACAGCGCACATTCGGCCGAAAATAATCTGTCATGCAAGCATTAAAATTTTTGTATGCCGACACCAGAGCGGCTGATTGTTCGCCAGTCAGTACAGAATTCGGCCGATAGACCGCTGATTTGCAAGACTGGGCATGCTCAGAAAAGGAAAAACACAGGGAAAGTTAACCATTACATGACATCACTTCTGCAGTCGGCTGTAGTCGGCGGACAAAATTCTTGTGCAGTCTTTTGCACTTTTCAACAGACACCGACAGCCCTGGACAAAAGACGGCCGATCGTTCGCCGACGATCGGTACGTGTGTACGGGGCTTTAGACTGCACGCAAATGGAGCAAGCCTGGACATATTCCTCAACATCCTTCTGGAGTGAGGGCCACCAGTAGTAACGCAGCAGGAAGGCACAGGTGCGTTGCACACCAGGATGTCCAGAGAGTTTGGAATCATGTGCCCATTTGAGAAGCTTGGGGCGAAGGGAGGGCCTCACAAAAGTCTTTCTGGGAGCGATACGTGGAGACTGAAGGTGAGTGGAGGCCAGGAAACAATTGGCAGTAATAATATGTTCAGGTTCAATATGACACTCTGAGTCAGCAACGTCAAATGATCTGGACAAGGCATCCGCACGAGCATTCTTAGAGCCGGGCCGGAAGGTGATGTCAAAATTAAACCTGGCAAAAAAGAGAGCCCATTGTGCTTGCCTGGGATTTAAACGTCGGGCGGACTGCAGATACTGGAGGTTCTTATGATCGGTATAGATCAGAATACGATGAGGAGACCCCCTCCAGTAGATGTCGCCATTCTTGCAGTGCCAGCTTGATAGCCAGAAGCTCCCAATCCCCGATGGTGTAATTTTTCTCTGCATCAGAAAACGGGTACCGATTCTTAATGGTGATGGCATTGAGACCTCTATAATCAATGCAGGGCCGGAGTGTACCATCCTTTTTCTCCACAAAGAAGAACCCAGCCCCAGCAGGAGAATTGGATTTACATATAAATCCTTTCTGCAGATTTTCCTGGATGTACTTGGACATGGCTTGGGTCTCCGGGATGGAGAGAGGGTAGACTCTACCTCGGGGTGGTGAAGCCTCGGGTTGGAGGTCAATCACACAGTCGTAGGGACGATGAGGAGGCAAAATGTCAGCAGCTTTTTTGCAAAAGACATCTCGGAAGGCCAGATACTGCAGAGGAAGAATTGGAGAGGTAGAGACCTCAGCCACAGGTACACGGAGAGGTGGAGACACCTTAGGGAGACAGGTCTGATTGCATTGCGACCCCCAAGATAACACTTGGCCAGAGTTCCAATCCAGATAAGGTGAGTGTTTCTTCAACCATGGAAGTCCAAGAATGATGGGACTAGAAGACTTGGGAAGTATCAGGAAGGAGACTTCCTCCCGATGAAGGACACCGACATGCATGGTGATGGAGGCTGTTCTGAAGCGTAGGGGTCCGAAGGCCAAGGTAGAACCATCCACTGCCGAAACAGCTAGAGGCATAGCCTGGGGAACTAGAGGAATGCCCAGTTCAGTGGCCAAAGACTGCTCAATGAAATTCCCGGCTGCTCCATAGTCTATATATGCAGAAACTTGATAAGAATTTAGGGCCCAATGAATAGAGACGGGTATAACAAATCGAGGGTAGGTGGCAGAGTTCAGATTCTGGTCTAGATCGCTTCCCTCTGAGCGACCTAGACCCAAGAGTTTCCTGGATGGATGGGGCAGGATTTTATCATATGACCACCAGCTCTGCAGTAAAGACACAGGCCGAGTCTCAGGCGACGGGACCTCTCTTGTGGAGCGAGGCGTGTCCGGCCTAATTGCATGGGTTCTTCAGAAGCCAATACTGCGGGAGAGATGGGTTGTTCCGGAATGTTCTGGACAACAGGAGCAAGGTGACCCAGTGGGGGGTGACATGACACAGTCCTTTCCATATCTCGCTCCTGGAAGCGGACATCAATTTGGATGCTAAGGGAAATCAAGCCATCCAAGGTGGTGGGTACAGTTCTGCCAGCTAGTTCGTCCTTAATACGATCTGCAAGACCTTGCCAAAATGTTGCAGTAAGAGCCTCGTTGTTCCATGACAGTTCCGAAGCCAGGGTGCGAAACTGAACTGCATATTGACCAACAGTCATGTTTCCTTGACGAAGACAAAGAAGGGCTTCAGAAGCAGATGAGGCCCTGCCAGGCACATCAAAGGTATTACGGAAAGCTTGTAGGAAGGCAGAGAGACTGGAAACAGTAGGATCTTGACGCTCCCACAGCGGCGAGGCCCAAGCCAACGCTGGTCCCGACAGGAGTGAAATCATGTACGCCACCTTGGAACGATCAGTAGGAAAGTAATGGCCTGCTAGCTCGAAGTTGATTGAGCATTGATTGATGAATCCCCGACAAGCTTTGGGGTCCCCAGAGAAGCGAGATGACGGAGGCAGCTGGAGTTTTGCAGGACTTACCTCTGCTGGAGGGACTGCGGAAGCGGAAGCAACAGGGGCGGACACAGGAGCTGGAACGGAGGAAGCGGGAGTAGGAACAATCTGCAGCTGATCCAAACGGGAAGAAAGAGCCTGCAGACACTGCATAATCTGTTCTTGATAAGCCTGCTGAATGTTAACTCTCTGTTCCAAACTCTGAAGTTGATCCTGAAGTGGCTGTGGTGTCTCCGACGAGCTCATGGCTTGAGCAAACTGTCAACGGGTCTGTGGTAGTGAGCCCTTATAGATCCCCAGCTCAGGATTCCCCAGGGCGCGGAGTCTAAGCCCCATGCTGCTTCTTCACCATTGCCCCTGATGGTGGGGATGGACTTGCAGCAGACTGGAACCAGGTCGCGGCCCCCAGGTAGGCCCAGCTGAGAATGTGGAGACCGCTGGCGTGTGCAGGGTAAACAGGAGACTATAAGGAGATCCAAGAGACAAGCCGAGGTCAGGACAGGCAGCAGACAAACGTAGACGGAGAAACAAAGCCCGGTCGGTACACAGGAGATCAGATACAATAGCCAAGGGATGCATGGATGGGAGCTCAGAGAACAGGGATGTTGCTCAAGCAAGGAACAGTGCACTGAGCCTGTGTATATATATATAGGGAAGCAAACAGGGAGGTGACCCAGGAAGTAATTGACAGAAACAGGATATAACCCACAGTGGAGCAGGCGACACCCATAGGAAACAGAGAAGCCCAACTACCACATGTGAAGGGAGGCAAACAGAAGCACTGCAGCAAGGAGGTAAGAATATACAGACAAAACTATAGGCTAACTTGTGACAATGTGGTTACCAGAGGGATGTGGTTATTAGTTTTTTTCTCTTTTTATTTATCACATAACTGGTGCTGGAGACCAATGGAGAGAGGGCTTCCCCTGCAGCTAAGCCCCAGACTCCCCTGAAGGTGGAACAAGAAGAGTCAGGCTCAAAGAAGCTTTCATCTCCTGCTTGAATTATTGCAGAGATGTTCTGACTGGAGTGTGATCAGATGAGATGTCCAGGTATTCAGATGAGACACCAAGATAGTGTCTACAGGTGGCACCCCTGAGAAGTAGCAGGACTCAGGAGATAAACCAGTATAAAGCGATGGTCAGGTACCGGGTGTGGACAAGAGCAAGCGTAGTTGGGAAGTTAGACATGGTCATAAACAGTAGAGCAGGATAAGACAGTCCGTTAAACAAGCCGAGGTCAGATCAGGAGGTAGGGAAAAGACAGGTTTAGGGTCAAGCCGAGTCAGCAGGGCCGGCCTTAGGTGTTCAGGCGCCCTGTGCGAGCTAATCCTGTGGCGCCCCCCCCCCATCCTTACCTCTCACACCCCCCTAAACATGGCTGTATCTATTGAAAAACTATATAAGAGTATACTTGCTGCTAATTGACTCCAAGTGGGTGCAGCAGCAAGATAAAAACAGGGAAAAAAATCAGCGCAAAAATAGTATTTACCCTAAAATGATATATAAATATGTCACCCAAATCTGTTTCGGTTGTAAAAAGTGCACAGTGCAAAAAAATAATTAAATCTGCATGGCTATTACAGTACATATATCATATACCACTACTAGATAAATAACAATTAAATATTCATAACCTCTACAATGTGCAAAAAATGAATCAACATAGAGTGATTCCATAAAATACATCAGCTTTTATTAAAGTCTGGTGAGTCAGTTTGGGGTGATTGGTGGAAGCAGCTTTGTCACCATAAATATTTATTTGCACTTTTTTGCACATTTTATTGCACCTTTTTGGCACTTCATTGGACTTTTCGTGGAAATTTTTTATGTTCACTAATAACTTAGCCCCCCCTTACATCAGAGACCCCCCAGGGAGCCCCCCCTTACATCAAAGACCCTCAGAGCCCCCCTTACATCAGAGACCCCCATAGAGCCCCACTTACATCAGAGCCCCCCCCCCACAGAGCCCCCTTTACATCAGATACCCCCCACAGACCCCCTTACATCAGAGACCCCCCTCAGAGCCCCCCTTACATCAGAGACCCCCCCACCCCACAGATTTACCTTAAATCAGAGACCCCTACAGACCCCCTTACATCAGAGACCCTCACAGACTCCCCTTACATCAGAGCCCCCACAGACCCCCCTTACATCAGAGCCCAACCACAGACCCCCCTTACATCAGAGACCCCCCCCTCACAGACTATCCTTACATCAGAGCCCCCCACAGACCCCCCTTACATCAGAGCCCACCACAGACCCCCCTTAAATCAGAGACCCCCACTCAAAGACTCCCCTTACATCAGAGACCCCCCCAGACCACCCTTACATCAGAGCCCCCCACAGACCCCCCTTACATCAGAGCCCCCCACAGACCCCCTTACATCAGAGACCCCCCTTACATCAGAGCCCCCCCACAGACCCTCCTTACATCAGAGCCCCCCACAGACCCCCCTTACATCAGAGCCCCCCACAGACCCCCTTACATCAGAGCCCACCACAGACTCCCCTTACATCAGAGACCCCCTTACATTAGAGCCCCCCACAGACCCCCCTTACATCAGAGCCCACCACAGACTCCCCTTATATCAGAGACCCCCCTTACATCAGAGCCCCCCATAGACCCCCCTTACATCAGAGCCCACCACAGACTCCCCTTACATCAGAGATCCCCCTTACATCAGAGCCCCCCACAGACCCCCCCTTACTTCAGAGCCCCCCCTTACATCAGAGGCCCCCACAGACCCCCCTTACTTCAGAGCCCCCCCTTACATCAGAGCCCCCCACAGACCCCCCCTTACTTCAGAGCCCCCCCTTACATCAGAGGCCCCCACAGACCCCCCTTACATCAGAGCCCCCCGCATACCCCCCTTACATCAGAGACCCCCCCTCACAGACTCCCCTTACATCAGAGACCCCCCTTACATCAGAGCCCCCCACAGACCCCCCCTTACTTCAGAGCCCCCCTTACATCAGAGCCCCCCACAGACCCCCTTACATCAGAGCTCCCCACATACCCCCTTACATCAGAGACCCCCCTCACAGACTCCCCTTACATCAGAGCCCCCCCCAGACCCCCCTTACATCAGAGCCCCCCACAGACCCCCCCTTCAGAGCCCCCCTTACATTTGTTACTGGGGCAGGAGAGAGGGTAAGCTTACTTACCCCAGGATGAAGGCTCACGCTGCAGCTTTTCTTCTGTGGAGTGTTATAATTCTTGCCCACATATCCCCGGAGAGTGTGGGCGGGGCAGACCCAGGAGGAGGGGGGAGGAGGACAATCTCTCTCTCTCCTCTCGCGTCCCTAAAGCTGAGCTGTGTGTGAGATACACAGCTCAGCCCTGCAGACAGTTGGAACTCTGAGACACAGGTACAGCCGCACAGCGGGAGGTAAGCGGCGGCCGCGGCCTGTGTTAACCCTCTCCAGGCCGCGGTCGCCGCTTACATCCCGCTGTGCGGCCTCATCATTTGCGAGCTGTGATGGCCGCACAGCGCACCCTGTTGCCCATGGCGCCCTGTGCGGCCGCACAGCTCGCACACCCCAAAGGCCGGCCCTGCGAGTCAGTTACTCTGCATCTGTGCATAACAAATATCCACAGATGCGGGGTAACACAGGAACAAATGCACTGGAGAGCCAAAGATCAACCAGCAATCAAAGAGAATGACTGGCTCCCTTATAAAGCCTGTTTGGCTCCAGTCCGGGCCGGGAGCAAGCATGGCCATGCACCAGCCTGCATTTGTGGGCACATTTGTGTGGCCATGTAAGATACTGGCAGGAATGCCAGGTCTTTGTGAGCCTCTGCTATGGATAGGGTCCTGACAGTATTGGAGATGTTCTCTTTAGGTTCTCAGGGCCGTGTTTGTGCTGGTATTGATGGTTTTGTCCTTGTACTCTTTCTTTTGAAATTGAGGCTGATAGTATTCTGAGATGTGTATTTCTGTCTTCTGGGCCTGATCTGAAGATATTCGGAGGTAACTGATGGTGTGGCTGTGTATGATGGCCCTTTGGGTGTGTTGGGGGTGGAAGCTTAAATTGTGGAGAGAATTGCATCAGTCAGTGGGTTTCCTGTATATTGATGTGTGCAGCTTGTCCTCTCTGATGTATACTGTGGTATATAGGAAATTGACATGTGTGTGTAAATAGTCCTTTAAGAGGAATCTCCTAAATCCTGTGGATTTTAGAACATAGTTTCCTCACTTAACTACCTCAATACCGGGCACTTAAACCCCCTTCCTTCCCAGACCAATTTTCAGCTTTTAGCGCTGTTGCAATTTGAATGACAATTGCGCAGTCATGCAACACTGTACCTAAACCAAATTTGTGTAATTTTTTCCCCACAAATAGAGATTTCTTTTGGTGGTATTTGATCACCGCCAGGTTTTTTCTTTTTTGGTGCACAAATAAAAAAATACGGAAAAGTTTGAAAAAAAAAAAAAGTTTTTTTGTTTAGGTTATAAAATTTTGTAAATAAGTTTTTTCCTGCACTGATGAGCACTGATGAGGCCGCACTGACAGGCACTGATAGGGTGGCACTGATGGGGTGGCACTGATGGGGTGGCACTGATATGCAGCACTGATGGGCACTGATAGGTAGCACTGATATGCAGCACTGATGGGCACTGATATGTGGCACTGATAGATAGCACTGATATGCAGCATTACTGGGCACTGATAGGCAGTGCTGATGGGCACTGATAGCCAGCACTGATGGGCACTGATCGGCGGCACTGATGGGCACTGATAAGTGGCACTGATGGGCGGCACAGATCGGCACTGATGGGCGGCACTGATCAGCACTGATGGGCGGCACTGATGTACACTGATAGGCAGCACTGGTGGGCAATAATGGGCACTGGTGGGCGGCACTAATAGATGGCAATAATGGGCACTGGTGGGCAGCACTGATAGATGGCATTGGTGGGCAGCACTGATAGGGAGGGCACCACTGGCAGGCTCTCTGAGCCCTGTTTGCCATCCCTGGTGGCCATGGTGGGCATCCCTGGTGGTCATGGGTGGGAATCCCTGGTGGCTCTAGTGGCACCCCCCCCCTCCCAGGGCTGCACTGGTAATCAATCATCTGATTACCAGCACAGACCCCCCCTGTGACCAGTGAGTAATTAGAAATACTCACTGATCCCCCCAGCTGCAGTATCAATCCTCTCTTCTTCTCCTCACTGACAGGATCTGTCAGGAGGAGAAGAGATCAAAGCCGTTACAACGGCTGTGTTTACGTTACATGACAGCTGTGATTGGATATGTGATCAGGAGGGCCAATCACAGGGCCCTCCTGCCGCATCTTGTTGCTCTGTGTCCGAGGGACACAGGCACATCGATATCGCGCCACTGCGGAACGTCCGATCAGAAGGACGAGACTCCCACCCGGCCGTTTATGTACAGTGGTAGGGTGGGAGGGGGTTAAAGATGACAGCGGGGCCTGGGTTCTGTAGAATAAGGAACATTACAAGGGTGATTTGATGGTAACAGTGGCAGGAGATGAAATCCCCAGTTATTCTGAATGTTGCTGGATTAACAAAGTAACCTCCTTGAAGCCACGGATCCTAAAAGAATTGAGCTGTCATTTCTAAGCCAATATTTCTCATTTTTAGGGATTGGCGCAGGGTCAATGTGGTGCCAATAATTAAAAAGGGATCAAAGTCTTTACCAAGTAACTATAGACCTGATAGTGTAACTTCTATAGTAGGGAAGATACTGGAGAGTTTAACCACTTCAGCACCGGAAGGTTTTACCCCCTTAATGACCAGGCCATTTTTTGAGATTCGGCACTGCGTTGTTCAACTATCAATTGCACGGTCATGCGACGCCGCACCCAAATACAATTGATGTCCCTTTTTCCCCACAAATAAAGATTTCTTTTGGTGGTATTTGATCACTTCTGCGGTTTTTCGTTTTTGCGCTATGAACAAAAAAATAGTGTCAATTTTGAAAAAACACCAATATTTTCTACTTTCTGCTATAAAATATTTCTAATATAATTTTTTTTTTTTAAAAAATCTATTTTTTTTATCAGTTTAGGCCAATTTGTATTCTGATACATATTTTTGGTAAAAAAAAAAAAAAAAAAATGTCAAAAATCGAATAATAATTGGTTTGAGCAAAGGTTATAGCGTTTACAAACTACAGGACAGATTTATGGACTTTTTATCTATTTATTTTTTTATTAGTAATGGGATTTTTATCGGGACTGCGACATTGCGGCGAACAAATCTGACACTAATTGAAACTTTTTGGGGAACAGTGACATTAATACATTGATCAGTGCTAAATAATATGCACTGTTACTGTTCAAATGACACTGGTGTGGAAGGGGTTAACACTGGGGGGTGATCAAGGGGTTAAATGTGTTCCCTATAGTGCTTACTAACTGAGGGGGAGAAGGATTGAACAGAGGCAGATAGAGATCTTGTTTCAGCTTAGCTGAATCACACAATCTTTTTCTGCCTCTCTGACAGGAGACCCATCTTGCTTTGTTTACATTCCAGAGGGCTCTCCTGTCAGTATTGCCGAAGATCGCGGCAGGCCGGTGGCGATTGAGCCCACTCCTCCCGCGGTCTGCCTACCACTGTGTCTAATCAGTCTGAGGAGGTAAGTAAAACCTTGGACACAGGGGTGGCTGTGGACGTGGTATACTTGGGCAGAGGGGTGGCTGTTGACCTGATATACTTGGACAGAAGGATGGCTGTGGACAGGGTATACTTGGACAGAGGGGTGGCTGTGGATGTGGTATATTTGGACAGAGGGGTGGCTGTGGACGTGGTATACTTGGACAGAGGGGTGGCTGTGGACGTGGTATACTTGGATAGAGGAGTGGCTGTGGACATAGTATACTTGGACAGAGAGGTGGCTGTAGATGTGGTATACATGGACAAAGAAGTGACTGTAGAGGTGGTATACTTGGACAGACGGATGGCTGTTGACATGATATACTTGGACAGAGGGGTGGCAGTGGACGTGGTATAATTGGACAGAGTGGTGGCTGCGGACGTGGTATACTTAGATAGAGGGGTGGCTGTAGACATTTTATACTTGGACAGTGGGGTGTCTGTGGATGATGTATACTTGGACGGAGGGGTGGCTGTGGACATGGTATACTTGGATAGAGGGGTGGCTGTAGACCTGGTATACTTGGACAGAAGGGTGGCTGTGGATGTGGTATATTTGGACAGACGGGTGGCTGTGGAACGTGGTATACTTGGACAGAGGAGTGGCTGTGGACATGGTATACTTGGATAGAGGGGTGGCTGTGGATGTGGTTGTCATGAACCAGCAGGACTGGTAGTGGATCCTTTGGACCAGAGAGGCAATGGCGCAGGTTATACTAGAGGACCGGTTCTAAGTAGTTACTGGTCTTCACCAGAGCCCGCCGCAAGGCGGGATGGATTTTCTGCGGCGGTAACTACCAGGTCGTGTCCCCTAGTAACAACTCGATCTCTCTGGCAACTGATATGGCGTGGTACACAGGGAGTAGGCAGGAGTGTAGTCAGACGTAGCAGAGGTCAGGGCAGGCAGCAGAGGTTCAAAGGCGAGACGTCGGTAGCAACGGGTTCGGCAACAGGCAAAGCAAACAAACACAGAAGGGAACGCTTTCTCAGAGGCACAAGGCACAAAGATCCGGCAGGAAGCTGTGGGAGGAGAAGGTATTAATGGGCAGTGCACAGGTGAAGCCTAATTAAGTCAGCACTGCCTTTCACAAACCTTAACCCTTAATAACCAGTTTGGACCAGGCACCAATCACCTGTGCACTGGTCCTTTAGATCTAAGAGTCCCGGTGCGTGCGCGCCCTAGAGAGCGGGGACGCACACGCCGAGACGCAGGAGCGCCACCTGGGGGACACACGCTGTGAGCGCTCCGAGGCCAGCAGGGGGCCTGGAGTGCTGAGCGTAACAGTACCCCCCCCCCTTTGGTCTCCCCCTCTTTTTGGAACCCAGGAATTCGCGGATGAGGCTGCGGTCCAGGATGTTCTCCTCCGGCTCCCAAGATCTCTCCTCAGGGCCGCAGCCTTCCCAATCGACCAAAAAAAATATTTTCCCCCGGATGACCTTGATCGCTAGGACTTCTTTGACCGAAAAAATATCAGAGGTACCAGCGACAGGGGTGGGAGAAAGAAGTTTAGGAGAGAAACAGTTAAAGATAGCAGGTTTGAGAAGGGAGACATGGAAAGAGTTATGGGTTCGGAGAGAGGGTGGAAGATGGAGCTGGTAGGACACCTGGTTAATGCGGCTCTTGATTTTAAAGGGACTTAGGGGTGGCTGTGGAACGTGGTATACTTGGACAGAAGGGTGGCTGTGGACATGGTATACTTGGACAGAGGGGTGGTTGTGGATGTGGTATATTTGGACAGAGGGGTGGCTGTGGAACGTGATATACTTGGACAGAAGGGTGGCTGTGGACATGGTATACTTGGATAGAGGGATGGCTGTAGACCTGCTATACTTGGACAGAAGGGTGGCTGTGGATGTGGTATATTTGGAAAGAGGGGTGGCTGTGGAACGTGGCATACTTGGACAGAGGGGTGGCTGTGGACGTGGTATACTTGGACAGAGGGGTGGCTGTAGATATGGTATATTTGGACAGAGGGGTGTCTGTGTACGTGGTATACTTGGACTGAGGGGTGGCTGTGGACATGATATACTTGGACAGAGGGGTGGCTGTGGACGTGGTATACTTGGACAGAGGGGTGGCTGTGGACGTGGTATACTTGGACAGAGGGGTGGCTGTGGAAGTAATGTACTTGGATAGAGGGGTGGCTGAAGACGTGGTATATTTGGACACAGGGGTGTCTGTGGATGTGGTATATTTGGACACAGGGGTTTCTGTGGATGTGGTATACTTGGACAGAGGAGTGGCTGTGGACGTGGTATACTTGGACAGAGGGGTGGCTGTGGAAGTGGTGTACTTGGACAGAGGGGTGGCTGAAGACGTGGTATACTTGGACAGAGGGGTGGCTGTGGATGTGGTATATTTGGACAGAGGGGTGGCTGTGGAGGTGGTATACTTGGACAGAGGGGTGGCTGTGGATGTGGTATACTTGGACAGAGGGGTGGCTATGGACGTGGTATACTTGGACAGAGGGGTGGCTGTGGACCTGATATACTTGGACAGAAGGGTGGCTGTGGACGTGGTATATTTGGACAGAGGGGTGGCTGTGGACGTGGTATACTTGGACAGAGGGGTGGCTGTGGATGTAGTATACTTGGATTTTGCAAAAGCATTGGACACAGTTCCCCACACACGGCTAATGTGTAAGGTAAAGTCTACAGGCTTGGAAAGATCAGTTTGTAAATGGATAGAAAATTGGCTAAAAGATAGAATTCAGAGAGTAGTGGTTAATGATTCTTACTCTGAATGGTCTAAAGTTATCAGTGGTGTACCCCAAGGTTCAGTGTTGGGACCCTTATTTTTTATTATCTTCATAAATGATATCGGGTCTGTGATTAAAAGTAACATTCAGTCTTTGCAGATGACACCAAGCTTTGCAGTGGAATAACTTCCTTACAGGATGTCTCCAACTTACAATCTGACCTCAATGCACTGTATAATGGGGCAACTATGTGACAAATGAGGTTTAATGTGGATAAATGTAAAGTTATGCACTTGGGGGGGGGGGGGGTAAGAATATGCATGCATCATACATACTAAGGGGAGTAGAACTGGGGGAATCCATAGCGGAGAAGGATCTGGGGGAATCCATAGAGGAGAAGGATCTTGGGGAATCCATAGTTGAGAAGGATCTGGGGGAATCCATAGCGGAGAAGGATCTGGGGGAATCCATAGCGGAGAAGGATCTGGGGGAATCCATAGCGGAGAAGGATCTGGGGGAATCCATTGTGGAGAAGGATCTGGGGGAATCCATTGTGGAGAAGGATCTGGGGGAATCCATAGTGGAGAAGGATCTGGGGGGCATGGACTCCAGAGAGGCAGATATCATCTGTACAATCATTAGTAAGACCTCATCTGGAATATGCAGTTCAGTTTTGAGCTCCAGTTCCTAAAAAGGATATCGGGGAACTGGAGAAAGTGCAGAGAAGGGCAACCAAACTGATAAGAGGCATGGAGGAGCTCAGCTATGAGAAAAGATTAGAGGAACTGAATTTATTCTCTCTTGAGAAGAGGAGAGGGGGGATACGATCACCATGTATAAATACATAAGGGGGGGGTATGATCTCCATGTATAAATACATAGGGGGGGATATTATCTCCATGTATAAATACATAAGGGGGGATATGATCTCCATGTATAAATACATAAGGGGGATATGATCACCATGTATAAATACATAAGGGGGGATAGGATCTCCATGTATAAATACATAAGGGGGGATATGATCTCCATGTATAAATACATAAGGGGGGATATGATCACCATGTATAAATACATAAGGGAGGATATGATCACCATGTATAAATACTGTGACGGTATGCGAGGTGAGGTAGTAGATAATCGCTATATTTCACCTCGCATAAGTTCTGTGGTGAGAGACTGAACCGGAATTTGGCCCGGGTTTTTCCAGCCTTCGTGACAGGCTAGGTTCCGGTCCAGGGGATCTGAGAGAGACGCTCGGTTTGGACTTTAAAAGGTTTGCTTTGCCATGTGTTTTTTGTGGCTGATGGGGACCAGCCCCACACTGTATAGTGAGGAAAATTCCTGTATAGTTTAGCGCCGGACGGCAAGGATTTATTTTATTGTTTTGTTGTTTGTTTCATATTTGCAAACCTCTGCTGAATAAAGCTGGCAACCCACCAGACTTTTAAGAAATGACCTGCATGCTGGCCTTACTTTCCTGGAAAAGGTGATCCCTGTGAGCTAATCTCCCACACGTGGTGGACTCAGCGGGCATATTCTAAAAATGGAGGAAATGTTAAAGGCCCTGCTACAGGCCAATGCAGCTCAGCGGGAAACCAACCGCCAAATCGCAGAGGCCGTTAGAGCACAGCAGGACGCTACTGCAGCACAACAGGCAGCCCAGCAGGAGGCTGCTGCTGCAGCACAACAGGCAGCCCAGCAGGAGGCTGCTGCAGCACAACAGGCAGCCCAGCAGGAGGCTGCTGCAGCACAACAGGCAGCACAACAGGAGGCTGCTGCAGCACAATAGGCAGCCCAGCAGGAGATGAACCGACAGTTTGCAGAGGCTCTGCTGGAGTTGAAAAAAGCATTTGCATCTCCTGTGTCAGCTGAACCAAAATTGGTACGTGCCTCGTACCACCTGCAAAAGATGACACCGGCTGATGATGTGGAAGCATACCTGGTGACTTTTGAGAGGGTCGCTGTCCGTGAAGGTTGGCCAAACGAACAGTGGACGGGTCTGTTGGCCCCATTTCTGACAGGAGAACCGCAAAAAGCGTATTTTGACCTGGACCCAGATAAGGCCAAGGACTATGAGACTCTGAAAATGGAGATACTTGCACGCTTGGGTGTCACCATGGCAGTCCGGGCCCAGCGCGTGCATCAGTGGACCTATTCCAGCAGCACGCCGCCCCGTTCTCAAATGTTTGACCTGGTCCACCTCACCAAAAAGTGGTTGCAACCAGAGACCTTGACGGGCCCCCAGATCGGGGAGCGTGTGGTAATGAACCAGTACCTGCATGCGCTCCCTGCTTCTCTGAGGAAGTGGGTCGGACAGGGGGACCCCAAAACTGCAGCCCAATTGGTGGACCTAGTGGAGAGGTACAGTGCTACTGAGGACTTGGTGAACACGTCTACGCCCCACTTCAGTGTGTCTAGGGGTGCAAGATCGCCCAGTGGTTCTGGTAAGACTGTTCCAGGGTTCAAGTGCATGGGGAAACTAGATAAGACTGTTACAGCTAATGAGACTGTTGGTCCTAGGCCTGGAGACTGGCCAAAGAAGCCAGGAAGGTCTTTGGGACCGCTAAGAGGACTGGGGGTAGAGCACATACAGTGTTTCCGCTGCCATGCATTTGGGCATATTGCTGCAAACTGTCCTATAAATCAGTGGTCCTCAACTCCGGTCCTCAAGGCCCACTAACAGGCCAGATTTTAAGTATTACCTTGGGGAGATGCAGACTAGAGTACTGCAATCACTGAGCAGCAAATGATATCACCTGGGATGTATTTCAGTTATCTTGCAAATCTGGCCTGTTAGTGGGCCCTGTAGGCCAGGGTTGAGGACCACTGCTATAAATGATGAACCTATGCAATGCGATTTTGCTTATAGGAAAAGATCTTTGTTTGCACAGGTCGCATATACTGCATCATGTCAGAGTCGCATTGAAAAGCAAATGTGTGTTATTGCAGTGGATGGAAAGCCGCTCACAGCCCTGCTAGACTCTGGAAGTGTAGTGACCCTAGTCAGAAGTGATTGGGTAAATCCCACAAAACTACACCCCAGCACTATCGGGGTCATTTGCATCTGTCAGAAATTAATAAGAAATTAATAATATCTCGCTGTGCCTCCATTATGTCAGAATGTTTATACTGCTCTGAATATAACAGTGTCTATTTATGTCAATAAGCAAAGATCTGTCCGGAAGGAGAATCTCAACTTATATCCATAAATCAATATGTAGCAAATTCTTTTTATTGATTAATTTCTTTTTAAAAGCATATACCAATCTTAGTGAAAACAGTCTACAGTATAAAATATTTAAAATATTTATTCACGAGACATATAATCACGATAAATGATCAAACTTGAGATGACACAAAAAGAGAACTTTACATAAAATATGAACTTCAAACAATAAATGCAATGTGACGTGTAGCTCAATAATGAAAGTAAAAATAAAGCAAGATTACATTTTCTCCAGGTATAGTATAAACCATAAATTAATGTTCTATATAATCAGACCACAATTGTCTGCGCAATGCACAGTCTGATAGTCACTCCACTGCAGATGAAGCGAGAATAGGATATGCAAAACATGAGACTAATACGCCAATATGCGCTAAATCTGATATTAATAAAAATGTTATACAAACAAAAATCAGCTTTTTAGAGAAAAATCTACATATGGTTTATACGGCTGGGATTGTACTCTCGTTTAACCTTTAGCATGAAATGTAAAATATTTAAGGAAGTACATAAACAATATTGAGTTATAATCAAATAATTAGCAAGGCATATTTACCATATTTAAAATGGCTGTTAGCTTGGAATAGTCGTTACCAGAGTCTTTAAGATGGCTGCATTTCCAAGATAGTGGCCAGGTAGGGAGGAGTTTCGTTTGGCATCCCTCAAAGTTTCAGATACATGATGGAGCGAAATGGAGTCTGTATAGATGAATCTATGCATAGCTGTAGTAGCGTGTATGTTGAATGTGTGATGTATATTGGGCAAAATGTCATGTGTGTGTCTCTCTCATCTGGGATTGCCTTTTTATATGGTATAGAACAATTACCATAAGTTAAACAAAATGGACGCCACTGCTCAACATTTCTATACAGAACAAAATATAACATTTCATTTCTATTTGTAAATTTAACCTCCCCAAATAAGCCTGACACATCCATGGGGACACTCGGGACTACCAGACAGCAGTGGTTGAGGTTGATATGGGCAGTGTGACCCATTCAGTGGGGGTGGTGCCTTCGCTACTTCATGAAGCTTTAGTGGGGAGGGATTTCCCCCATTTATGGAGGTTGTGGGAGAACAAGGGGAGGCTGGTGGAGAGCGCTCCCCCTGCTCCGGAAGCACAGGAACTCTCACCAGACCCTTTTTGCCAAAGTGAAGGAAACCCTGTTGGGGGAATCGAGGGAGCTGGATATCCTCTTCCTTTCCCTGTGATGGCTGGGGAGCCGGAGGACCTGGAAGCTAGCTCCCAGCCGGAGGGTAACGAACAGGAGGACATTTCTCGACCTGACAATGAGAGTAGCCAGAATGTGGTACCCGATTTAGAAGTCAGGAGAGAGGATTTCTGTACCGAGCAATTACGAGATGTCACCCTCCTTAGAGCCAGAGAAAACGCTAAGATGGTGGATGGGGAACCAGTAGATCCTCACTGGGGGGTGTCTTTTCCCTACATGGCCATTAAAAACAATTTACTCTATCAGGTGGTAAAACGTGGAGAGGATGAGGTTGAACAGCTGCTGGTTCCCAAACCCTTCCGCAGGTTGGTCCTAGACCTGGCCCATGGTCATGTAATGGGGGGACATCTCAGTATCGAAAAGACCAGGGAGAGAATCACCCAGAGATTTTTCTGGCCCGGGTTGCATGCAGATGTCACTGGGTACTGTGAATCATGCCCTGAGTGCCAAATGTCGGCACCATCGCCCCATTTTCGCAGTCCCCTGGTCCCTCTACCAATCATCGAGGTTCCTTTTGAGAGGATCGGCATGGACCTGGTGGGGCCAGTAGTGAAGTCTGCCCGGGGTCACCAGCATATTCTGGTAATCCTAGACTATGCGACACGCTATCCTGAGGCCATACCCTTGCGTAACACTTCCGCTAAGGCTGTCGCCAAGGAGTTAGTCCAGGTGTTTAGTCGAGTGGGAATCCCAAAAGAGATCTTACCCGATCAGGGCACCCCATTTATGTCCAGGGTTACCAAGGAACTGTGTAGATTATATAAAATCTCCCATCTCCGTACATCTGTCTACCACCCCAAAACAGATGGTTTGGTCGAAAGATTTAATAAAACCTTGAAAAGTATGTTAAAAAAGGTGGTTGACAAAGATGGGAAAAATTGGGATTTTTTGCTCCCATATCTTATGTTTTCCATACGAGAGGTTCCACAAGCATCCACAGGTTATTCTCCCTTTGAGCTCTTGTATGGTAGACATCCCAGGGGGCTGCTGGATGTTGCCAAAGAAACATGGGAAGGTGAGGCCACCCCATATAGAAGCGTCATAGAGCATATCTCCCTGATGCAAGATAGAATTGCTGCTGTCCTGCCACTGGTGCGAGAACATATGGAGCGAGCTCAGGAGGCCCAGAGGAGGGTCTATGATCAGGGTGCCAGAGTCCGTACTTTCAACCCTGGGGACAGAGTGTTGGTACTGGTTCCCACGGTTAAAAGTAAGTTTCTAGCCAAGTGGCAGGGTCCCTTTGAAGTTATCGAAAGGGTAGGAGAGGTCAACTATAAAGTCTACCAACCAGGGAAAAGGAAACCACAACAAATTTATCATGTGAATCTCTTAAAGCCCTAGAAGGACAGAGACTTTATTGGCCGCATCTTCGGCCACAGCAGACCGGGTGCCGGTGACACCTGATGTCCCCATAACAGATTCCCTGTCTGTGACACAAAAACATGATTTTAGGGGGTTTGTGTACAAACATAGAGACTTTTTCTCCCCCTTACCTGGACTGACCAATGTGATCCAGCATGATATAGTGACGGAACCAGGGGTTCGCGTAAATTTAAAGCCATATAGAATCCCAGAGGCCAGGCGAGAGGCAGTCGCAAAGGAAATAAAAAATATGTTAGAGTTGGATGTAATAGAGTCCCACAGTGAGTGGTTGAGCCCCATAGTATTGGTCCCAAAACCTGATGGCACTATCAGGTTTTGTAACGATTTTAGGAAACTCAACAGTGTATCCAAGTTCGATGCATACCCGATGCCTCGGGTCAACAAACTCGTGGACAGGTTGGGACAGGCCCCCTACATAACAACCCTAGATCTAACGAAAGGCTATTGGCAAATACCCCTAACTGAATCAGCCAAGGAGAAGACTGCCTTTTCCACTCCCGACGGCTCTTTTCAATACAAGCGGATGCCTTTCAGTCTGCATAGGGCCCCTGCATTCTTCCAGAGAAAGATGGACAAAACTTTGAGACCACATTGCTCATACGCAGCTGCTTATTTGGACGATGTGGTCATCCACAGCCCAGATTGGGACTCGCATCTGCCCCAAGTACAAGCAGTGGTAGATTCCCTTAGGGAAGCAGGTCTCACGGCCAACCCAAAAAAGAGTGCCATAGGCCTGGAGGAGGCCAAATACCTTGGGTATGTTATTGGTCGGGGACTGGTCAAGCCTCAGACCAATAAGATTGAGGCAATTCAAAAGTGGCCCCAACCGGTAAACAAAAAACAAGTTCGGGCCTTCCTAGGCATTACGGGGTATTACCGGCGGTTTATATCTAACTTTGCCACCATTGCCGCCCCTCTGACTGACCTAAAGAAGGGTAGAGGGTCAGTCATGGTCAAATGGAATCCTGAAGCGGAGGAGGTGTTTCAGAGGTTAAAGCAGGCCCTTTGTGTACTGTCGGTGCTGGTGACTCCGGACTTCACAAAGAAGTTTGTGGTACAGACTGACGCCTCCGAGGTGGGCCTAGGTGCTGTACTATCCCAGAACAGAGGTGGTGAGGAGCACCCGGTTGTATACCTGAGCCGAAAGCTAAACAAGCAGGAAAAAACTATGCTATTGTTGAGAAGGAATGTCTTGCTATTAAGTGGGCTTTGGACTCCCTGAAGTATTACTTTTTGGGGAGGTCGTTTAAGTTGGTCACTGACTATGCTCCCCTAAAGTGGATGTGTGACAACAGGGAGAAAAATGGCCGCTTGACAAGATGGTTCCTGGCTCTACAGCCGTTCAAATTTACAGTAGAGCATAGGCCGGGCAAGCTCCAAAACAATGCGGATGCCCTCTACCGCATGCACTGTATGATTGGGTCGATTGCTCAATCGCCGGCGCTTGAGCAGAGGGGGAGGATATGTGATGGTATGCGAGGTGAGATAGTAGATAATCGCTATATTTCACCTCGCATATGTTCTGTGGTGAGATACTGAACCGGAATCCGGCCCGGGTTTTTCCAGCCTCCGTGACAGGCTAGGTTCCGGTCCAGAGATTGTGAGTTACCTGAGTCCATGCTCAGGTGAACTTTAAATTAACAGGAAAAGAGCACAGAAATGCTCTGGCCATAGACTCAGGAGGGGATCTGAGAGAGACGCTCGGTTTGGACTTTAAAAGGTTTGCTTTGCCATGTGTTTTTTGTGGCTGATGGGGACCAGCCCCACACTGTATAGTGAGGAAAATTCCTGTATAGTTTAGCGCTGGACGGCAAGGATTTATTTTACTGTTTTGTTGTTTGATTCATATTTGCAAACCTCTGCTGAATAAAGCTGGCAACCCACCAGACTTTTAAGAAATGACCTGCATGCTGGCCTTACTTTCCTGGAAAAGATGATCCCTGTGAGCTAATCTCCCATATTACATAAGGAGTCCATATACTGAACTTAGTGTTGAGTTATTCACTTTAAGGTCATTACAGAGGACAAGGGGGCACTCTTTACGTCTAGAGGACAAGAGATTTCATCTTCAAATAGGGAAAGGTTTCTTTGCAGTAATAGCTGTGAAAATGTGGCATAGACTCCCTCCAGAGGTGGTTCTGGCCAGCTCACTAGATTGCTTTAAAAAAGGCCCGGATTCTTTCCTAGGTGTACATAATATAACTGGGTACTAACATTTATAGGTAAAGTTGATCCAGGGAAAATCAGATTACCTCTTAGGGGATCAGGAAGGATTTTTTTCCCCTGCAGTAGCAAATTGGATCATGCTTTGCTGGGGTTTTTTGCCTTCCTCTGGATAAACTGTTGGTATAGGATTGTGTATATGGGATTGTATGATTTTATTGGTTGAACTAGAAAGACTTGTTTCTTTTTTTAACCTGACTATGTAACTATGTAAGCCTGTGCAACTGTTTGTGCCTTAAAAGTGTAATGTGGTGGACTGTCCTCCTCTCCAACACCTTACCAGGAAATCCCATGCCAGTGTTATTCTCTGCATTGCCTTCTGTTCTACTGATTTCTGATAATACACATGGCCTGCCTGTTACAGAGAGCCCAGATTCCTGTAACACCAATCCTGATCTGATGAAGACCCCCAGAGAACACCAATCCTGATCTGATGAAGACCCCCAGAGAACACCAATCCTGATCTGATGAAGACCTTCAGAGAAAACCAATCCTGATCCGATGAAGAACCCCAGAGAACACCAATCCTGATCTGATTAACACCTTCAGAGAACGTCAATCCAGATCTGATGAAGACCTTATGAATAACTTACCATTGTTATTCTTTTATATGTTACTGTGAATAAATCCATTTTAATTTACCCCTTGCTGACTGTGCATGGATTTAGTTTTTTTTGCATCTATAACACTTCTGTGCACCACCCGCTTTTTGTTCATTATGTTTTGCATTTATATCCCATGCTGGAGATTTGGGGCATTGGTAGTGGTGGACTCACAATATTGACCACAGGTTCAACTGATCATCTTGTCCAATAAGGGTTTTATTTGGACTACAAGAGCCAGGACTATATACTATTTTTCATATAAGAAGATTACCAAAACCCTGAAACTGAGCTGCAGCACGGTGGCCAAGACCATACAGTGGTTTAACAGGACAGGTTCCACTCAGAAAAGGCCTCGCCATAGTTGACCAAAGAAGTTGAGTGCACGTGCTCATCGTCATTAGAGATGGCCTTGCGGTTCGCCGGCAGTCGGTTTGCAGCGAATTTGGCGTTGTTTGCGGCGGCCATATTAGTTTACATTGGGGAGAACTTTGACCCATGACACAGCCGTCAGGTGGAACGGGACAGCCAAATAAACTATTTCAGCACATGGACATACCCCCTACCATATGAATAGACCTGAGCTGTCGGCCATTTCACATTCTGCTTTCTGCCAGTGTAGGGAGAGGTCTGCTGTATGCATGAGGGATAGATTGCCAGACACAAATAGCTCTGTGAAGATCCACAAAAGCCCTTTTCAGGGCTGGTATTTCGGTATAGGTCCAGTCTCTCTTCAGGTTGGGGCAGGTATCCAGTCTGTGCTTTAGCGGCAGTTAAGAGATCGGCAGTAGTCACACAAATCGCTCTGTTAATGTCCACAAAAGTCATTTAAAGGGCTGCAGTTTTTTTTGGTATTGCTATGCAGTGCACTATATAGGGGGGGGGGGGGGATAATCCACAGTATAATATACTTTGTAGAAAGCATATTATAGTGGATTAGTAGTACTATTTTGCACTGGTCAGCATTGTGACAGGTGTGGTAACTGAGAGTTGCTGCAGCAACACTACAATCAGTGCCAAACTCCCTGGCCAATTTTTTGAACAACTGGTATGATAGACCAGTGCCCCCCCCCCCCAATACCACATATTGAAGTGGGGTGTTATTTAACAGTATACTTTCTAAGAGTGTATTTTAGTCTTGCAAAAATTTGGCCTCTCTTGCTGTGTTAACTGTGCTACACACAGTGACAACAGTTACTGGCCAATTTTTTGTAGAACTGGTGTAATAAAACTGTGGCCCCCCAATACCACATATTGAAGCGGGTTGTTATCTGAGTATACTTTTACAAGTTTATGTGTGTCCTGCAACAATATTGCCTCTTTTGCTGAGTTAAGTCTGATACACACAGTACCAAACTCCCTGGCCAATTTTTTTGAACAACTGGTGTGATTCCACCAGTGGCCCCCCAATACCACATATTGAAGTGGGGTGTTATCTGAGTATACTTTTACAAGTGTATTTGTTTCCTGCAACAATTTTGCCTCTTTTGCTGAGTTAAGTCTGATACACACAGTGCCAAACACACTGGCCAATTTTTGGAACAACTGGTGTGATAGTTCAGTGGCCCCCCAATACCACATATTGAAGTGGGGTGTTATTTAACAGTGTACTTTTATAAGAGTGTATTTTAGTCCTGCAAAAATGTGGTCTCTTTTGCTGTGTTAACTGTGCTACACAGAGTGACAACAGTTACTGGCCAATTATTTGTAGAACTGGTGTGATAAACCTGTGGCCCCCCAATACCACAGATTGAAGCGGGGTGTTCTATACCTTTTTCCAAATATACTGTGATTCTCTAGAGACTTTTCTCACAGGGTAAAAAACATGACAGGCAGAGGAAGAGGCAGACACTTACGCAGGGGTGGTAGGGGTAGGGCAGGAGCAGTAGGCCGATGCCAAAGTGTGATTTTCAGAAGGCGCGTTTGATTACATCAAAGGACGCACCAGACTTGGTTGAGTGGCTCACTCAGCCTTCCTCTTCTGCACCCTCCTCATCCTCTCTATCTGCACCCTCTTCACTCTCTGCTGTGTGCACCCCCAAAGACACCACCACTATCACCACCACATACCCTCCGCTTGAGTCACTGGAATTGTTTTCCGATCCATTACAAGACGTTTGCGATGCGCAGCCATTGTTGGCATCGGATCAGGAAGAAGAGGTAGAAACAGCCGCCACTCAGCAGTCTGATGACAGTACCCAGATCAGCCCAAGGAGGTTGGTCCCCGCTGTTGCTGCCTGCTCCGAGATCTCGAATGTTAGTGGTGGGGAAGGTGACGTGGATGATGACGTGTCTATGGACGTCATGTGGGTGGCCACAAGAGAGGAAGAGGAGGGGAGTTCAGAGGGAGAGACAGACCAGCAGATAGGGAGGAGAGGCAGGCAGAACTTACATTGCACAAGAGGTACAAAGCAGTCTGCAAATGTATCAGGAGCGAGCCATCAACCATGTGCAGTCACATCTGGCGCTCCCAGGACGCTGGCACATGGCTCCGCAGTGTGGGCTTTTTTTAATGTGTCCGCTGCTGACAACTGTGTTGCCATCTCCAGCCTTTGCAGTCAACGCATAAGTCGCAGTAAGCCCAACACTCACCTAGGGACAACCACCTTATGAAGGCACCTGAACTCCCATCACCGAGCCCTGTGGGAGCAACACCCTCAGAACCCACAAAGCCACACTCCAGGCTCTCATCGTCCAGGCCCTACTCCTTCTCCTCTCTCCTCACATTTGTCCTCCACTCCACCTTCCATGATGCCGTCGTCACGTTGTTCTGGAAAAAGGCAGGCTTCTGTTGTCCAAATGTTGGAGCGTAAAAAAAAGATGACGCCGGATAACCCTCTTGCCTAACGTTTGTCTGCTGGCTTGTCAGAACTGATAGCCCGCCAACTACTGCCATATCAACTGGTGGACTCGGAGGCCTTTCGTAAATTTGTGGCCATTGGAACACCACAATGGAAGATCCCAGGCAAGAAATATTTCTCGCAGAATGGCATTCCAGAGGCCATGTTCAGCGGCAAGTGAATATATCTCTGGCACACAGTGTTGGTGCCAAGATACATCTGACCACAGACACATGGTCTAGCAAACACAGGCAGGGAAGGTATATCACTTTTTCTGCCCACTGGGTGAACCTTTTGACGGCCGTCAAGCATGTAACCCGTGTCACCCATGTAGATTTTGTTGTACCGCCACGGATTGCAAGCAGGCCTGCCTCTTCTTCTCCTCCTACTCCTCCTCCATCCTCCCGCTCCTCCTCGGCTTACTCCTCCTTTTCTGCTGCTACCGTCTCTTCCACTGCGCCACCCAAGATCCCCAGAACCTATTCCACATGCCAGATGAGACGTTGCCATGCTGTGCTGCGGCTGTTGTGCCTGGAAGCCAAGAAACACACTGGTTCTGCACTGCTTTCAGCTCTGCGTTCACAGGCAGATCAGTAGCTGAATTTGACAGTTGGTAAAGTGGTGTGCGACAACGTTGCCAACCTGCTGAGTGTGCTGAAACAGGGCAAAATTAAACACGTGATATGCATGGCACACGTCCTGAACTTGGTGGTGCAGCGATTCGTTGCCAATTACCCTGGGGTCCAGGACGTCTTGAGGCAGGCCAGGAAAATCTCGGGCCATTTCAGAAGATCTTACACAGCCATGGCTTGCCTTGCTGACATTCAGCGGCGACATGTCAGAATATTTATACTACTCTGAATATAACAGTGTCTATTTATGTCAATTAGCAAAGATCTGTGAGGTAGGAGAATCTCAACTTATTTCCACAAATCAATATGTAGCAAATTCTTTTTAATTGATTCATTTCTTTTTAAAAGCATATACCAATCTTAGTGAGTACAGTCTACAGTAGGGAATATATAAAATATAGAAATATAAATGATAACTTTACACAAAATACAAACTTCAACCAATAATTGCAATGTGATGTGTAGCTCAATAGTGAAAGTAAAAATAAAAGCAAGATTACCTTTTCTCCAGGTATAGCATAAACCATAGTTAAATATTCTATATAATCAGACCACAATTGTCTGCAAATTGCTTAGCCGACAGTCACTCCACTGCAGATGGAGCGAGAATAAGCTTTGCAAAACGGAAGACTAAAATCGCAATGTGCTGAATCTGATATTAATAAAAATTTATAAAAACAAAAATCAGCTTTTTAGAGAAAAATCTACTATGGTTTATATGGCTGGGATTGTAATCCTATTACCCTTAAATATGCAATATAAAACATATAAGGAAGGAAATAAACAATATTGAATAAACTCAAATAAATAAAGAGGTATATTTACCACACTTAAGAAGGCTGCTAGCTTCAAATGGTCGTTACCAGAGTCCTTAAGATGGATGCCTTCCAAAGATTGTGGCCAGTTAGGGAGGAGTTTCGTTTGGCGTCCCTCAAAGTTTCAGATAAATGATGGAGCAAAATGGAGTATGTGTTAGGGATACAAGTGGTAGCCTGATGGCAGAGGAAGGCCCCACGTGTGCCGGAGGGCGGAGCTTAGACGGGAACCCCCAAGGTAAGTGACACAGGCTAACCTGTGGTGCCTAATCTAAGTATCCACCGGTTTTCGCCAGAGCCTCTAGTGGTGAGGATGGACTTTGCTGCGTGTGGATACCAGGTCGCAGTCCTCAGGGTCGCCCCACCAAGGGAGAAACCGGTCAAGATCCGAAGGCAGATAAGCAGACAAGGGAGATCCGTGAGAATGGTCAAACAAGCCGGGGGTCAGGACGGGCAGCAGGTCAACAAGGTCAGGAACAAGCCAAAGGTCAAAACGGATATCAAACAGGTAACAGGAAGCAGGCTTCAGGAACACAGGAGGAGCTGCAGACAAGACAGCAAAGACACAGTGCTTCTGAGCTGTTTAAATAAGGCAGCCTGTTTGCCAATTACTGCAATCAGTCTGCTCTAGGTTAACCCTTTAGATTGCAGACTCATGACAGCACATCAGTGTGCTCAGGAAGCATTCCTAATATTGCCCCCCCCCCCTTAAGGGCAAACTCTGGGTGCCCAACAAACTGCTTTTCTGAGGATGGGCAAGAAAAAACGCCTGGATCAGGTCTGCGGCATGAATGTAACTCTCAGGTTCTGAGGAATTCTCTTCCGGCCCATAACCCTTCCATTTAAAAAGGAACTGAAGCTGGTTACCTCTTTTCCGGCAATCAAGTACAGCCTTAACTTCGTACTCCATGTCGCCATCCACCATCACTGGTTCTGGAGGTCCAGGGCTTCTGCCGGGGAAGGCGTCGGGAACCACGGGTTTTAAAAGGGTGACATGGAACACAGGATGGATCCGTAGGGTATCAGGTAAGGATAACTCAGAGAACACGGCATTGAGTCTTCTTTTAACGGGGAATGGGCCGATAAACCTGGGAGCCCACTTCTTGGATGGGCAGGCCAAGCGGAGGTTAGTTGTGGATAAAAAGACCTGGTCACCTGGTTGGAGGATCAGTTCTCCACTCTTTTTTACATCAAAGATTCTTTTGGACGCTATCTGAGCCTTGGCCAAGGTGTCCTGCAGAAGTTTGTTGTTATTCGTGAAGAAGTAAATGGTGACCTGAACTGTGGGCACTCCAGAATCAGATGGGAAGTCGGGCAGAAAGGGAGGATGAAACCCATAATTGGCAAAGAAGGGAGATTGCCCGGTAACAGAATGTCGTGAATTATTAAAGGCAAATTCCGCAAATGGTAGTAATGCTACGCAGTCGTCCTGGACGAAGGTGGTAAAGCACCAGAGATATTGTTCCAGGATCTGGTTCATCCTCTCTGTTTGCCCGTTCGTCTGCGGGTGGTAAGCTGAGGACTAGAGTTGAGCAGACACCTGGATGTCCGTGTTTGGCGGATTCAGCCGAACTTGAAAAAAAAGTCCGGGTCCGTGTCCCGGACTTTTTCCGAACTTTACCCGGACACCGAGCCCCATTGAAGTCAATGGGGACCCGAACTTTCAGGCACTAAAATGGCTCTAAAACACCAATGGAAAGGGCTAGAGTGCTGCAAATGGCAGCAAAACGTAGTTAAGAGCATGGCAAGTGCTCTGCAAACAAATGTGTATAGGGAAATAACTAGTGTTGAGCGAACACGGACTGTATTATTCGTGTTCGTACCGAATAATTGGATTTTTTGTACCCGAACACGGACACGGACACTTTACTGTATGTTCGGGTAAAAATCCGTGTTCGGTCGTTTTATTTCCGGGTTTTGCATGCTTTGGCGCTCTTTTCATGGCGGGCTTTCAACAGCCAATCAACAATCGTTTAACTGGTGTGCCTTAAGCCATCCCAGCCATGCCTGCAAATGTCTCAGTAGCTGTGATTGGCCGTCTGAAGCATGTGACCAAGTCTTTATAAGTTCGAGGCAGCCGCAGCGGCGTCATTATGCTGCTTAGATTCAGGGACAGAGAGCACACATCAACGTGCTGGCTGCTGATTAGGGAAAGATAGGCAGGAAAAAACCATTTGTGTCCGGATAGAATTGAGGGACAGGTCGGAGTGTTTAGGCAGGGCGAGTTGTAGGCATTTTAGGGATAGAGTCTGCTGAATTATATAGGGTCAGTGTCTTCTACAAACTACAATCGATATTGCTGTGTGGGGGGTGGGGTGAATCTGCACTCAATCCTGATCTACGATCTCTTCTCAATCCTGTTAGGGACAGAGTCTGCTGAATTTTAGGGAAACTGTGTTCTACAAACTACAATCGATATTGCTGTGTGGGGGGTGGGGTGAATCTGCACTCAATCCTGATCTACGATCTCTTCTCAATCCTGTTAGGGACAGAGTCTGCTGAATTTTAGGGAAACTGTGTTCTACAAACTACAATCGATATTGCTGTGTGGGGGGTGGGGTGAATCTGCACTCAATCCTGATCTACGATCTCTTCTCAATCCTGTTAGGGACAGAGTCTGCTGAATTTTAGGGAAACTGTGTTCTACAAACTACAATCGATATTGCTGTGTGGTGTGGGATTGGAGATAGGCAGGTGTCAGTGATCCACATCCATTTTTCTGTGTGTGAGCTGCAGTGAACACAATCTTTTTGGGCTGCAGTGAACACAATCTTTTTGGGCTGCAGTGAACACAATCTTTTTGGGCTGCAGTGAACACAATCTTTTTGGGCTGCAGTGAACACAATCTTTTTGGGGTGCAGTGAACAAAATCTTTTTGGGGTGCAGTGAACACAATCCTTTTTGGTGTGCAGTGAACACAATCTTTGTGGGGTGCAGTGAACAAAATCCTTTGTGGGGTGCAGTGAACACAATCTTTTTGGGGTGCAGTGAACAAAATCCTTTTTGGGGTGCAGTGAACAACATCCTTTTTGGGGTGCAGTGAACACAATCTTTTTGGGGTGCAGTGAACAAAATCCTTTGTGGGGTGCAGTGAACACAATCTTTTTGGGGTGCAGTGAACACAATCTTTTTGGGGTGGAGTGAACAACATCCTTTTTGGGGTGCAGTGAACAAAATCCTTTTTGGGGTGCAGTGAACAAAATCATTTTTGGGGTGCAGTGAACACAATCTTTTTGGGGTGCAGTGAACACAATCTTTGTGGGGTGCAGTGAACACAATCTTTTTGGGGTGGAGTGAACAACATCCTTTTTGGGGTGCAGTGAACAACATCCTTTTTGGGGTGCAGTGAACACAATCTTTTTGGGGTGCAGTGAACACAATCTTTGTGGGGTACAGTGAACAGAATCTTTGTGGGGTGCAGTGAACAAAATCTTTGGGGGGTACAGTGAACACAATCTTTGTGAGGTGCAGTGAACACAATCTTTGTGGGGTGCAGTGAACACAATCATTGTGGGGTGCAGTGAACTCAATCTTTGTGGGGTACAGTGAACACAATCTCATACTGAAGGTTTGAGGGTGCTGCCTGTTCCATACTCCCCCTACTCCTCATCTAGCCTTTTAGGGGTACAAACAATAGTAATTGGGGCCTAGTGTGGTTGTGTACGTGTGATATACATACACTTTTTTGGGATCATATTTTCTATTCCGCTATTTAATCAAAAACCTTTGGGGATCAGTTAAATTGGGGGATAGTCTGTGTTGGTACGTGTGAGAGAGATCCACCTTTCCAAGTTGTTGGGGTTCATCTCATACTTCTGAAGGTTTGAGGGTGCTGCCTGTTCCATACTCCCCCCTACTCCTAGCCTTTTAGGGGTACAAACAATAGTAATTGGGGCCTAGTGTGGTTGTGTACGTGTGATATACATACACTTTTTTGGGATCATATTTTCTATTCCGCTATTTAATCAAAAACCTCTGGGGATCAGTTAAATTGGGGGATAGTCTGTGTTGGTACGTGTGAGAGAGATCCACCTTTCCAAGTTGTTGGGGTTCATCTCATACTTCTGAAGGTTTGAGGGTGCTGCCTGTTCCATACTCCCCCTACTCCTAGCCTTTTAGGGGTACAAACAATAGTAATTGGGGCCTAGTGTGGTTGTGTACGTGTGATATACATACACTTTTTTGGGATCATATTTTCTATTCCGCTATTTAATCAAAAACCTCTGGGGATCAGTTAAATTGGGGGATAGTCTGTGTTGGTACGTGTGAGAGAGATCCACCTTTCCAAGTTGTTGGGGTTCATCTCATACTTCTGAAGGTTTGAGGGTGCTGCCTGTTCCATACTCCCCCTACTCCTAGCCTTTTAGGGGTACAAACAATAGTAATTGGGGCCTAGTGTGGTTGTGTACGTGTGATATACATACACTTTTTTGGGATCATATTTTCTATTCCGCTATTTAATCAAAAACCTTTGGGGATCAGTTAAATTGGGGGATAGTCTGTGTTGGTACGTGTGAGAGAGATCCACCTTTCCAAGTTGTTGGGGTTCATCTCATACTTCTGAAGGTTTGAGGGTGCTGCCTGTTCCATACTCCCCCTACTCCTAGCCTTTTAGGGGTACAAACAATAGTAATTGGGGCCTAGTGTGGTTGTGTACGTGTGATATACATACACTTTTTTGGGATCATATTTTCTATTCCGCTATTTAATCAAAAACCTCTGGGGATCAGTTAAATTGGGGGATAGTCTGTGTTGGTACGTGTGAGAGAGATCCACCTTTCCAAGTTGTTGGGGTTCATCTCATACTTCTGAAGGTTTGAGGGTGCTGCCTGTTCCATACTCCCCCTACTCCTAGCCTTTTAGGGGTACAAACAATAGTAATTGGGGCCTAGTGTGGTTGTGTACGTGTGATATACATACACTTTTTTGGGATCATATTTTCTATTCCGCTATTTAATCAAAAACCTCTGGGGATCAGTTAAATTGGGGGATAGTCTGTGTTGGTACGTGTGAGAGAGATCCACCTTTCCAAGTTGTTGGGGTTCATCTCATACTTCTGAAGGTTTGAGGGTGCTGCCTGTTCCATACTCCCCCCTACTCCTAGCCTTTTAGGGGTACAAACAATAGTAATTGGGGCCTAGTGTGGTTGTGTACGTGTGATATACATACACTTTTTTGGGATCATATTTTCTATTCCGCTATTTAATCAAAAACCTTTGGGGATCAGTTAAATTGGGGGATAGTCTGTGTTGGTACGTGTGAGAGAGATCCACCTTTCCAAGTTGTTGGGGTTCATCTCATACTTCTGAAGGTTTGAGGGTGCTGCCTGTTCCATACTCCCCCTACTCCTAGCCTTTTAGGGGTACAAACAATAGTAATTGGGGCCTAGTGTGGTTGTGTACGTGTGATATACATACACTTTTTTGGGATCATATTTTCTATTCCGCTATTTAATCAAAAACCTTTGGGGATCAGTTAAATTGGGGGATAGTCTGTGTTGGTACGTGTGAGAGAGATCCACCTTTCCAAGTTGTTGGGGTTCATCTCATACTTCTGAAGGTTTGAGGGTGCTGCCTGTTCCATACTCCCCCTACTCCTAGCCTTTTAGGGGTACAAACAATAGTAATTGGGGCCTAGTGTGGTTGTGTACGTGTGATATACATACACTTTTTTGGGATCATATTTTCTATTCCGCTATTTAATCAAAAACCTTTGGGGATCAGTTAAATTGGGGGATAGTCTGTGTTGGTACGTGTGAGAGAGATCCACCTTTCCAAGTTGTTGGGGTTCATCTCATACTTCTGAAGGTTTGAGGGTGCTGCCTGTTCCATACTCCCCCTACTCCTAGCCTTTTAGGGGTACAAACAATAGTAATTGGGGCCTAGTGTGGTTGTGTACGTGTGATATACATACACTTTTTTGGGATCATATTTTCTATTCCGCTATTTAATCAAAAACCTCTGGGGATCAGTTAAATTGGGGGATAGTCTGTGTTGGTACGTGTGAGAGAGATCCACCTTTCCAAGTTGTTGGGGTTCATCTCATACTTCTGAAGGTTTGAGGGTGCTGCCTGTTCCATACTCCCCCTACTCCTAGCCTTTTAGGGGTACAAACAATAGTAATTGGGGCCTAGTGTGGTTGTGTACGTGTGATATACATACACTTTTTTGGGATCATATTTTCTATTCCGCTATTTAATCAAAAACCTCTGGGGATCAGTTAAATTGGGGGATAGTCTGTGTTGGTACGTGTGAGAGAGATCCACCTTTCCAAGTTGTTGGGGTTCATCTCATACTTCTGAAGGTTTGAGGGTGCTGCCTGTTCCATACTCCCCCCTACTCCTAGCCTTTTAGGGGTACAAACAATAGTAATTGGGGCCTAGTGTGGTTGTGTACGTGTGATATACATACACTTTTTTGGGATCATATTTTCTATTCCGCTATTTAATCAAAAACCTTTGGGGATCAGTTAAATTGGGGGATAGTCTGTGTTGGTACGTGTGAGAGAGATCCACCTTTCCAAGTTGTTGGGGTTCATCTCATACTTCTGAAGGTTTGAGGGTGCTGCCTGTTCCATACCCCCCCTACTCCTCATCTAGCCTTTTAGGGGTACAAACAATAGTAATTGGGGCCTAGTGTGGTTGTGTACGTGCGAGATACATACACTTTTTTTGATCATATTTCCTATTCCGCTATTCAATAAAAACCTTTGAGGATCAATTGAATTGCGGGATAGTCTGTGTCGGTACGTGTGAGATCCACCTTTCCAAGTTTTTGGGGTTCATCTCATACTTCTGAAGCTTTGAGGGTGCTGCCTGTTCCATACTCCTCCTCCTCCTCATCCATCCTTTTAGGTGTACAAACAATAGTAATTGGGGCCTAGTGTGTTTCTGTACGTGCGAGATACATACACTTTTTTTGATCATATTTCCTATTCCGCTATTCAATAAAAACCTTTGGGGATCAATTAAATTGCGGGATAGTCTGTGTCGGTACGTGTGAGATCCACCTTTCCAAGTTTTTGGGGTTCATCTCATACTTCTGAAGCTTTGAGGGTGCTGCCTGTTCCATACTCCTCCTCCTCCTCATCCATCCTTTTAGGTGTACAAACAATAGTAATTGGGGCCTAGTGTGCTTCTGTACGTGTGAGATACATACACATTTTTTGATCATATTTCCTATTCCGCTATTCAATAAAAACCTTTGGGGATCAATTAAATTGCGGAATAGTCTGTGTTGGTACGTGTGAGATCCACCTTTCCAAGTTTTTGGGGTTCATCTCATACTTCTGAAGCTTTGAGGGTGCTGCCTGTTCCATACTCCTCCTCCTCCTCATCCATCCTTTTAGGTGTACAAACAATAGTAATTGGGGCCTAGTGTGCTTCTGTACGTGTGAGATACATACACATTTTTTGATCATATTTCCTATTCCGCTATTCAATAAAAACCTTTGGGGATCAATTAAATTGCGGAATAGTCTTTGTCGCTACGTGTGAGATCCACCTTTCCAAGTTTTTGGGGTTCATCTCATACTTCTGAAGCTTTGAGGGAGCTGCCTGTTCCATACTCCTCCTCCTCCTCATCCATCCTTTTAGGTGTACAAACAATAGTAATTGGGGCCTAGTGTGTTTCTGTACGTGCGAGATACATACACTTTTTTTGATCATATTTCCTATTCCGCTATTCAATAAAAACCTTTGAGGATCAATTGAATTGCGGGATAGTCTGTGTCGGTACGTGTGAGAGAGATCCACCTTTCCAAGTTGTTGGGGTTCATCTCATACTTCTGAAGGTTTGAGGGTGCTGCCTGTTCCATACCCCCCCTACTCCTCATCTAGCCTTTTAGGGGTACAAACAATAGTAATTGGGGCCTAGTGTGGTTGTGTACGTGCGAGATACATACACTTTTTTTGATCATATTTCCTATTCCGCTATTCAATAAAAACCTTTGGGGATCAATTAAATTGCGGGATAGTCTGTGTCGGTACGTGTGAGATCCACCTTTCCAAGTTTTTGGGGTTCATCTCATACTTCTGAAGCTTTGAGGGTGCTGCCTGTTCCATACTCCTCCTCCTCCTCATCCATCCTTTTAGGTGTACAAACAATAGTAATTGGGGCCTAGTGTGCTTCTGTACGTGTGAGATACATACACATTTTTTGATCATATTTCCTATTCCGCTATTCAATAAAAACCTTTGGGGATCAATTAAATTGCGGAATAGTCTGTGTTGGTACGTGTGAGATCCACCTTTCCAAGTTTTTGGGGTTCATCTCATACTTCTGAAGCTTTGAGGGTGCTGCCTGTTCCATACTCCTCCTCCTCCTCATCCATCCTTTTAGGTGTACAAACAATAGTAATTGGGGCCTAGTGTGCTTCTGTACGTGTGAGATACATACACATTTTTTGATCATATTTCCTATTCCGCTATTCAATAAAAACCTTTGGGGATCAATTAAATTGCGGAATAGTCTGTGTCGGTACGTGTGAGATCCACCTTTCCAAGTTTTTGGGGTTCATCTCATACTTCTGAAGCTTTGAGGGTGCTGCCTGTTCCATACTCCTCCTCCTCCTCATCCATCCTTTTAGGTGTACAAACAATAGTAATTGGGGCCTAGTGTGTTTCTGTACGTGTGAGATACATACACTTTTTTTGATCATATTTCCTATTCCGCTATTCAATAAAAACCTTTGAGGATCAATTGAATTGCGGGATAGTCTGTGTCGGTACGTGTGAGAGAGATCCACCTTTCCAAGTTGTTGGGGTTCATCTCATACTTCTGAAGGTTTGAGGGTGCTGCCTGTTCCATACCCCCCCTACTCCTCATCTAGCCTTTTAGGGGTACAAACAATAGTAATTGGGGCCTAGTGTGGTTGTGTACGTGCGAGATACATACACTTTTTTTGATCATATTTCCTATTCCGCTATTCAATAAAAACCTTTGAGGATCAATTGAATTGCGGGATAGTCTGTGTCGGTACGTGTGAGAGAGATCCACCTTTCCAAGTTGTTGGGGTTCATCTCATACTTCTGAAGGTTTGAGGGTGCTGCCTGTTCCATACTCCCCCTACTCCTCATCTAGCCTTTTAGGGGTACAAACAATAGTAATTGGGGCCTAGTGTGGTTGTGTACGTGTGATATACATACACTTTTTTTGGATCATATTTTCTATTCCGCTATTCAATAAAAACCTTTCTAGGGCAAGATCTTAAATTACAGAAATATGAGGAGACCGTCAAATAAGGGCCGTGGCCTGGGTCGTGGTGCTGCTGGTAGAGCTCCTGTTGCAAGGAGAGGACATGGTCGATCTGTGCCAGCTACACGCACAAGTGAAACACCTTCCTCAAGTGTGAGTAGGCGACAGAACCTGCATCAGTATTTGGTAGGGCATCAAACGCCCCTAGAAGTGATGAGGCCAGAACAAGTTGAGGCGATAGTAGATTGGTTTACTGCTGACAGTGCCTCCAGTTCCTTCACATTGTCTCCCACCCAGTCTACTGCAGAAAGGTCAGAGTTGGCACCTGCAGCCAATGTCCAACCGTCTTTCACCTCACCCCCTTGCAAATCAGGCCAGCAGTCTGAGCCCCAAGCCATACAGCAGTCTCTTATTCTTTTTGAGGACTCTGTCAGCAGGGTTTCCCAGGGCCATCCACCTAGCCCTGCCCCAGAAGTGGAAGAGATTGAGTGCAGCGATGCCCAACCACTTATTCCTCAAGATGAGTACATGCAAGGATCATCGCAGCACGTCTCCGATGATGACGAAACGCAGGTGCCAACTGCTGCGGCGTTCAGCATTGTGGAGACCGACAAGGAGGGCAGGGGTGAAGACTGGGTGGAAGATGATGTGGAGGACGATGAGGTCCTCGACCCCACATGGAATGAACGTCATGCAGGTGAACTGAGTAGTTTGGAGGAAGAGGCGGTGGTCGCACAGAGCCACCAGCACAGCAGAAGAGGGAGCAGGGTGCAGAAGCGGAGCGGCCGTGCCCTAGACACTACGCCCGCTACTGCCCAACGCAGCAAGGGAACGAGCGCACCAAAGTCAGCTCAAAGGAGTTCTCTAGCGTGGAAGTTCTTTAGAAAATGTGCTGATGACAGGACACGAGTGGTTTGCACCCTGTGCAATCAGAGCTTGAAGCGAGGCATGAACCTTCTCAACCTGAGCACAACCTGCATGATCAGGCATCTAAGTGCAAAGCACGAGCTGCAGTGGAGTACACACCTTCAAAACCAAGAAACGTCTCTGGCTCATCCTGCTTCCTCTTCTGCTGCAGTCTCGGCCGCTCCAGCCACATCTGTAGTGATACCGGCACCTGCCACCCCGCAAACAGACGATCTGTCAGCAACACCACCACCTGGGTCACCAACAACCATCTCCACAATGTCCCATGGAAGCGTTCAGCTTTCCATCTCCCAAACACTTGAGAGGAAGAGGAAGTACCCCCCTACCCACCCGCGATCCCTGGCCCTGAATGCCAGCATTTCAAAATTATTGGCCTTTGAAATGCTGTCATTCCGTCTGGTGGAGACGCACAGTTTTAAAAACCTTATGTCGGTGGCTGTCCCACAGTACGTCGTGCCCAGCCGCCACTACTTTTCCAGGCAAGCCATCCCTTCCCTGCACAACCAAGTGGGGGAAAAAATCAGGTGTGCACTGCGCAACGCCATCTGTGCCAAGGTCCACCTAACTACGGATACGTGGACCAGTAAGCACGGTCAGGGGCGTTATATCTCCCTAACGGCACACTGGGTAAATGCAGTGGCGGATGGGCCTGAGGCGGATAGCAATTTGGCGCATGTCCTTCCACCACCGAGGATTGCAGGGCGCTTCAGTTTGCCTCCTGTTCCTAACTCCTCCTACTCCGCTTCCTCATCCTCTACCGCCTCCTCATCCGGACAGCGTAACACCTTCACCACCAACTTCAGCACGGCCAGGGGTAAACGACAGCAGGCAGTTTTACAACTTGCCTGTTTGGGGGACAAACCACACACCGCGCAGGAGTTGTGGAGGAGCATGGAACAGCAGACAAATGAGTGGTTGCTGCCAGCGAGCCTCAAGCCCGGCCTGGTGGTGTGCGATAACGGGCGAAATCTCATAGCAGCTCTGGGCCTAGCCGGTTTGACGCACATCCCTTGCCTGGCGCATGTGCTGAATTTGGTGGTGCAGAGGTTCCTTAAAAACTACCCCGATATGTCAGAGCTGCTGCAGAAAGTGCGGGCCGTTTGTGCGCACTTTCGGCGTTCTCACCCTGCTGCTGCTCGCCTGGCAGCGCTGCAGCGTAACTTCGGCCTTCCCGCTCACCGCCTCATATGTGACGTGCCCACAAGGTGGAACTCCACCTTGCACATGCTGGAAAGACTGTGCGAGCAGCAGCAGGCCATAGTGGAGTTTCAGCTGCAGCACGCACGCGTGAGTCGCTCTGCGGAACAGCACCACTTCACCACCAATAACTGGGCCTCCATGCGAGACCTGTGTGCCTTGTTGCGCTGTTTTGAGTACTCCACCAACATGGCCAGTGGCAATGACGCCGTTCTCAGCTTAACTATCCCACTTCTATGCCTCCTTGAAAAAACAATTCGGGCGATGATGGAAGAGGATGTGGCACAGGATGAGGAGGAGGAGGAGGATGAAGAGGTAACATTTCCAAGGCTTTCAGGGCAGTCATTCGCAAGGGGCTCCGAGGGTGGGTTCCTGCACACGCAAACGCCAGGGACGCAATTGTCCAGCAGGGGCACAGTTCTGGAGGATGAGGAGGATGAGGAGGAGGAGGAGCTGGAGGAGGAGATGGAACCATGTTCACAGCAGGGTGGCACCCAGGCCAGCTCATGGCCATCACTGGTGCGTGGCTTGGGGGATACAGAGGACACGGACCATACACCTCCCACAGAGGACAGCCTTTCGTTGCCTCTGGGCAGCCTGGCACACATGAGCGATTACATGCTGCAGTGTCTCCACAACGACCGCCGAGTTGCCCACATTCTAACTTGTGCTGATTACTGGGTGGCCACGCTGCTGGATCCCCGTTACAAGGACAACGTACCGTCCTTAATTCACTCACTGGAGCGCGATCGCAAGATGCGCGAGTACAAGTGCACGCTGGTAGACGCCATGCTGCTGGCATTCCCATCTGACAGCGGGGCCACAGTGGAAGCACAAGGCAGAGGAGGAGGAGGAGGAGGTCGCCAACGCAACCAGGGCACCGCCAGCACCTCAGAAGGCAGGGTTAGCATGGCCGAAATGTGGAAAAGCTTTGTCAGCACGCCACAACAAACAGCAGCACCAGCAGCTCAGATGGAACGTCTTAGCAGGAGGCAGCATTTTACCAACATGGTGGAGCAGTATGTGTGCACACGCCTACATGTAGTGAATGACGGGTCTGCCCCCTTCAACTTCTGGGTCTCCAAATTGGGCACATGGCCTGAGCTTGCCCTTTACGCCTTGGAGGTGCTGGCGTGCCCTGCAGCCAGTGTATTATCTGAACGGGTATTTAGCACGGCTGGGGGCGTTATAACAGACAAGCGCAGCCGCCTGTCCAGAGACAATGTGGACAAGCTCACGTTCATTAAAATGAACCAGGCATGGATCCCACGGGACTTTTCCGTACCTTATGCAGAATAGCAATGGATACCGACCTTACCCACCCATTGTTCCATTTTTGCTCTTTCTCACTCTTTTGGGGTGTACCCTCATTTAAAATTTGTGAAAAGAAGCAGTGTTGGCTACCTCGTCCTCCTCCTCAGGGCCAGATTAATGTAGGGTCTATTGGAGCTGCAGCTCCAGGCCCCTACCTTTTATATAGGCCCCGGGTTGGCCATATTCACTGTTACCGCTCTTCTGTCACTTGTAAACACAGAAGTCTGGCTTCTATGCTCGCTTCCCCAGGCAGCACCCTCAGAACCTCCCCACACAGCGTGAAGGCCGGACAAGGAGGGACAGTTGGCGATGCATGGATGTGTTTATGGGCTTCAGAGACAGCATCCCATGTTGAATTAGGCATGCATGGCTGCACCCTTCCTCCTCTGGGTGCATGGCAAGGCACGGCCCTAAGGCCCTTCAAAATCCTCAGCACCAAGCCCATGATGCTGTTAATCCGGCCCTGGTCCTCCTCCACCGCCGCTTCCACCTACACCGCCCATAGGTGTGCGCAGCCTATTGCATTAAGGTGTGCACCCCAAAGTTGAAATACACATGCATGTGTTTGCCAGCAGGGAGAGTAATGTATCGGGGCCATGTACCTGTAGGCAAGGAGAAATAGAGCAGAGCAGGTCCCAGGGAGATCTTTCCCATCTCCTCACTGGCAATGCTATGTGCCCTAGGTGATTAGGGTGTGCCCAGGCACACCCAGCACACCCTGTGCGCACGCCTATGTCACCGCCACATCCACCACCACCTCAACCTCCCTCCTACTCCATATGGGCCTCGTCCTTCAGAGATGAAGAAGAACATTGTTTTATTTTTCTGTTTTTTTTGTTGTTTTAAGTTATTTCCCTATCCACATTTGTTTGCAGAGCACTTGCCATGCTCTTAATTACGTTTTGCTGCCATTTGCAGCACTCTAGCCCTTTCCTTTGGTGTTTTAGAGCCATTTTAGTGCCTTAAAGTTCGGGTCCCCATTGACTTCAATGGGGTTCGGTGTCCGGGAAAAGTTCGGTAAAAGTCCGGGACACGGACCCGGACTTTTTTTTAAAGTTCGGCCGAACCCGTCGAACACGGACATCTAGGTGTCCGCTCAACCCTAGAAATAACTTAAAACAACCAAAAAAAAAACAGAAAAATAAAACAATGTTCTTCATCTGTGAAGGACGAGGCCCATATGGAGTAGGAGGGAGGTTGAGGTGGTGGTGGATGTGGCGGTGTCATAGGCATGTGCACAGGTGTGCCGGGTGTGCCACACACTTCTATTTCACTTTGCCAGCAGGGAGAGTAATGTATCGGGGCCATGTACATGTAGGCAAACATATGCATGTGTATTTAAACTTTGGGGTGCACACCCTAATGCAATAGGCTGCGCACACCTATGGGCGGTGTAGGTGGAAGCGGCGGTGGAGGAGGACGAGGTAGCCAACACTGCTTTTTTTCAGTCATTTTAAATGAGGGTACACCCCAAAAGAGGGAGAAAGAGCAAAAATAGAACAATGGCTGGGTAAGGTCGGTATCCATCTCTATTCTGCACAAGGTATGGAAAAGTCCTATGGGATCTATGCCTGGTTCATTTTAATGAACGTGAGCTTGTCCACATTGTCTCTGGACAGGCGGCTGCGCTTGTCTGTGATAACGCCCCCAGCCGTGCTAAATACCCGTTCAGATAATACACTGGCTGCAGGGCACGCCAGCACCTCCAAGGCGTAAAGGGCAAGCTCAGGCCATGTGCCCAATTTGGAGACCCAGAAGTTGAAGGGGGCAGACCCCTCATTCACTACATGTAGGCGTGTGCACACATACTGCTCCACCATGTTGGTGAAATGCTGCCTCCTGCTAAGACGTTCCATATGAGCTGCTGGTGCTGCTGTTTGTTGTGGAATGCTGACAAAGCTTTTCCACATTTCCGCCATGCTAACCCTGCCATCTGAGGTGCTGGCGGTGCCCTGGTTGTGTTGGCGACCTCTTCCTCTTCCTCCTCCTCCTCCTTCTCTGCCTTGTGCTTCCACTGTGGCCCCGCTGTCAGGTGGGAATGCCAGCAGCATCGCGTCTACCAGCGTGCGCTTGTACTCGCGCATCTTGCAATCGCGCTCCAGTGAGTGAATTAAGGACGGTACGTTGTCCTTGTAACGGGGATCCAGCAGCGTGGCCACCCAGTAATCAGCACAAGTTAGAATGTGGGCAACTCGGCGGTCGTTGTGGAGACACTGCAGCATGTAATCGCTCATGTGTGCCAGGCTGCCAAGAGGCAACGAAAGGCTTTCCTCTGTGGGAGGTGTATCATCTGTGTCCTCTGTATCCCCCCAGCCACGCACCAGTGATGGCCATGAGCTGGCCTGGGTGCCACCCTGCTGTGAACATGGTTCCATATCCTCCTCCATCTCCTCCTCCTCATCCTCCTCATCCTCCAGAACTGTGCCCCTGCTGGACAATTGTGTCCCTGGCGTTTGTGGGTGCAGGAACCCACCCTCCGAGCCCCTTGCGAATGACTGCCCTGAAAGCCTTGGAAATGTTACCTCTTCATCCTCCTCCTCCTCCTCCTCCTCCTCCTCATCCTGTGCCACATCCTCTTCCATCATCGCCCGAATATTTTTTTCAAGGAGGCATAGAAGTGGGATAGTTAAGCTGACAACGGCGACATCGGCACTGGCCATGTTGGTGGAGTACTCAAAACAGCGCAACAAGGCACACAGGTCTCGCATGGAGGCCCAGTTATTGGTGGTGAAGTGGTGCTGTTCCGCAGAGCGACTCACGCGTGCGTGTTGCAGCTGAAACTCCACTATGGCCTGCTGCTGCTCGCACAGTCTTTGCAGCATGTGCAAGGTGGAGTTCCACCTTGTGGGCACATCACATATGAGGCGGTGAGCAGGAAGGCCGAAGTTACACTGCAGCGCTGACAGGCGAGCAGCAGCAGGGTGAGAATGCCGAAAGTGCGCACAGACGGCCCGCACTTTCTGCAGCAGCTCTGACATATCGGGATAATTTTTAAGGAACCTCTGCACCACCAAATTCAGCACATGCGCCAGGAGAGGGATGTGCGTCAAACCGGCTAGGCCCAAAGCTGATATGAGATTTCGCCCGTTATCGCACACCACCAGGCCGGGCTTGAGGCTCGCTGGTAGCAACCACTCATTTGTCTGCTGTTCCATGCTCCTCCACAACTCCTGCGCGGTGTGTGGCTTTTCCCCCAAACAGGCACGTTTTAAAACTGCCTGCTTTCGTTTACCCTTGGCCGTGCTGAAGTTGGTGGTGAAGGTGTTACGCTGACCGGATGAGGAGGCGGTAGAGGATGAGGAAGCGGAGTAGGAGGAGTTAGAAACAGGAGGCAAACTGAAGCGCCCTGCAATCCTTGGTGGTGGAAGGACATGCGCCAAATTGCTATCCGCCTCAGGCCCATCCGTCACTGCATTTACCCAGTGTGCCGTTAGGGAGATATAACGCCCCTGACCGTGCTTACTGGTCCACGTATCGGTAGTTAGGTGGACCTTGCCACAGATGGCGTTGCGCAGTGCACACCTGATTTTTTTTCCCCCACTTGGTTGTGCAGGGAAGGGATGGCTTGCCTGGAAAAGTAGTGGCGGCTGGGCACGACGTACTGTGGGACAGCCACCGACATAAGGTTTTTAACACTGTGCGTCTCCACCTGCCAGAATGACAGCATTTCAAAGGCCAAGAATTTTGAAATGCTGGCATTCAGGGCCAGGGATCGCGGGTGGGTAGGGGGGTACTTCCTCTTCCTCTAAAGTGTTTGGGAGATGGAAAGCTGAACGCTTCCACGGGACATTGTGGAGATGGTTGACGACCCAGGTGGTGGTGTTGCTGACAGATCGTCTGTTTGCGGGGTGGCAGGTGCCGGTATCACTACAGATGTGGATGGAGCGGCCGAGACTGCAGCAGAAGAGGAAGCAGGATGAGCCAGAGACATTTCTTGGTTTTGAAGGTGTCTACTCCACTGCAGCTCGTGCTTTGCACTTAGATGCCTGATCATGCAGGTTGTGCTCAGGTTGAGAAGGTTTATGCCTCGCTTCAGGCTCTGATTGCACAGGGTGCAAACCACTCGTGTCCTGTCATCAGCACATTTTCTGAAGAACTTCCACGCTAGAGAACTCCTTTGAGCTGGCTTTGCTGCACTCGTTCCCTTGCTGCGTTGGGCAGTAGCAGGCGTAGTGTCTAGGGCATGGCCGCTCCGCTTCTGCACCCTGCTCCCTCTTCTGCTGTGCTGTCGGCTCTGTGCGACCACCGGCTCTTCCTCCAAACTACTCAGGTCACCTGCATGACCTTCATTCCATGTGGGGTCGAGGACCTCATCGTCCTCCACATCATCTTCCACCCAGTCTTCACCCCTGCCCTCCTTGTCGGTCTCCACAATTCTTAACGCCGCAGCAGTTGGCACCTGCGTTTCGTCATCATCGGAGACGTGCTGCGATGGTCCTTCCATGTACTCATCTTGAGAAATAAGTGGTTGGGCATCGCTGCACTCAATCTCTTCCACTTCTGGGGCAGGGCTAGGTGGATGGCCCTGGGAAACCCTGCTGACAGAGTCCTCAAAAAGAAGAAGAGACTGCTGTATGACTTGGGGCTCAGACTGCTTGCCTGATTTGCAAGGGGGTGAGGTGAAAGACGGTTGGACATCGGCTGCAGGTGCCAACTCTGACCTTTCTGCAGTAGACTGGGTGGGGGACAATGTGAAGGAACTGGAGGCACTGTCAGCAGCAAACCAATCTACTATCGCCTCTACTTGTTCTGGCCTCATCACTTTTAGAGGCGCATGATGCCCTACCAAATACTGCTGCAGGTTCTGTCGCCTACTCACACTTGAGGAAGGTGTTTCACTTGTGCGTGTAGCTGGCACAGATCGACCATGTCCTCTCCTTGCAACAGGAGCTCTACCAGCAGCACCACGACCCAGGCCACGGCCCCTATTTGACGGTCTCCTCATATTTCTGTAATTTATGATCTTGCCCTAGAAAGGTGTTTATTGAATAGCGGAACAAAACAACAACAGTATCGCACGGGTGTATCTCACAGTCAAATGTGCAAACTATGCCGCAATTTAATGTTTTTTACCCCAAAAGGGTGTATATTGAATAGCGAAATAGGAAAAAGGATAAAAAACTGTGTATCTCACACGTACAAACACAAACTAGGCCCCGATTACTATTTTTTGTAGGTAGGATAAGAAAGAGGAGTAGGAGGAGTTGGGAACAGGAGGCAAACTGAAGCGCCCTGCAATCCTTGGCGGTGGAAGGAGATGTGGCAAACAAATTTAAAAAGGTGTATCTCACATGTAACGATACAGACTATCCCGCAATTTAATTTTTTACACTCAAACAGGGTGTATATTGAATAGTGGAATAGGGCAAATTTTACAAAACGGTGGTGTATCTCACACGTACAAACCCAGACTGTTTTTTGTACCCCCAAAGGCAGGATGAGGAGTATGAGGAGTTCAGAACAGGCAGGAGGCAGACTGAAGCACCCTCAAATCCTCGGCAGTATGAGATGCGCCCCAAAAATTGGAAAGGTGTATCTCACACGTACCAACACAGACTATCCCGCAATTTAATTGTTTTTACCCAAAGGTGTAGATTGAATAGCGAAATAGAAAATATGATATCAAAAGGTGTATGTATCTCACACGTACCAACACATACTATCCCGCAATTTAATTGTTTTTACCCAAAGGTGTAGATTGAATAGCGGAATAGAAAATATGATATCAAAAGGTGTATGTATCTCACACTTACCAACACAGACTATCCCGCAATTTAATTGTTTATACCCAAAGGTTTAGATTGAATAGCGGAATAGAAAATATGATATCAAAAGGTGTATGTATCTCACACGTAGAGACCCAGACTAGGCCCAAATTACTATTTTTTGTACCCCCAAAGGCAGGATGATGAGTAGGAGGAGTTCGGAACAGGCAGCACCCTCAAATCCTCGGAAGTATGAGATGCACCCCAAAAATTGGAAAGGTGTATCTCACACGTACCGACACAGACTATCCCGCAATTTAATTGTTTATACCCAAAGGTGTAGATTGAATAGCGGAATAGAAAATATGATATCAAAAGGTGTATGTATATCACACGTAGAGACCCAGACTAGGCCCAAATTACTATTTTTTGTACCCCCAAAGGCAGGATGAGGAGTAGGAGGAGTTCGGAACAGGCAGCACCCTCAAATCCTCGGAAGTATGAGATGCACCCCAAAAATTGGAAAGGTGTATCTTACATGTACCGACACAGACTATCCCGCAATTTAATTGTTTATACACAAAGGTTTAGATTGAATAGCGGAATAGAAAATATGATATCAAAAGGTGTATGTATCTCACACGTAGAGACCCAGACTAGGCCCAAATTACTATTTTTTGTACCCCCAAAGGCAGGATGAGGAGTAGGAGGAGTTCGGAACAGGCAGCACCCTCAAATCCTCGGAAGTATGAGATGCACCCCAAAAATTGGAATGGTGTATCTCACACGTACCGACACAGACTATCCCGCAATTTAATTGTTTATACCCAAAGGTGTAGATTGAATAGTGGAATAGAAAATATGATATAAAATTGCTGATTCATCAATAGCACATGTGAACAGCAGTGTCTTATATCAGTCAGCTCTGCTGCAGGCTATGGAGGGAAAAAAAAAATTCCCCTTTTAAGTTTGTAATTTTTAACTAGATTAGTACAGGCTATGCCACAATTTAATTTTTTTAACCCAAGGGTGTATATTGAATAGTGGAATAGAAAAAAGTGTATAACTTTTGAAATCACTCAATAATAGCACATGTGTGAACACAGCAGTGTATTATCACAGTCATCACAGCAGCACTGAAGGAAAAATGCTGCACACAACTGACTGATAAAAAAGACTTTTCTCCCTCCTCCTCAGTGGGCAAAAAGATTGTGTTCACACCACCCCACACACAGCAAAATCGATGTGGACCACTGACACCTGCCTATCTCCAGACTCTCCCTAAAAGGATCGATAAGATCGGTCACTGCCGGCACTGCAAACCCCCCCCCCCCCACACTGCAAAATCGATTGTAGTAGAACACTGACCCTAAATATCTCCAGCCTCTCCCTAAAAGGATTGATAAGATCGGTCACTGCCGGCACTGCAAACCCCCCCCACACAGCAAAATCGATTGTAGAACACTGACCCTAAATATCTCCAGCCTCGCCCTAAAATGCCTATATCTCGCCCTGCCTGCAGCACTCCGACCTGTCCCTCAATTCTATTTCGGACACAATATGATTTTTTTGCCTGTCTGTCCCTAATCAGCAGCCAGCACGTATGATGTTGTGTGCTCTGTCCCTCTACTACAGCATAATGACGCAGCGGCGCTCGGTCTTAAACTTATAAAGACTTGGTCACATGCTTCAGATGGCCAATCACAGCTACTAATACATTTGTAGGCATGGCTGGGATGGCTTAAGGCACACCAGTTAAACGCTTGTTGATTGGCTGTTGAAAGCCCGCCATGAAAAGTGCGCCAATACATACAAAACCCGGAAATAAAATGACCGAATACGGATTTTTACCCAAACATACAGTAAAGTTTTCGGGTCCGTGTTCGGGTAACAAAAATCCAATTATTCCGTACGAACACGAATAATACAGTCCGTGTTCGCTCAACCCTACTGAGGACATAGATAATCCAATTTTTAGTAGCTTACACAATGCCCTCCAAAAGCGAGACGTGAACTGTACCCCTTTGTCCGAGATAATGTTCGAGGGTACCCCATGGAGTCGCACGATCTCCCTAATGAAGATTTCTGCAGGTTCTTTCACAGAGGGGGTGCCTTTGAGGGGTAGAAAGTGGGCCATCTTAGTAAGCCGGTCTACAACCACAAAAATGGCAGAGCACCCGGCCGAAGGTGGAAGTTGCATGATAAAGTCCATGGCGATAGTTTGCCAGGGCCGGTCAGGGATGGGAAGTGTTCTGAGGAGACCCCACGCCTTACTTCTGGTGGTTTTACTCCTGGAGCAAGAAACACAGGAAGACACATAACTTCTGCAGTCTTTTTCCATATCAGGCCACCAGAAGGTGCGTTGCATGAGGTCAAGGGTCCTATGAACGCCAAAATGGCCAGCCAGAGGGTGGTCATGGCAGGCAGCTAGAACCGAAACTCTGACTCCCTCCGGGACAAAGATTTTGTCCTTAGCCCACAACAAACCATTCCTGCGTGACAGGGGTTTCCCAGGTGGACTGGAAATGTTGGCAGAGGCTTGCTCAAGATGGGATTTCAGGCTAGTGAGCAGGAGCAGGAAGTTTTTCTCTGACAGGATAGTGTCGGGTACCAAATCTTCTTTAGGATTATCAAACATCCAGACAGGGCATCCGGTTTGACATTTTTCGACCCGGGCCGATAGGTAATATGGAACAAGAATCTGGAGAAGAAGAGTGCCCAGCGGGCCTGGGGGGGGGGGGGTCTCAGTCACTTTGCAGATCTTAAGTACTCAAGGTACTTATGATCGGTAAACATAAGAATCGGGTGTGATGCTCCTTCCAGTAGGTATCTCCACTCTTCGAGAGCGGCTTTGACAGCAAGAAGTTCCCGGTCCCCGACATCATAGTTTTTTCCGCGGGAGAGAGTTTCCGGGAAAAGAAGGCTATTGGGTGAGTTAAGTCTCTAGTTTCCTGTCCTTGGGAAATGACTGCCCCGACCGCAACTTCCGATGTGTCTACCTCCAGGAGATGGGGTAAGGCAGGATCCGGATGACTCAGGATAGGGGCAGAGGTAAAAAGTTTTTTAAGAACCGAGAAGGTGGACTGAGCTTCTGGGGTCCACTGGAAGCGGACATCTTCTTAGTAAGGTTAGTAATAGTGGCTATGATGTTAGAGAACCCCTTACTGAACCTCCTATAAAAATTGGCGAAGCCAACAAAGCGCTCTACTCCCTTTTTGTCTGATGGAGGTGGCCAGTCCAGAATGGCAGAGACCTTCTGAGGATCCATCTCTATTCCATCTGTGGAAATTATTAACCCCAGAAACGGGATACTGTTCTGCTCTAAAACGCACTTCTCGGCGTAGAGACCATGCTGGCGAAGGCGACCGAGGACATTTCGAACGTGCTCGCGATGCTGCTCTAGGGATGTTGAGAAGATTAGGATGTCATCCAAGTATACGATGATGAAGATATCCAACCAATCTCTGAAGATGTCGTTCCCAAAGTGTTGGAACGTGGCAGGAGCATTACAAAGGCCAAATGGCATTACCAGGTATTCGAAATGTCCGAATCTAGTGCGGAAAGCAGTCTTCCATTCGTGCCCTCTCGGATGCGCACCAAGTTGTACGCCCCACGAAGATCCAGCTTAGTAAACAGGACGGCAGATCTGAGTCTCTGAAAGAGTTTGGGGACTAGAGGAAGGGGATAACGGTTTTTAATAGTAACTTTATTTAAATCCCTATAATCGCTGCAGGGTTGGAGGGTGTGATCCTTCTTCTCTACGAAGAAGATACCTGCCCCTGCTGGAGAGGTAGAGGGACGGATGAACCCCTTCTTCAGACTTTCGTCTACATAGACTTTTAAGACGTCCAGCTCACGTTCAGAAAGTGGGTAAATCCGGCCGAATGGGATTTTGGCTCCTGGGAGCAAGTCGATGGGGCAGTCATATGGACGGTGGGGGGGCAAGGTCTCTGCTCCCTGTTTGCTGAATATATCCAGGAAATTATGGTATGCTTTGGGCACCACAGAACATACATCAGGTTCGGATTCAAGACAGAACAGAGTCTTGGGGAATTCAGGAGGAGCGGGTAGACAGGAATTCTTGCAGTAAAGAGATGGGAACTGGATGGTGCCTGTGATCCAATTGACTTGCGGGTTATGTGCTTGCAACCACGGTAATCCCAGGATAATGGGAAATAAGGGGGATGTGATAACATCCAGGCTAATCAGTTACTTATGGCCGGAGGAGGAGACCATAGGAAGGGGAAAAGTTTCTTGGGTCACGGGTCCGGATTTGATGTGGGAGCCATCAGCCAGGAAGATGGTGAGGTTCTGGGTCTTGAGCCGGAGAGGTACGCCATGTTGCAGGGCGAACGAGCGATCAATGAAACAACGGCAGGCTCCCGAGTCAATGATTGCTGTAACTGGGACGGGTCCTTCCGGAAGCTGTAAAGACACAGGAAAGGCTAGGTGGGAGGAACTGGCAACAGGTGCCACACAACTGGATGGTGAGGCCGGCAGGTATTTTGCCGGGCAGGAGCGCACATAGTGGCCAGCTTCACCGCAATACAGGCACAGGTTACCCAACTGGCGACGGCGTCTCTCCTCGGGGGACAAAGCAGGCTGTATGATCCCAAGTTGTATAGGTTCAGGCGTATCTGAGGCGACTCCAGCGGGAGCGGGGTTGATAGGAGCTGACCCAGCGGAAGAAAAGTATGCAGGAGGAGCAACTTGTGGTAGCGTCCAGGCTGGTCTGAACTGCTGCGGAGATCGTTCTGCTCTGCGCTCCCGTAGCCGCCGTTCAATTTGAATGGCCTGGGAAATCAAATCTTCCAAGGCGTCGGGGACACCTACCCGCGCCAGCTCGTCCTTTAGTCCTTCCGACAAGCCGAGATGGAACTGATACAGGAGTGCTGCTTTGTTCCAGGACGTATCGGAACTGAGGCGGCGGAAGTCAGTGACGTAGTCTTCTACGGGCCTGCGACCCTGCTGAAGAACATGAAGCGCAGCTTCTGCGGTGGAGGATCGCTGCGGGTCATCATAGAGCTGTCCCATGGCCTCGAAAAATGACCGTAAGGAGTTTAAATGGGGGCTGCCCTCTTCAAGGAGATGATGAGCCCAGGACTGGGGTTTGCCTAGGAGCAGGGAGATAACAAACCCCACCTTGGTGGCCTCCAAAGAAAAGGCTAGAGGTTGCAGGGAGAAATACAGCTGGCAGGCATTGCACGGAATTTACCGCGATCCCCGGAATATTTTTCGGGAGCAGTAACTCAAGGTTCTGGTGGCAGCATCACTACGGTAGGGCCAGAAGCAGGTCCAGAGGGTGCTGCAGCAGGAGAGGAAGCAGATAATACAGGAGGATCCCCCTGAAGTGTCGTAGAGCGCAGCCGTTCCTCTAGCTGTGTGTAGCCATCTTGAAGCGACTTTACGGCTTGAGACAGGACTGCGAGGTGTTGGCAGATCTCTTCCAATGGTGAGGCTTCTCTTGCAGGCTCCGTCATGGCTGTCTTGTACTGTTAGGGATACAAGTGGTAGCCTGATGGCAGAGGAAGGCCCCATGTGTGCCGGAGGGCGGAGCTTAGACGGGAACCCCCAAGGTAAGTGACACAGGCTAACCTGAGGTGCCTAATCTAAGTATCCACCGGTTTTTGCTAGAGCCTCTAGTGGTGAGGATGGACTTTGCTGCGTGTGGATACCAGGTCGCAGTCCTCAGGGTCGCTGATCCAAAGGCAGATAAGCAGACAAGGGAGATCCGAGAGAATGGTCAAACAAGTTGGGGGTCAGGAGGGGCAGCAGGTCAACAAGGTCAGGAACAAGCCAAAGGTCAAAACGGATATCAAACAGGTAACAGGAAGCAAGCTTCAGGAACACAGGAGGAGCTGCAGACAAGACAGCAAAGACACAGTGCTTCTGAGCTGTTTAAATAAGGCAGCCGGTTTGACAATTACTGCAATTAGTCTGCTCTAGGTTAATCCTTTAGATTGCAGACTCATGACAGCACATCAGTGTGCTCAGGAATAGGGATGATCTAATTTTTTAAAAGTTCGGTTCGACCAGAACACCCGAACTTCCTGAAAGTTCGGCCCGGATTTCAGAACCCCATTGAAATCAATGGGACCCGCACTTCGGTAATCAAAAAACACCATTTTGAAGCCCTAAAATCCAATAAATGCCCCTAAAAAGTGCATAGGGTTCCGGGTCATGCCCCAGGGACTATTAATCACACAAAAAAAAGTTCTTAAAAATTGTCATTTTTGATAGAGAGCCAATTATTGAAAAAATTATTGAAAACAAAAAAAGAGATTTCTCTGGATTTAGTGTCTGGGGGGGGGGTCTAAAAAGTGCACCTGTGAAGTTTCAGCTCTGTAGCATGTCCAGAACCAGAAAAAAAAAGTTTGTTTGTATTAGAATTGCAATAGAACAGGGATATGGCTCCGCTATTTTCACACCTTGCCGGTTTTGTAGCTGGCATTTTTTTGGGCATTTTTTGGGGGTTATTGGAGGCAGGCATGACATCAGAACTTCTGTGTAGGGGTATATATACACACACGCATGTATAGGTGTGAAAGTAGCAGAAACCTATGCTTGCGCTAATTAAATAATTAACACCCATATGGCTTCTCTGCTATAACACCTATATGTGTGTATGTGTATAAATACATATAAGTGTGTGTGTGTATATATACCCCTTGTGGGGATTTAGCTCGGTGGCGGGTATGGATGACCCCTTGGGGGGGATTCGTTACACAGGGAGATAGCCGAGAAGTGGTTGCAAACAACAGTTTGGTTTATTCATGCAATTTTCTTCACCAGACTGCAAGCGTCAAAAACATCAAAATAAAATAAATCACAAAATAAATCCTTGCCACTGTGGGCGGCTACCTTCTCACACACAGGAACCTATCTAAGGAAGTCTGTCTCCAACCTACTGTTGGGCAAACTTTTGCTGATCCTACAGCAGACACTCAATAGTCCATTTATTTTCTCTTCTCACAGCACATGTTCATTGGACTTTCCTTTCACATAGAAAACATCCCTTTGTTTGTCTCTTCACACTCTTCACATAGCAACCATTCCTTTGCTTGTCTCTTCACATAGCAAACAGTGCATTTATTTCTTTCCACATAGAAATAGTCCAAAACCTCACCTTGAGTAGTCTTCAGTCTTAATTAATTTCCCCTTCACACAGGAAATGTCCATTGGTTTCTTTTCACATAGAAACGATCCAAGACCTCACTTCGAGTAGTCTTCACACTTGTTACCCTCCTCAGCGCACATCGCTTCAGGAGGTCTTCCCCATGCTCACACAGCTTTCAGGGGGCACACATCTGACTGTCCTCCTCTCCCCATGCCCACACAGCGTCAGGAGGCAGCCATCCTTAGACTTCCTTTGGACAAATTATAGAAACATAGAATGTGTCGGCAGATAAGAACCATTTGGCCCATCTAGTCTGCCCAATATATCTGAATCCTATGAATAGTCCCTGGCCCTATCTTATATGAAGGATAGCCTTATGCCTATCCCATGCATGCTTAAACTCCTTCACTGTATTTGCAGCTACCACTTCTGCAGGAAGGTTATTGCATGCATCCACTTCTCTCTCAGTAAAGTAATACTTCCTCATATTACTTTTAAACCTTTGCCCCTCTAATTTAAAACTGTGTCCTCTTGTGGTAGTTTTTCTTCTTTTAAATATGCTCTCCTCCTTTACCGAGTTGATTCCCTTTATGTATTTAAAAGTTTCTATCATATCCCCTCTGTCTCTTCTTTCTTCCAAGCTATACACGTTAAGGTCCTTTAACCTTTCCTGGTAAGTTTTTTCCTGCAATCCATGTACTAGTTTAGTAGCTCTTCTCTGAACTCTCTCTAGAGTATCTATATCCTTCTGGAGATATGGCCTCCAGTACTGCGCACAATACTCCAAGTGAGGTTTCACCAGTGTTCTGTACAGCGGCATAAGCACTTCTCTCTTTCTACTGCTTATACCTCTCCCTATACATCCAAGCATTCTGCTGGAATTTCGTGCTGCTCTATTACATTGTCCTCCCACCTTTAAGACTTCTGAAATAATTACTCCTAAATCCCTTTCCTCAGATACTGAGGTCAGGACTGTGTCAAATATTCTATATTCTGCCCTTGGGTTTTTACGCCCCAGGTGCATTATCTTGCACTTATCCACATTAAATTTTAGTTGCCAGAGTTCTGACCATTCTTCTAGTTTTCCAAAATCCTTTTCCATTTGGCGTTTCCCTCCAGGAACATCAACCCTGTTACATATCTTTGTGTCATCAGCAAAAAGACAAACCTTACCATCGAGGCCTTTTGCAATATCACTTATGAAGATATTAAACAAAATTGGTCCCAGTACAGATCCCTGAGGTACCCCACTGGTAACATGACCTTGTTCTGAATGTTCTCCATTGACTACAACCCTCTGTTGTCTGTCACTCAGCCACTGCCTAATCCACTCAACAATATGGGAGTCCATGCTCAATGACTGCAGTTTATTGATAAGTCTTCTATGTGGGACATTGTCAAAAGCCTTACTAAAATCTAGATATGCTATGTCTACTGCACCTCCACCGTCTATTATTTTAGTCACCCAGTCAAAAAAATCTATAAGATTTGTTTGACATGATCTCCCTGAAGTAAACCCATGTTGTTTTTCATCTTGCAATCCATGGGATTTAAGATGTTCCACAATCCTATCCTTTAATAGGGTTTCCATTAATTTGCCTACTATTGATGTCAGACTCACTGGTCTATAGTTGCTCGATTCCTCCCTACTACCTTTCTTGTGAATGGGCACGACATTTGCCAATTTCCAATCTTCCGGGACGCCTCCTGTTACTAATGATTGGTTAAATAAATCTGTAAATGGTTTTGCCAGCTCACCACTAAGCTCTTTTAATAATTTTGGGTGTATCTCATCAGCACCCTGTGACTTATTTGTCTTCACTTTAGACAGCAATCTTAGAACGTCTTCCTCTGTGAAGACACATGCATCAAACGATTCATTAGTCATCCTTTCAAGTGGAGGTCCTTCTCCTTCTTTTTCTTCTGTAAAAACTGAACAGAAGTATTCATTAAGGCAGTCGGCTAGCCCTTTATTCTCTTCTTCTACCTTCCGTCCTTTGTTTTTAATTTAGTTATTCCTTGTTTTAATTTCCTTTTTTCATTTATATATCTGAAGAATGTCTTATCCCCCTTTTTCATAGACTGAGCTAGTTTTTCTTCTGCCTGCGCTTTAGAAGTTCTTATAAACTTGCTTGGCCTCTTTCTGCCTAATCTTGTAGATTTCCTTATCTTCATTGCTCTGGGTTTTTTTATAATTACAAAATGCTAGCTTTTTATTTTTAATGATTTGGGCCACTTCTGCTGAGTACCACAGTGGTCTCTTCCTTTTTTTGCTTTTACTGACAAGTCTAATGCAATTTTCTGTTGCCTTCAATAATGCACCTTTTAAGTAGTCCCATTTCTCCTGGACTCCATGTAATCCGTTCCAGTCTGATAAGGACTCATTTATGACTAATTTCATTTTTGAAAAGTCTGTTTTTCTAAAATCTAAAACTTTTGATTTTGTGTGGTGAGACTCTTTCACAGTTCTTATATTAAACCACACTGACTGGTGATCACTAGATCCCAAGGTTTCGCCTACAATGACATCATATACCGAATCCCCATTTGTGAATACCAAATCCAAAATGGCCTCCCTCCGGGTTGGCTCCTCAACCACTTGTTGCAGAGACAACCCCAGTAGGGAATTTAGAATATCTGTACTCCTGGTAGAACTTGCTATTTTGGTTTTCCAGTTTATATCTGGAAGATTGAAATCTCCCATAATGATAACTTCTCCTTTCATTGTCATTTTAGCTATTTCTTCAACTAGTAGATCATCTAGTTCTTTACCTTGACCAGGTGGTCTATATATCACACCTACACGAGTTACTGCATGATTAGCAAACTGCAACGTAACCCAAACTGACTCTATGTTGGCCTCACCAACTTGTATTAGGTTAGATTTAATGCTATCTTTCACATACAGGGCCACTCCTCCTCCTTTCTTGCCTTCTCTGTCTCTTCTGTATAAAGAGTACCCTGGTATGGTTATGTCCCAGTTATTTCTTTCATTAAACCATGTTTCCGTAACAGCCACTAAATCTACATTCTCAGATGCCATTATTGACCCAAGTTCATTGATTTTTTTACCTAAACTGCGAGCATTTGTGGACATGACTCTGAGCTTATCATTTCTTAACCTCTGTGCTTCTGACCTGTTCTGGCATTGTTTCGGGGGGCAATTGGACTCTTGTATTTTCACTCTTTTGCCCCCCCCCCCTTCCTAGTTTAAATACTCTTTCGCAAATTCTTGGAGTTGTTCACTAAGTACATTTGTTCCTTTGAGAGAAAGATGCAAACCATCTTTTTTTGTACAGTTCCTTTCTATTCCAAGTAGAGCTATCATGAGAAACAAAGCCAAATCCTTGCTCTTGACACCATTTACTAAGCAATATGTTGAACTCCTTTATGCGCCTCTGCCTATCATTCTGAACATTATGCACCGGCAGAACTTCAGAAAATGAAATGGTGGATGCAAAATCCTGTACGTCATTACCAAGTGTGATAAAAGATTTTTTCACCTCTGACACTTCATTGCAAGCCAGGTCATTTGTCCCTAGATGGACAAGAACATCCACGTCCCCTTCCTGCTTTGCTTGCTTAACAATATTAATAATAATATGTCTTCTATCTCGTCTAGCAGTAGCACCAGGGAGACATCTCACAAAACCCTTTTCTTTAAGCTTCACACTTCTTATGATTGAATCACCCAGCAACAGATGCTTCCTTTGAGACTTCACTTTATCTTTTTTGTCCTTGGCTGCAGTCTTGCATACATTAGACATAGGAGTCAATGGTTTCTCACCCTCTGTGCTTGAGTCCATATCCATGTTGTCCTTACATTCTGAGAGTGCTGCAAATGAATTATGGAGAACCACCGACTGTGGGACATGTCTTCTATCCACCACTCTAAGTCTTTCAGAACCTACAGTAACCCATCTGCCATTTCTGGGGGTCCTCTGTGGCAGTGGCATTGCAGCAGTCCCAGCTGGAGTTTGTTTAACAGATAATTTAAATATCTCTGATTTCAAAAATGCAATTTCCTGCTGCAGTAAGGAGAATTGTCTACAGTTCTGACAGCATCCGAATCTCCAAAGAGTGGAACATGAAATAAATGCACAACAATTCCTGCACTGAACCAAGTCTGCCATTTTAAAGAGGAGAAAAAAAAATAATAAAAAAAAATTGTAAATTTAAGTCAAACAAATCTTACCTTTTTGTTTCTATTTTTTTTTCCACCTTCCAGCCTACCTCCTGACTATCTCCTGCAATATCTCTTCTCTGTACTTAAAATGTTGTACTTGAATGGAGTACTTGCAGCTAATGAAACTTCCTCATTCTGAACAGCTGAAGGCCTTTCAACTTCTTTACACCTTCCTGCTGCCTTTGCAGCCGACACCGTATAGTAATTGGTGAATTTTCTAAACCAGGTGAAAATGTATCTCCTGTCTGTGACTACATCCACAGATTTACCTGACTTCCTGTCACACCCTATACAGAATTTCAGATGTTTTGCCTGCCTCCAAAGACCCCAAAAAAATGCCCAAAAAAAACCGCCTGCTGCAAAAACACATCTTGTTTTTTGTGGATGGGGGGAAGAGAACGAGGACGACATTATCCTGGACAATGAGCTGGAAGCAGGCCACTACACCGCTTCCAGTTTAGTGAGAATGGTGGGCCTTCATGCTCCGGTGTTTTAAGGGGGACCCACGTATAAAATGCATAAAGGCCAAGGACCAGTACTGGGTGGCAACATACTTAGACCCCTGGTACAAACAAAAAATGGCGGAAATGTTACCACAATCACAGAGGGCGGTCAGAATGCAGAGCTTCCAGGCCTTGCTGCGGGAAATGCTGCATTCTGCTTTTGCATGCGCTGGCAGAGGAATTTCCAGTCACAGAGAGACATTTACGGGCAGCCATCCAACAGCACCTGCAAGAAGAGAGCAGTTTGAAAGAAGTCTTGTCTTCTTTCAGCCGAACCATCGACAGCTGTACTCTGGATCCAGCAACAAGGAACGCCTAGACCGACAGGTGTCCGACTACATTGGGTAACGGCCGATGTGGACGCTCTGAGGAGTGATGAACCCCTGGATTACTGGGTGGACAAACTTGACCTCTGGCCAGAGCTTGCACAATTTGCAATGGAAATGTTGGCTTGCCCCCCGTCCAGTGTCCTGTCCGAAAGGACGTTCAGCGCAGCAGGGGGGATCGTGAACGATAAGCGCACTCGCCTAGCTCATGATAGTGTAGACTACCTCACATTTATAAAAATGAATGAGGCATGGATCTCTGAGGAATTCCACACATGTGACCAGTAGACCATGTTTCATTGAAATTCCTCATGCCAGGCCACAAATATCCGCCAGACCGCCATCCACCCACAGCAATTCCTGGTCCTTGTCTTCGCTACATACAGCGGCATAAAAGGCATTTCATGTCCATTAGACAGGTACATATACACAACGTTCGACCTGCGCCAGTGAAAGAGTCAAGTACATTCGATCTTATGAAAAAAGTTTCAACTGTGGCTGTAGTTAGTCTTTTTAGGAAGTATGCAGGATAGTACAATCCCTCGGGTTAGTGGAGATGGATGGTGGAGGTGGCTGCAGGCTTCATACAGAGCTAGAGGGACTCTGCAACAGACAAAAAGGGGTAGGAGAAGAAAAGCAGCGCCACCTCAGTGTAGATTAAAAGGTTATTTATTACATAAAAACAACGTAGTAACTCACACAGAGGAAATCGTTGATCAGCAAATGGTACTAGTTCTTCTGCAACACTGCAGGGATGTTCGGGAAGTACACTGTGGCGGCCGTGGTCCTGGCTGTGCCGGTGGAGTCCGACACTTCCTGTGGTTCTGGCAGCGTTCAGTATCCAGGCTTACATCCAATAGTGGCAGGGGGGTGCTCGCGTTCGGAGCATGCGTGCTCCTTCCTCAGGCAATGCTGATTTGTGTGACAGACTGGGAGTTTTATAGCTGAGGGACTCAGGGGGCGGGAGCTTGTTGCTGTGGAGATGCGATATATACAATGAGTCATCAGGTCAGAACAGGAAGTCATATGACAGAAAGTCTCCGGGGTGGGGGCCTGTTGCTGTGGGGATGCGGTATACACAATGAGTAATCTGGCCAAAAAAGGAAGTCATGTGACAGAGAGTCTCCGGGGGTGGGGGCCTGTTGCTGTGGAGATGTGGTGTATACAATCAGTTGTAAAAAAAAAAAAAAAAAAATCAGTTGTAAAAAAAAAAAAAAAAAAAATATATAATAATAAAAATGAAAATAAAAATAGAGGTAAAGAAAAAAAAAAAAAAAAAAAAATATTATGAAAAAACTGATAATATTTAACCTAGAAAAAATAATAAGAAATAATGCATATATACTACTATGTATAGGCGTGTAAAGATGGGAATGAAATAAGTCCATGACGGAGAGGGGCTTCTCATAGTTAATTGAGATGAGGGTGGTAGTATTTAAAGGTAGAGGGAAAAGCAGAATATGAAGTATTCTGGAGAAATAGCAGACTATTGTCAGATGCAAACACCTATACCAAATTAGAAAAAGACCCTTTACCAGAATTCACCTCAGAAGCACACCAACTCATCAATAATGCTTCATCAGAAGGAATTATTAACAAAACAGAAACAGCCTTCTTGAAACATGATCTCTACAGCAGACCATATTTCTATCACCTACCGAAGATTCACAAAGACCCAATCAATCCACCCGGCAGACCCATCGTGGCAGCCATGGAGAGTGTCACTAGCTATTTTTCTATTTATATCGACCAGTTTTTACAACCACTGGCACAAAATCTTCCATCCTATGTTAGAGACAGTTTACATCTTCTCGACATGCTAGCCAACTACACATGGGAACCCTCCTACATGTGGCTGTCACTGGACGTCTGCTCCCTATACACATCAATACCGCATGATGTAGGCCTATCAGCAGTCAAACATTTTCTAGAAGAAGACTCAAACATGAATCCTCGCCAAGCACAATTTATCCTGGAAGCCACAGAATACTGCCTAACTCATAATTATTTTGAGTTTAACGGCGACTTCTACCTACAGACCCATGGCACAGCTATGGGTACGAATTTCGCACCCAGCTATGCCAACTTGACCATGGGCCTGTGGGAAAAGAGATACATCTGGTCCAACAATCCTTTTTCCTCCCAGATTATATTCTATGGCCGTTACATTGACGACGTAGTGATTATCTGGGATGGTACACCCCCCACCATCCAACCCTTCATAGATCACTGCAATCAAAACAATATGGGCCTTACCTTCACTTCAGTACAAAATCAAGACTCTTTAGCCTTCCTGGACCTCCTACTCTGCCACGACCAACAAACAATATTCACTGAAAATTATACCAAACCTACAGCGGGCAATTCCTATTTGCACTTCAAAAGCTGCCATCACCCCCGCTGGATAAACAACATCCCAAAAAGTCAATTTTGCCGACTCAGACACAACTGCACACGAACCGAGGATTTCACCACTCATGGCAATCACCTGACAAAAAATTTTTTAGAAAAGGGATATCCACCAAAACTCATAGATGACGCCTTCACGTTCTATCAAAAAAATGAACCAAGAAACAACACAAAAGAAGGAAACCTCCTCGATCCACATACACAACCACTGAGATTCACCACCAAATTTCATAACCGGTACAAACAAATGGAACACATTCTCAAGAAACATTGGCCCATTCTCCAAGCCGATCCACATTTAAAAGCCAGTATCCCTGACCGCCCTTTGGTGTCATACAGAAGAGCTCGGAATCTAAAGAACAATATCGCTCCAAGTAAAATCCAAAAATCTCCCACTACACCAAGTGCACCCCTAACCTTTCTAAACATCAAAGGCATGTTCCAATGCCGCAAAAAATTATGTCTCACCTGCAAGCATGTTACACACGGCCTAAAAGAATTTTCTACAAAAGGACAAAAATATACCATTCCAGATTTTTTCAACTGTTCCACGGAGTTCGTAATATACTGTATGTCATGTCCATGCGGCCTACTTTACGTAGGCCGCACCATCCGCACTCTACGCAAAAGATTTGGGGAACACAGAAGGTTTGTTGAAGCTGGCAACGACAAACGCAGCGTCCCCAAACACTTCCTGCAGCACCACCACCAATCTTCAGCGGACCTAAAAGTGTGGATTATTGAATCCATACCGAAAAATCTTCCTCCAGCAGAAAGGTTTAAACGCCTGTGTGCTCGAGAATCCTATTGGATATATCGCCTGGACTCCCTGACACCGGGGGGCTTAAACGAAGAAATTGAGGTGAACCCACTACTTTAAAACTACTACTGAGTATCCTAAATATAGCAATACTTCACATCCTGCATTATTTCTCCAGAATACTTCATATTCTGCTTTTCCCTCTACCTTTAAATACTACCACCCTCATCTCAATTAACTATGAGAAGCCCCTCTCCGTCATGGACTTATTTCATTCCCATCTTTACACGCCTATACATAGTAGTATATATGCATTATTTCTTATTATTTTTTCTAGGTTAAATATTATCAGTTTTTTCATAATATTTTTTTTTTTTTTTTTTTTTTTTCTTTACCTCTATTTTTATTTTCATTTTTATTATTATATATTTTTTTTTTTTTTTTTTTACAACTGATTGTATACACCACATCTCCACAGCAACAGGCCCCCACCCCCGGAGACTCTCTGTCACATGACTTCCTTTTTTGGCCAGATTGCTCATTGTGTATACCGCATCCCCACAGCAACAGGCCCCCACCCCGGAGACTTTCTGTCATATGACTTCCTGTTCTGACCTGATGACTCATTGTATATATCGCATCTCCACAGCAACAAGCTCCCGCCCCCTGAGTCCCTCAGCTATAAAACTCCCAGTCTGTCACACAAATCAGCATTGCCTGAGGAAGGAGCACGCATGCTCTGAACGTGAGCACCCCCCTGCCACTATTGGATGTAAGCCTGGATACTGAACGCTGCCAGAACCACAGGAAGTGTCGGACTCCACCGGCACAGCCAGGACCACGGCCGCCACAGTGTACTTCCCGAACATCCCTGCAGTGTTGCAGAAGAACTATTACCATTTGCTGATCAACGATTTCCTCTGTGTGAGTTACTACGTTGTTTTTATGTAATAAATAACCTTTTAATCTACACTGAGGTGGCGCTGCTTTTCTTCTCCTACCCCTTTTTATTTCATGTCCATTGAATGGCTAATTTTTGGGGCCTATACAGGCCGACACTTACTTCTGTATCCTGTGTGAATGCCTAATGTACCTCCAGCCACCAAATACTACGTTCTTAGCTTTCAGTTAAACCCATGTGAGCTAATTTTTGGGGCCTATACTGGCCGAAATTTACTTCTGTATACTGGGATGCCTAATGTACCTCTAGCTATCAAATACTACGTTCTTAGCTGTCAGTTAAACCCATGTGAGCTAATTTTTGGGGCCTATACTGGCCAACACTTATTTCTTTATCCTGTGAATGCCTAATGTACCTTCAGCCACAGAATACTACGTTCTTAGCTGTCAGGTAAACCCATGTAGGCTAATTTTTGGGGCCTATAGAGGCCGACACTTACTTCTGTATCCTGTGTGACTGCCTAATGTACCTTTAGCCATCAAATACACTACGTTCTTAGCTGTCAGTTAAACCCATGTAGGCTCATTTTTGGGGCGTATACAGGGCGACACTTACTTCTGTATACTGTGAATGCCTAATGTACCTCTAGCCATCAAATACTACATTCTTTGCTGTCAGTTAAACCGATGTGAGCTAATTTTTGGGGCCTATACAGGCCGACACTTACTTCTGTATACTGTGAATGCCTAATGTACCTCTAGCCATCAAATACACTACTTTCTTAGCTGTCAGTTAAACCCATGTGGGCTAATTTTTGGGGCCTATACAGGCCGACACTTACTTCTGTATACTGTGAATGCCTAATGTACATCCAGCCATCAAATACTACGTTCTTTGTTGCCAGTTAAACCCATGTGGGCTAATTTTTGGGGCCTATACAGACCGACACTTACTTCTGTATACTGTTAAGGCCTAATGTAGCTCTAGCCATCAAATGCACTACATTCTTAGCTGATATTTAAACCCATGTGGGCTAATTTTTGGGGCCTATACAGGCCAACACTTACTTCTGTATCCTGTGTGAATGCCTAATGTACCTTCAGCCACAGAATACTGCATTCTTAGCTGTCAGGTAAACGCATGTGGGCTAATTTTTGTTTCCTTTTATGGCCAACACTTACTTCTGTATCATGCGAACGCCTAATGTACCTTCAACCACTGAATACTACGTCTTTAGCTGTAAGGTAAACCCATGTGGGCTAATTTTTGGGGCCTATACTGGCCGACACTTACTTCTATATCCTGTGAATGCCTAATGTACCTTCAGCCACAGAATACCACATTTTTAGCAGTCAGGTAAACCCATGTGGGCTAATTTTTGGGGCCAATACTGGCCGACACTTACTTCTGTATCCTGTGAATGCCTAATTTTTCAGACTGGAAATAAAAATCAATGGGTCTGTAAAGGTTACGCCAAATTGTCGAGTGGATGCGGACCAATTTTACAGATGTGTGAATGGACCCTATATGTATTAGACATGTATTTACCAGCTGCTGTCAGTTCTGACTGATTTATGGAAAAATAAAATTATTTTTTGCGGTAAAAAAAAAAAAAAGAAATTTAGGGCACCTTTTTCAATTGCAATACTTCTGTTATGACATTGTCCATGTGCTGGGACTATTCGTGCACAGCTAGTACGTCTTTCGTGGCTGCAAATATGACCTAAAGGTTTTTAAAGTTCGTCTCCCTTTAAAGTCAATGGGGCCCGCCGCAAACTTGCGGTTCGCGGACTTTTGAGAAACTTTGCGGCTGACACACTGCTTAAAATTGGTCTGCATGGCTGTCGTCCCAGAAGGGAGCCTCTTTTAAAGGTGATGCACTTGAAAGCCTACAAACAGTTTGCTGAAGACAAGCAGACTAAGGACATGGATTATTGGAACCATGTCCTGGGGTCTGATGAGACCAAGATAAACTTATTTGTTTCAGATAGTGTCAAGTGTGTGGCTGCAGCCAGGTGAGGAGACAAGTGTGTCTAGCCTGCCGTCAAGCATGGTGGTGAGAGTGTCTGTCATGGTCTGGGGCTGCATGAGTGCTGCCAGCACTGGGGAGCTACAGTTCATTGAGGGAACCATGAATGCCAACATATACTGTGACATACTGAAGCAGAGCATGATCCCCTCCCTTCGGAGACTGGGCCACAGGGCAGTATTCCAACATAATGACCCTAAACACACCTCCAAGACGACCACCTCCTTGCTAAAGAAGCTGAGGCTAAAGGTGATGGACTGGTCAAGCATGTCTCCAGACGTAAACCCTATTGAGCATATATAGGGCATCCTCAAAGGGAAGGTGGAGGCGCACAAGGTCTCTAACATCCACCAGCTCCATGATGTCGTCATGGAGGAGTGGAAGAGGACTCCAGTGGCAACCTTTGAAGCTCTGGTGAACTCCATGCCCAAGTTGGTTAATGCAGTGCTGGGAAATAATGATGGCCACACAAAATATTGACAATTTGGGCCCAATTTGGACATTTCCACTCAGGGGTGTACTCACTTTTGTTGCCAGCAGTTTAGACATTAATGGCTGTGTTGAGTTATTTTTAGGGGAAAGCAAATGTACACTGTTATACAAGCTGTACACTCACTTCTTTAGATTGTAGCAAAGGGCCTAATTCATAGTACCGCTATTTGTCTAACGCCCGGATTTTTGCGAACCGGCGAATCTGAACGTCTGAAATCGGTATTCAAAGTACGGCGGGCGGCCAATAACATCTAGTGTTAGATTCATTAAGATGATACAATGTTAGGGCGCGACTTAAAAACAGGTCAGCTAAAAGCTAGACTAATGTTTTGCCAAATTTTTTCCTGTACCCCCAAAAATCACAAATTACTGTGGAAGGTGTGGGAGATCATTTGGAGATGAATAGCTTTTAAACTGTGTCAAAAAATGACCTAGAAAGAGGGAGATCTGCAAAAGTGTAGAAAGTAAAAATTGCTCCTCAAGTCCCGAGCTGCAAGAGAGCTCATGTGCGCATGCGCAACGCCAACTAGGCTCAAAAAGTTCAGCTTTCACCAATTTGAGCACGCGGTTTGTTGAATGCGAATGAAAAATCCGCTGTATCGCCCATATAAAATGGAAAGAACTGGCGGATTTGAAAAACATGCACACTTCTACCAAGGGATTCCTTAGTAAACACCATCACGTTCCATACACCTTTCCTGCTCACTCATATTTCACTAGAACAATATTATCTACAGTGTTTATATAGAACCTCCACATTATCTAGGGTATCCCACAAAATATTCCATTGGGAAACATGTACTCAGATAGAAGAAAAATAGATGTAAAACAGATTTCAAATAAAGATTATTAACATTTCACAAATATATAGGAAATGTCACAATTTTGCCCATATTCTATGTGTTTCAAAATAATTTTTCTCTAAATATATTGGAAATACAGTTTCTTCCATATGGGTATGGCCAAGTGTTAGCATTTTAGTACACATTTAACTGCAGGTATATATCCCCATACTTGGCTAATGAGCAAAGTCTGGCCAACAAACAAATATATCTTTATCTCTCAATATTGCTAGATATTGACTTTATGTGGCATCTTTTGTATTTAGTTAATGTCTTTATATTAAAAGTTTGGTGATACACATGCCTTTTTCAAACATGAGCAAAAGTATTGATGTAAACATTTGGTGGGTTGGAGATATCCAATTGTTGCCCATACAGAGGGCTCATTCTGGATTCGAACTCACAAACCTACAGCAGGAAGGCAGACTCCCTAATCATTGTGCTATTTCTCAGTCCTTACTGCCAATAAAGAAGCTCATGTCCTTTTGTGAGCGTTGGGCGTTTTGCTCACGGCGTCAAAATGCTCAGATGTGAACAGGGGCCATTGAACTGAATAGGATTTGTCTTTCTGGCTGTTTTGTGAGCTGATCCTCGAGCTGAAAAAAATCCCCCAAAACGCCCCAAAACGGGCTATGTTCACATGTAGGCGTTGTGGGCTGTTTTTGGGGCTTTTTCATTTCATTCCATATAAAAATGCCTGCACAAAAAACGCATGTAAAAACGCCTGTGAAAACGCCAGCAAAAACGCCCATAAGAACACCTGATATAATTGCCACGCAAAGATTATGGATGATCATGAGTGATGAGTCAGATTGTTGGCTTACATATCTGTTCAATCTTCATTCAAACAACAATCCGAACTCCCAAATAAATGCCCCCCGCCTAAATCGGCAAAAGGTCTGTTTCAATTGTTCCCCTAAATATATATCTCTCTCTCTCTCTCTCTCTCTCTCTCTCTCTCTCTCTCTCTCTCTCTCTCTCTCTCTCTCATGTAATTGTATATATATGTATGTATACCTGTATATAAACATTATAAATAATGTTTAGTAAACTGGAAAATAAAAATTTCTCAATTCACATATATGCACACATACAGTGGGTACGGAAAGTATTCAGACCCCCTTAAATTTTTCACTCTTTGTTATATTGCAGCCATTTGCTAAAATCATTTAGGTTCATTCTTCTTCCTCACGAATGTACACATAGCACCCCATACTGACAGAAAAACACAGAATTGTTGACATTGTTGCAGATTTATTAAAAAAGAAAAACTGAAATATCACATGTACATACATACATACATGTATTTGGTTTGTTTAGGTCTCTCTCTCTCCTCTCTCTTTATTTCTATTTCCCTTTTTTTTTGAACTGAGCATGCTCCAAAACACACAGGACACACAGTTAATTTTTCACCTGGGAGTTAACATTACTGGGTGTGTGTTTTCCTTGATTATATAAAGACCACTCAGACAGGAGCAAAGATTTGGCCTGGCAACAGGTCCAATATATTTGTGTGTGACATGCTTTATGTTTAATATTTGGGGGCCTTTGTTATTTATGGAGGTGGGATTTGGCTGTGTTGTCTGTTATGTCCAAAGACACATAGCCCACTTGACTCTCTGTAAGTATTTATTGGTGTTAACATAATTGTGTATTGTTTTGTCAATCTGCACATGTATCTGAAGATTATTGGCTCTTTGTCGATGTATATGGTATAAATGTTGTACAAAGATTGTTTTTTAAAAAAAATTACAATTCTGTTGCTTCAGTGGGATACTGTGGAGAAAAAATATGTCATGTTAAATGTTTGAGCTGTGTATCCTGTTTGTAATAAACATTGATGGTGGTGGACGAGCATGTTTCAAATGCCTTCTCAAAACATTGTTCATGTGTATAAATAAAAAAGTTTTCTGGTGTCCACAAATGTATGTTATGTTTTATTTTTGCTATGTTTGTTAGACATGCTGAATGGTTGTGTATGGTGACTATTTTCTGCGAATTCAATAACATTAAAAACAGCGTTCTCACATTTCTAAATGCAACCGGAAACTACACTATTTGTGGGTGCACACTTTTCCGGAATTTGTACAGTTCCTCCCGCAATTTTGAGCAACATGGTGCCAGCGCTCTATACTGCTGAAGTTGTGGCGTTCATCTGCAAGGTGAGGGTGTGTGTGTGTGTGTGTGTGTGCGAATGTGCGAGATGTTAGTTAGCCAGTGGGGGGGGGTGTCGCTTATCTAGCGGGTGTGCAAGTAACTTTTTGTCTAGTGATATGCGCGTGCACTTCCTGCCTATTAGACGTGATATAGAAACTTCCTGTTATAGAAACTTCCTGTATGTGAACCTGTTCCCATATCTATAATATTATATTTATATATATATATATTTTATATATATTTATTTATATATCTATATTTATTTATATATATATATATATTTTTTTTTTATCAATGAGTCAAAAAATTGGGCTGCAGCCAATCAGGGAACTGCTAAACCATGTCCACATCCATTGGTAATGAGATATTTAAATAAAAAAAGGGTAAATCTCACTGAGCTGTGGGATACACTCTGCGTGGATAACCATGATAGGAGGACTTTATTGGACCGGTAAAGCATAGAGTGAGCAATACTAAGATACTAAAAAGGTATAAATTTATTGTATTATAAAATCATTTGAAACAAAAAACATTACAGCGTTACTGAATGAATCCAAAGGCAAATAGACACAAATGCCACTGATCATATTATTCACGCAGTCATGTAGTTCAACGCGTTTCGCCAAATACATATTGGCTTCTTCAGGAACCGATATGATCAGACCATATAGCCTCTAATCCAAAAACAAAGAGGAGGGAAGAGAGAAAAAACATCAATATATCAGTAACATATAAATACAGATAGTTTTTTTCAGACATAATGCCATTGATTCAGAATAAGGCACTAATAAATAACATTTTATCAACTTGCTCACCTAGTTCATAGACATAGTCAACTTTTTAGGACCCATGATGCCAGAGCAGACATGAAGAAATGAATGGAAACCCTTCCAAATTATCCTGAATTAGGGATCATATATGCCTCGGTTGAGGCTTGGTGGATCGGACCTTCTCCATAGCTTCCCCGGTGTATAATGACCATAGCCAGACAGTTAACAATTAAGAACTATAACTGGCTATATTCGTAGGGGTCCTCGCAGACATGAAGAGGAACAGGCATTCAGAAGATGGTGATTGGAAGGAGCCAATAGGCAGATCCCAGATGAGCACTACCGGGATATAAGTGGAAGAGAAAAACGAAAAAAATGGGGGACAATTCTTAGATATATGTTATAGACCAACAGGTATATAACAGAAGGTATGTCAAAAAAACCCCAATAACAATTCCATAGACATGGCAAAAAGGCCCAAGCCATCCCAGTAGAGACAAAGGGAAAATAATAAGAGAATAGTTTATACAGGTCTGAATAGGGCATAAGAAAAGGGGGAGATATATCCAAAAGACCCCAGACCATTACCTTCCTTAGTGGATGCGCTTAGAGTAGAGGTTCGGAAGCCGGTCCCTCGGCATGGAATGCCACTGCTACTGGCGTCCTCGCCTCATGCGCATTAAATAGGAGAAGGTCCCGCCTGAAGTGAGACACCAACAGCGTCCCGCGTCACTTCCGGCGCGGGTGCAATGCATAGTGCGTCACTTGCAGCGGCTGATGATGGTATTACAGCCACGTACGGAAGGCGCAGTTTCCCAACTAGTGGGAGAGGACCAGGAGCCATTAAGCATCCCTCCTCTGCTTTGCGCCCGAATCCACCATAGCGAAGAGTTTTGACAATTATAGTCTCGAGTCCGCAAGTGGCATCATCGGATCCTATTACAAATAAGAAAAAAGTAATCAATATAAATATATAGATATCCCACATGACATAGGCAAATAAAAGAAAAAAAGAAAAAGAAAAAAAAGGGGGAGACAACAATAAAACATGATTAATACATATATAGTCATATAGACAGATATAATCCTATCAGCAAAGATACCACTCTGTATAAACACAGAGTAAAGGTAAAGTTGCTCATAGTATATTTGGTCTCAGCTAGTAGAATTAAGTAGGGAACAAAAGAAAGGAAAGGGTAGGGATGGAATGAATGGAGTGTGGATGTTTATAGGAATGGTTTGTATGATACTGCTGTATTCAAACCTGGCCACCTAGTGGCTTGTTGTTTGAATATCCATTTAGCTTCTTTCTGTAGAATAATTTTGTCAGTATTACCACCACATGGATTTCTATTTACAACCTCCAACACTGAAAAAGAAACCATTTGTGGATCAAAACTATGGTTTAAGCCAACGTGTTTACATATAGGTGTATAAATGAGCCCGACTTCCAAATAATATAGGTGATCATTGATTCTTTGCCAGAACTTTCTTTTAGTTTTCCCTATGTAAAATGCTCCGCATTTACACATAGCTAGATATACAACCCCTTCTGTGAGGCATGTGGCAGAGAATTTTGGTCGAAGTGTCCCTCCCCTGGGTAAAGGGAGGGTAGACCCCTCCCTTACCCATGGGCATTGATCACAGGTCCCACATCCGTGGGTGCCTAATCCACCATCAGCTCCTAGGGGAGTCGATGGCTGATAGTGGCTATGGACCAAAGAGTCACCTATTGATTTGGCCTTTTTAAAGACCAATTCTGGCCTAGGTCGAACATATTTTGAAATAGTGGGGTCTTCGGTCAAAAAATGCCAATTTTTGGCTAAGATGGACCGAATTTCCTGATGTTGAGCGTTGAAAGTTGTAATCATTTTCGTAGTTGAGGAAGATTCCTGTCTTTTGGGAGTAAAGATCAGATCCTCTCTTTTCTAAGCTTTGGCTTTTTTGTAGGCGTTTTTGAGAACCTTCCCACTATATCCCCTCAGCTTAAGGCGAACTTGCAACGCCTTTGCCTCTTTCTCGAAATCTTCCTCTTTGCCGCAATTGCGACAGATTCTCAAATACTGGCAATACGGTATATTCCTCACAAGTGGTCTAGGGTGGCCGCTATGATAGTGAAGAATAGTATTACCCGCTGTATCTTTACGATACAGGGATGAGTAGAGTGTTCCATCTGGTGATAGATGAATTAAGGTATCCAAAAAAGGAATGACTGTGTTACTATGCTGCATCGTAAATCTTAAATTAAATTGGTTAGTTGATATAAACTCCATGAACTTCATGAGTTCATCACAAGATCCAGTCCACACCACCAGGACGTCATCAATATATCGTTTCCAAAGGAGGACATGCTCAAAGAAGGGTGACGCCTTCTCGTCCAAGAACAGGTAGCACTCCCATCCACCCAGGTACAGGTTGGCATACGATGGGGCACAAGCTGTCCCCATCGCTACCCCCTGTACCTGGAGGAATGTATCGCCATTGAAAGTAAAGATGTTTGAATGTAGAATAAACTCCAAGAGTTGTAGCAAAAAGTCGGTCCGTGCCCAATTGGAGCGCTCCTGTTCCCAGAGGAACAGAGATAGAGATAGATGTGTGCACATGTTTTGTGTTGACCAATTGAACACAACACCTTACATTCTTCAAAATGATTGGTTGTGTTGACATGAAAAGCCTTTTACTTAGCTTTGGTGGGACTGCTACTAACGTTCCAAGCCATCTTGTGAAACCTTTTGAACAATTTGCTGTGGAAGTTTGAGTTCAAGGTTTATAACAGCAATTTATGCTATTTGCTCCAGAGTGTTGAGAAAAGCCACCCAATAGACTCCAAAGCATATTTGTTGAGGCACATTAATTACAATCCTTGTTTGCGTCATTTTGCATCAAACTAATTATCCTGTCTTTTTCTACCCAGGGCATACCCACCTCACCGTGGAGGTCGCCAGTAAACATCTACGGTGGTGTGCGGCTCGGATAGCCCTCTTGGAGCGGCAGTTGGGGGTTGATCCTGACCCTGAAGAGCCCTTTCATCGTGTTTGCACCTCATTGGACTGATGTTTTGTCCATGTTTTTTTTCTTTATGTTGCACGTTGCAACCCATGTTTCTGGAATTTTATATATTTAAATAATATATTTTTAACGTACAAATTTTTATATACCAAAATTTTGTAGTAAAATAAATATTTTGGTTTTCTTACAAAATTAGTTTGGTGTACACATCGAATGTTGGCTTTGGTTTATGTTATCCATGAGACTTGTATTGAGGCTACATTTGAAGGGAGACCTTTTATTGGGTCATTATGTGAACATTGAGTTTAGAAAATGGAAATGAAACCATATGTTTGGAGATAGAGAAGCACGTGTGTAGAAACGCCTACATTAACCAGGGCCCTTACTTGGCCACCAACACTCCAAAAATACCAAAGATCAAACACAAACTAATCATTTTAAAGATAATTGCATTGCATCACAAAAAAAACAATAATAAATCATATCCTGCCACCCTCAAATTTTAAAGAAAAATAGCCCCACAATTTGGCCAATGGTCACATATAGTGTTGAGCGAACACGGACTGTATTATTCGGGTCCGTACCGGAAAATTGGATTTTTGTTACCCGGACACGGACCCGAAAACTTTACTGTACGTTCGGGTTGAAAATCCGTGTTCGGTAATTTTATTTCCTGTTTTGTATGTAATGGCGCGCTTTTAATGGCGGGCTTTCAACAGCCAATCAACAAACGTTTAACTGGTGTGCCATAGAAGCCATCACAGCCATGCCTACTAATGGCATGGCTGTGATTGGCCAGCTGAAGCATGTGACCCAGGTCTTTATAAGCTCGAGTCACAGCGCGCTGTGCGTCAGTCTGCTGTAGTGTAGGGAGAGAGCACACATAACGGTGCTGGCTGCTTCTGATTAGGGACAGACAGGGAAAAACAACATTGTGCCCGAAAAGAATGCAGGGACAGGTCGGAGTGTAGGCAGGGAAAGATATTTGAACATTTTAGGGACAGGCTGGAGAGAAAAGGCAGGGAGAGATTAGGAGACACAGGACAGAACAATCGTCCGTTAGCGATCTACATCGATTTTGCTGTGTGGGGGGTGGTGCAGTGAACGATCTTTTTGCCCTCACTTGAGCCCACTGAGGAGGAGGAGGAGGGAGAAAAAATATATATTTATCAGTCTGTTGTGTGCAGCGTTCAGCTATATTTTACTACAGATTGCTGTTCTAATCTGCTATTTAAAAATTACAAGGTTAAAGGGGAATTTTTTTTTTCCCTTAGCCTGCTGCTGACCGTGACATAAAACATGAGACACTGCTGTGTTCACATGTGCTATGGAAAAATCACCAATTTTATATACTTTTTTCTATTCCACTATTCAATATACACCCTTTTGTGGTAAAAAAAATTAAATTGCGGCATAGTCTGTATCGGTACGTGTGAGATACACCTTTAAAATTGTTTGGGCGCATCTTCCACCGCTGAGGATTGCAGGGCGCTTCAGTTTGCCTCCTGTTCCGAACTCTTCCTACTCCTCTTCCTCATCCTCATCCTGCCTTTAGGGTACAAAAAATTGTAATCGGGGCCTAGTCTGTGTTTGTACGTGTGAGATACACCGTTTTATATAATTTTTTCTATTCCGGTATTCAATATACACACTTTTGGGGTGAAAAAAATGAAATTGCGGCATAGTCTGTATCGGTACGTGTGAGATACACCTTTCAAATTTTTTGGGCGCATCCTCCACTGCCGAGGATTGCAGGGCACTTCAGTTTGCCTCCTGTTCCAAACTCCTCCTACTCCTCTTCCTCATCCTCATCCTGCCTTTAGCGTACAAAAAATTGTAATCGGGGCCTAGTCTGTGTTTGTACGTGTGAGATACACCGTTTTATAAAAAAATTTTCTATTCCTCTATTCAATATACACCCTTTTGGGGAGAAAAAAATTAAATTGCAGCATAGTCTGTATCGGTACGTGTGAGATACACCTTTTAAATTTGTTTGGCACATCTCCTTCCACCGCTGAGGATTGCAGGGCGCTTCAGTTTGCCTCCTGTTCCGAACTCCTCCTATTCCTCTTCCTCATCCTCTCTTTAGGGTACAAAAAATTGTAATCGGGGCCTAGTCTGTGTTTGTACGTGTGAGATACACCGTTTTATATACTTTTTTCTATTCCGCTATTCAATATACACCCTTTTGGGGTGAAAAAAATTAAATTGAGGCATACTTTGCATATTTGACTGTGAGATACACCCATTGTATTTGTATACTGTTTTTCTATTCCGCTATTTAATAAACACCCTTTTGGGGTAAAAAAAATGAAATTGCGGCATAGTTTGCATATTTGACTGTGAGATACACCCGTGCGATACTGTTGTTGTTTTGTTCCGCTATTCAATAAACACCTTTCTTGGGCAAGATCATAAATTACAGAAATATGAGGAGAACGTCAAATAGGAGCCGTGGCCTGGGTCGTGGTGCTGCTGGTAGAGCTCCTGTTGCAAGGAGAGGATGTGGTCGATCTGTGCCAGCTACACGCACAAGTGAAACACCTTCCTCAAGTGTGAGTAGGTGACAGAACCTGCAGCAGTATTTGGTAGGGCATCATGCGCCTCTACAAGTGTTGAGGCAAGAACAAGTACAGGCGATATTAGATTGGGTTGCTGACAGTGCCTCCAGTTCCTTCGCATGGTCTCCCACCCAGTCTACTGCAGAAAGGTCAGAGTTGGCAGCTGCAGCCGATGTCCAACCGTCTTTCACCTTAACCCCTTGCAAATCAGGCAAGCAGTCTGAGCCCCAAGTCATGCAGCAGTCTCTTCTTCTTTTTGATTACTCTGTCAGCAGGGTTTCCCAGGGACATCCACCTAGCCCTGCCCCAGAAGTGGATGAGATTGAGTGCAGCGATGCCCAACCACTTATTTCTCAAGATGAGTACATGGAAGGTCCGTCGCAGCACGTCTCCGATGATGACGAAATGAAGGTGCCAACTGCTGCGGCACTCAGAATTGTGGAGACCGACAAGGAGGGCAGGGGTGAAGACTGGGTGGAAGATGATGTGGAGGACGATAAGGTCCTCGACCCCACATTGAATGAAGGTCATGCAGGTGACCTGAGTATTTTGGAGGAAGAGCCGGTGGTCGCACAGAGCCACCAGCACAGCAGAAGAGGGAGCAGGGTGCAGAAGCGGAGCGGCCGTGCCCTAGACACTACGCCTGCTACTGCCCAACGCAGCAAGGGACCGAGCGCACAAAAGCCAGCTCAAAGGAGTTCTCTAGTGTGAAAGTTCTTCAGACAATGTGCTGATGACAGGACACGAGTGGTTTGCACCCTGTGCAATCAGAGCCTGAAGCGAGGCATAAACCTTCTCAACCTGAGCACAACCTGCATGATCAGGCATCTAAGTGCAAAGCACGAGCTGCAGTGGAGTAGACCCCTTCAAAACCAAGAAAGGTCTCTGGCTCCTCCTGCTTCCTCTTCTGCTGCAGTCTCGGCCTCTTCATCCACCTCTGTAGTGATACCGGCACCTGCCACCCCGCAAACAGACGATCTGTCAGCAACACCACCACCTGGGTCACCAACCATCTCCACAATGTCCTGTGGAAGCGTTCAGCTTTCCATCTCCCAAACACTTCAGAGGAAGAGGAAGTACCCCCCTACCCACCCGCGATCCCTGGCCCTGAATGCCAGCATTTCAAAATTCTTGGCCTTTGAAATGCTGTCATTCCGTCTGGTGGAGACGCACAGTTTTAAAAGCCTTATGTCGGTGGCTGTCCCACAGTACGTCGTGCCCAGCCGCCACTACTTTTCCAGGCAAGCCATCCCTTCCCTGCACACCCAAGTGGGGGGAAAAATCAGGTGTGCACTGCGTAACGCTATCTGTGCCAAGGTCCACCTAACTACCAATACGTGGACCAGTAAGCACGGTCAGGGGCGTTATATCTCCCTAACGGCACACTGGGTAAATGCAGTGGCGGATGGGCCTGAGGCGGATAGCAATTTGGCGCATGTCCTTCCACCACCGAGGATTGCAGGGCGCTTCAGTTTGCCTCCTGTTCCTAACTCCTCCTACTCCGCTTCCTCATCCTCTACCACCTCCTCATCCGGTCAGCGTAACACCTTCACCACCAACTTCAGCACAGCCAGGGGTAAACGACAGCAGGCAGTTTTAAAACTTGCCTGTTTGGGGGAAAAGCCACACACCGCGCAGGAGTTGTGGAGGAGCATGGAACAGCAGACAAATGAGTGGTTTTTGCCAGCGAGCCTCAAGCCCGGCCTAGTGGTGTGCGATAACGGGCAAAATCTCATAGCAGCTCTGGGCCTAGCCGGTTTGACGCACATCCCTTGCCTGGTGCATGTGCTGAATTTGGTGGTAAAAAAAAAAGGAATTGGCAGCACTCCAGGTTGAGTCAAAATCCAGGTTTATTGACTGGACATCCAAATATGACAATCGTGACAAGGTAGACGCGTTTCACAAACTGACTGTGTGCTTAATCATTACCACAAGGAGTCACTGCTCGAGGTGGTGTAATTGCCTGATGACTCACACAGGTGCATGCCCCGGCTCGCCTCCGTGAAAACTTGATAAAAAAAAGGAATTGGCAGCACTCCAGGTTGAGTCAAAATCCAGGTTTATTGACTGGACATCCAAATATGACAATCGTGACAAGGTAGACGCGTTTCACACACTGACTGTGTGCTTAATCATTACTTTACAAGGAGTCACTGCTCGAGGTGGTGTAATTGCCTGATGACTCACACAGGTGCATGCCCCGGCTCGCCTCCGTGAAAACTTGATAAAAAAAAAGGAATTGGCAGCACTCCAGGTTGAGTCAAAATCCAGGTTTATTGACTGGACATCCAAATATGACAATTGTGACAAGGTAGACGCGTTTCACACACTGACTGTGTGCTTAATCATTAGTTTGATGGTAGGGTAATGATTAAGCACACAGTCAGTGTGTGAAACGCGTCTACCTTGTCACGATTGTCATATTTGGATGTCCAGTCAATAAACCTGGATTTTGACTCAACCTGGAGTGCTGCCAATTCCTTTTTTTTTATCAAGTTTTCACGGAGGCGAGCCGGGGCATGCACCTGTGTGAGTCATCAGGCAATTACACCACCTCGAGCAGTGACTCCTTGTCTGTTCAATTGAATTTGGTGGTGCAGAGGTTCCTTACAAATTACCCCGATATGTCAGAGCTGCTGCAGAAAGTGCGGGCCGTCTGTGCGCACTTTCGGCGTTCTCACCCTGCTGCTGCTCGCCTGTCAGCGCTGCAGCGTAACTTCGGCCTTCCTGCTCACCGCCTCAAATGTGACGTGCCCACAAGGTGTAACTCCACCTTGCACATGCTGGAAAGACTGTGAGAGCAGCAGCAGGCCATAGTGGAGTTTCAGTTGCAGCACGCACGCGTGAGTCGCTCTGCGGAACAGCACCACTTCACCACCAATAACTGGGCCTCCATGCGAGACCTGTGTGCCTTGTTGCGCTGTTTTGAGTACTCCACCAACATGGCCAGTGCCGATGACGCCGTTGTCAGCTTAACTATCCCACTTCTATGCCTCCTTCAAAAAATGATTCGGGCGATGATGGAAGAGGAAGTGGCACAGGAGGAGGAGGAGGAAGAGGGATCATTTCCAAGGCTTTCAGGGCAGTCATTCACAAGTGGCTCTGAGGGTGGGTTCCTGCACCCACAAACGCCAGGTACACAATTGTCCAGCAGGGGCACAGTTCTGGAGGATGAGGAGGAGGAGATGGAGGAGGAGATGGAACCATGTACACAGCAGGGTGGCACCCAGCCCAGCTCATGGCCATCACTGGTGCATGGCTGGGGGGATGCAGAGGACACAGACAATACACCTCCCACAGAGGACAGCCTTTCGTTGCCTGCTGCAGTGTCTCCACAATCGACCGCCGAGTTGCCCACATTCTAACTTGTGCTGATTACTAGGTGGTCACGCTGCTGGATCCCCATTACAAGGACAACGTACTGTCCTTAATTCACTCACGGAGCATGATCGCAAGATGCCCGAGTACAAGCGCACGCTGGTAGACGCGATGCTGCTGGCATTCCCACCTGACAGCGGGGCCACAGTGGAAGCACAAGGCCAAGGCAGAGGAGGAGGAAGAGGTCGCCAATGCAACCAGGGCACCGCCAGCACCTCAGAAGGCAGGGTTAGCATGGCCGAAATGTGGAAAAGCTTTGTCAGCACGCCACAACAAACAGCAGCACCAGCAGCTCATATGGAACGTCTTAGCAGGGGGCAGCATTTCACCAACATGGTGGAGCAGTATGTGTGCACACGCCTAGACGTACTGAATGACGGGTCTGCCCCCTTCAACTTCTGGGTCTCCAAATTGGGCACATGGCCTGAGCTTGCCCTTTACGCCTTGGAGGTGCTAGCGTGCCCTGCAGCCAGTGTATTATCTTAACGTGTATTTAGCATGGCTGGGGGCGTTATCACAGACAAGCACAGCTGCCTGTCCAGAGACAATGTGGACAAGCTCACATTCTTAAAAAAGAACCAGGCATGGATCCCACAGGACTTTTCCGTACCTTGTGCAGAATAGAGATGGCTACCGACCTTACCCAGCCATTGTTATATTTTTGATCTTTCTCACTCTTTTGGGGTGTACCCTAATTTAAAATGACAAAAAAAAGCAGTGTTGGCTACCTCGTCCCCCTTCACCGCCGCTTACACCTACACCGCCACATCCACCGCCACCTCGACCTCCCTCCTACTCCATATGGGCATCGTCCTTCACAGATGAAGAAAATTGTTTTATTTTTCTGTTTTTTTTTTGTTGTTTTAAGTTATTTCCCTATCCACATTTGTTTGCAGAGCACTTGCCATGCTCTTAACTACATTTTGCTGCCATTTGCAGCACTCTAGCCCTTTCCATTGTTTTTTTTTTAGAGCCATTTTAGTGCCTGAAAGTTCGGGTCCCCATTTGCTTCAATGGGGTTCGTGTCCGGGTAAAGTTCAGAAAAAGTCCGGGTCACGGACCTGGACTTTTTTTTACAAGTTCGGCCAAACCCGCTGAACACGGACATCCAGGTGTCCGCTCAACTCTAGTCACATGTATAAATCACTAATATATAACAAAAATATCACAAAACACTAAAACAAATATAAAATTAAGGTGGTGGTTGATGAGGTGTGGTTGACCCTGGAAAATTTCCTGAAAGCAATTGTTGTACCAAAAGGACGTTCTGCTCCCGTGTCAGATTCAGCACTTGTGAAATTTGTGCCATTTGAACAAGGTGCTGGTGTTGTAGCTGTGGCTGAGGCTGTTGCTGCGGCTCTGGCTGTGGCTGCTGCACCCAGGCTACTTGATGCTGCTGGTGGTGCAAGGGTTGTGAAGATGTGTGGGGACTTGTGCTGGATTGTTTGACGGTGTGGTCCACGGTGCGAGGGAAAGTGAGATGTCTGAGTGGTGACAAATAAGGGGGATGGCCTGGGGAGGAGTGAATCGAGAAAGGTGTGGAAGGAGTGTAGTCTGTTGGAAGGGGTATTGTGGAACCAGTTCGCAATGAGGTTGTGCAGGAGGATTGCTCATTGAGGGGTGTGAGATTCCGAAGGGACTGTGAAGTGCTGGGAGTGGCTACAGGAGGAATTGTCCCCTCCCCAGCTGTCTGACAAGTGGCCAACACTGGCATCTCCCTCCCACTACCACAACCTGCAGTGGCAGGTGATTGTGATGTTTGGAAGGGCTCTGCCAATGGGGCATCTTCAGCTCCAACCAGGCGTTGGCGTGTGGCCAGCACCTGAGTGTCGACACTTTGCCGATCCCGTTGATGCTGGTCTGCTAACCTTAGCAAGCAGTCACGCATATCCTGTTGAACCTGTACCAAAGTTGTCTGATTTCTGGCCATCGTTGCTACAGATTCCTGTATGAGCCCTAGCAACCGTGCTACCTCACTAGATTGATCAGCAGGCCTCCTTGACTCATTTTGGAGCCGATACTCGGCAAGCAGCATCTGGGCCACATCCAGCAGAGATGGACGAAGTGGGGTAGGTGACAATCCCGCTGCATCCAATGCTGCCTGAAATCAGATGAAAAAGACCAAATATTTAGAAAACATCATTACAAAAGAGTTCAGATTAGTTTGACAACTTAACACCCCAAGCAGAACTTAGAACAGTTGGATGTGCTTCTAATAGGTACTTGTTCATTGTAATGTTATCCAAGCTAGCAACACTTCTGATAATGGGTACATATTATGTTTGTATTACTAATATGGCAATGGCAAAACAGTGTTGACATGAAGCTGTTCACAATTAACCCTGGTCTGGTAGGTTGATTCTGGTTTTGTAAAGTCTGGTACTACACCAATGACTTTCAACATCTACGTAAGTTGTCTAAAATCTCACAAGAAATAGACTACAGGAAAACCCAACAAAACGACACACATGAATTTGGACATGGAAAATCAAAGACTGGCCGGACTTTAAAGGTCCAGGATGTTTTGGCAACGTTTGTGGCCCCCGAAATTATACAATAATTCCCTGACGTTCAGGATCTAATTCTTGTGGTGCTTGTGCATCGTCAGGATGTCCTTGCACAAATTTAACACAGACAATGTAAGCTACATCTAGCCCAAAAACAGTACTACCATTGAAATGTTACATGTGCACCTTGTTCCCTTATATAACATACCCCAGCATTGGATGCAGAATCGTCGCCAGCTCCTGATCCAACTCCAGCTGCTCCTTCAAGAGGGGCCTGATGTTCTTTGAAACAAAAGAAAAAAAAGTTTAGTAAATAACCTTATGCAGTAATGATTAGGGGCAGATTTCCATCCTAGCTTCAGGAATTAAGCATTGAGGCCAAACATTCAAAAGTGTTTTCCTGGGCTCCTATGACACTTGCTAAAACCCTCCCAAAGGATAAGAAGGCATGGTCTGAATACTAAATAGGGCACCCATTAATGATGACAACGGTGTTTTTCAGGGAAAACATCTAAAAGGCAACACTCTTTCTAAAGAAAGGACATGTGCTTCAACTGGGTTAATAAGATTCCTAAAAAGATACATTTGCAATACATACCATCACCTTCCTCCAGGCCTTGCTACATCTACATTGTTTTGCACAGTACGATATGGGACCTACCAGGAGGAGGGTCAACACTGATGTCAGCAGCCGTGAGTCCGTCCGGGTCGCCAAGCTGCACGGGCTGTGGAGGGGCTGAGATCCGTGCTACAGATGAACAAATTTCAGGTTGGGGAAAAGAAAAAAGGACAATTGGAAGGCCAAGTATAAAAGTCTATTCATGTCACACATAGGATAGTAGTTCATCTTTTCACAACAACTCACACAATTTACATCCAAGTTAATATCCTACCTTGGCGCAAAGCATCCGAATCTACGCCCTCTCTGGAAAAGATGGTATCGGGGCCAAGAATCCTCGAAAAAGGCAATTGGAAATTCCAGAGAGAACATTGTGCACTTGCATCCAGCCGACCTTGTCGGTCATAAAGACCCTCCGCAGCCCATGCAGTTAGCTTCTTCCGAACAGACCCACGGATGTCGTTGACCCTCTTCCGCACACTGTCAGTCGAGCGGCGTGGACCACCCAGTGCATTTACGGCATCCTGGATTTCATCCCACAATCTTAACCTCTCAGTGACAGAGGTAGTCTGGGCCCTGGTCCCATGTATCCGATCATATCTGGCCATATAGGCCTTGACCAGGACCCAGCTCTGATTGGCGGAGAAACGGGGAACCTGGGGGAATGTGGACAAGCTGCCTCTGGTGGAAGTACCCTCACCAGGACTACTGGGAGAAGAGGCAGCTTGTCCACTTGGTGTGTTAACACCTCCCCCGGCTTCCTCCTCCGGGATGGAGACGGTGGACTCCCTCCTGGATCCAGCTGGAGCCTCCCTCACACCAGAGCCAGACGATCTGCCCCCCCTGGCCACCCTACCCGCTACCCTACTACTTCTCCTCCCAGTCCCTTGAGTGGGTGGGGCCATAGGAGCACGAGGTGGGCAGATAATCTGGCTGTCCAGCAGCAGCAAATAGCCTCAACGCCACAATCTGAAATAAAAAAAGAAAAAAAAGAAAGAGAAAATAGAAAAAAACATGAGTTGCAGAATGCTCAAATATACAGTATAATTAGTGAACAGTTACAGAACACACTTACCAAAGCTAGCCACTGCTTGCTTTCAAAGCCGCGTTGGTGGTGGCGGTGGTGGTGGTGGTGGTGGAGGGATTGGCAAATCAGAGCCTAGGAGGCTGCAAAGAAAGGAAAGAAAATAGATTAAAAAACGCATATGCTCAAACATCGCACAAGGCCCTCAAAACACTTACCTAAGGGCACAAAACTGGCTATTATTATTATTATTATTATTATTATTAGTAGTAGTAGTAGTGGTGGTGGTGGAGGGATCGGCAAATCAGAGCCTAGGAGGCTGCAAAGAAAAGAAAGAAAATAGATTAAAAAACGCATATGCTCAAACATCGCACGAGACCCACAAAACACTTACCTAAGGGCACTAAACAAGGCTTGTAGTAGTGGTGGTGGGAGAATTTGGAGGCAAAAGGAGGCTGCAAACATTAAACATACATGAGAAATCGCATGACCTACATGCGTGCACATAATAAATGACACGTAGCAGGAAAGCAAAAAGGGGGTCTTTGGAAGCTGGGAAGGTAAGGGGGCAGGTTTTCACACCAAATCTAGACTGCAAACATTTACCAAACATGAGAAAACACATGTAAAAACAACATGCACATGGGGCTAACTGACAATGATTAAAAGACACTTGAGGGGTTCCCAAGGTATTGTGGGTTGGAGGGGATTCACCATAGACAACTAAAGCACACCCAAGATAAGTAAAAATGATCTCCTTCAGGAAGCAATAACGGTGAGCAAGACCACACAGACAGACAGAGAGACCTATATATATATATATATATATTGAGAGAGAGAGATACAATAGTGTTACCTAAAGATAATGGCCGTTGTGGGTCACGCGGTCTTGCTAGCAGACTTCACTCTGTAACATCCATCAGCCATATTGGCCATGTGCTTATTTTATAGCAGGCTCAGGGTGTGGCAATTAGTGGCCGTTTGTATATATATATGCGCATGTGCGAATTACCGCGCTCAAAATGGAGAACCAAAACCCAATTTATCGGTGCCCTGTTTGAGGAGGCCATAGCACAGGAGGCAGCAGAAGGTGGGGAAGCAGGTGCTGGGGAAGCAGCTGCAGCAACACCTCCAGTCCGTGTGCCCTTACCTCGCCAGCCACGCATTTTTGCTCCAAGGATATATTTGGACAAGCTGCGGGATTCTGATGTCAGGAGGAAGTTCCGGCTCGAGCGAGGAACTATTCTACACCTCTACCAGCAGATAGAGAACAAAATTACATCGGACACACAGCGCGGCCATGTATATCTTAGGGCGTGGCAGCTTCCAAGCCACTTCTGGAAGTATAATGGGCATTAGCCAGCCCACAGTTTCAAGGGTGTTCATGTTAGTCATTGATGCTATTGTGGATATTGTGCCCCAATTTATCCACTGGCCACAGAATGAAAATCAGTGGAATGAAGTGAAGTTGGGCTTCTACCAGCGGGCACAGATGCCGCAAATCCTAGGGGCAATAGATGGCACCCACATAGCCATCAGGCCACCAAGGAGCCACGAAATGGAGTACCAGAACCAGAAGCAGTACCACTCCCTGAACGTCCAATTGGTGTGTGACGCCAAACAGCGCATAATGAGTGCCAACACTGATCACCCAGGGTCGTGCCATGATTCCAGGATGTTGCAAAACAGTACTCTGTACCAGCAGTTTGAAAGGGGCGAAATGCCAGAAGGGTGGCTTATTGGTAAAGTATTATTTTGTGACAACAACATAAACTGTAACGTTACATAGACATATGAATAAGCTACATCAGTGTACACCCTGATTAAAGCAAAGCCTACATAAAATGTATGTGTTATGAGTTGGCAGGCTGTTTGCACACAACCAGATCATCAGCCTACCAGCTCACAATAGAAAGATTTCCAAAGTTGTCTTCGAGTCAAATGAAGGTTGTTACCCAATGTGTAATTGGTGTCCTAATGCCACACAAGCAAAACATAAAAGTGATTCCAATGGTATTGCCATATCCCGAAAGTCCTTTGCATAAGTGAGTCAATATTGGTTTCCTCACTCTAGTGTAAGATATATTCCAGAAATAATGCCTATGCTAATGTAATAGGAACAAAATATGGGAAAAGTTGGAACTTGCAAGAGAAAGACACCACTTTTGGTGTCCTTTTTTGCATTTGGATTAGTGATTTAGCCCGTTAGACATAGTTGAGATGTTTCATATGAGTTTTTGCACACAGATGAGCAGGTTGTTTTGAAAAATGCATCACTGTCTCCCATTTTAAGGAGTCATCTAAAGTCACATGATATGAAGAACTAATGTATATTTTGTTTTCTTTTCAGAGGATGCTGGTTACCCGCAGCTGACGTGGCTGATGGCTCCAATCAGGTACCCCCAGGGCCGAGCACAACTGAACTACAACAGGGTCTTGCGGAAAAGCCGAAGTATCATTGAGTTGACCATAGGTCTTTCAAAATCCCGGTTTCTCTGCTTGGCCCGGCCTGGGGGGAACTCCTGTACTCTCCTGCAAAGGCTTCCAAGATTATCCTGGCGTGCTGCGTGTTGCACAACATGTGCGTTGCCCGGGATGAATCCTGGGAGCTGACGGAGGAGAGGGAGCCAGAGGTCCGTCAGCTGGCGGCCCCCAGGCGGCGGAGCACCGCTGCAGGGATGGCCACCCGGAATACCCTGGTTGCTAGCCACTTTACATGCAAATACTATAACAGGTCGAGATAGGGCATGTGTATTAACTTGCTAGTTTCCAGAGTTGACACTCACAGGGAGACAGATGGTAATTATCATCAGCCAATGACACTTGCAATTCTAGATAAAGTGTAGTCCACATTCGGAAACTGTGTTACTTGAGCAAGAACATGCACCTCAAACCATAAACATGTTGGTATTGTAAATAGTGGAGAGGGCTGAGAAGAGCTGGCAGGTGTTCAGTTGTGTCTATGCCACCTGTGTAGTTATTGATAAAATTAAAGGCTGCTTGGTATCTTATGGTGTCCTCATTTTTCAGAATCTGGACATCTTGTATTGGAATCATGGCACTTACCATGAGAAGCCTGTGGTGATGGGCTGTCTGGCGTCACAGGTGTGTATTCAAATGTTTGCATTAATGATTTCTGGTTTGTGTAAGTTGTGAGAAAATGTGTAATTGCACTCGTGATATAGAAATTAAATGAAGTTCAGAATGAAGCAAACGGGCATTAAGATGTGATTTTCATAATGAAATGTCTTATCCTTTGCTTTATTTTTCCAGGAGTGGTACTGCTTGCGGTTGTAGCTGGTAGAAACCCACCTTCATGGACTCCACTCGTATTCACTTGTGGTCAGTGGATATTTTGGGAGGCACATGCCCAGAACTGGCATCGATGACCAACATGAACACCCTGGAACTTCAGAAGTGGCTTGGAAGCTGAACAGCAACCTGGTCATGCCTGTCCCCTATGAGCTGGTAGAGGTGAAGAATTGCTTCTTGACTCTGCATGAAGTTGCTGAAGATATCAGAATCCCGTATCCTTGCCTAATGTAGCCATGTAGCAAAGATCGTGGGCTGGCGCTGTGAAAGGCACACGGACTGGAGACTGTCAATATTACCTTGCTGCATCCCTCCTTATGCTGTAATTCCATGAACAATAAATACTTTTGAACGGAACTTGTCTTTATTTTTTTGTGGGTGGCTACAGACTAAAGGGCCATACACACTATAAGATTTTGAGAAGACTTTGTCCTTCAGATTTACCTTTTCTATGTAGTGCAAGGGCCTGCCTGATTGCATAAAAATTGAAAGTGTTTAGGTTTCACCTCATATTATATGGTTTTGGTAAGTCTAAAGGAAAAAGTCTTGAGAAAATCTTATAGTGTATGGCCCATTAAGCTGCCAAGGCCGGAGCTTTGCACTTTGCATGCTGCTTGTACTGGTAATGTGAGGGGTTGGAATGTAGGGTAGGGATGTGACAGTGTTGTGTTGAGGTGTGAGGCAAAGTGTAGTGTTGGACTATGAGGGTCTGTGTTGTTCAAATATGGAGAGAGTCTAATATCAGACACCTATGTTTATTGGTCCAGAAATTGTAACAACCATGGTAAATGTGTAAAGAATTGCAGCTCCAGAAAAATAGGACCACACTCATACAATTAAAATTGTGTTTGTTCCATTAATGTGCAGTATATTTTTGTAGAACCCCCCTCCACCCACCCCCAAAATTACATATTCTTTGAAAAATATATAAAACAAAATGAGAGTGAAAAGATGTCTCAAGTGTAGTGATTGTTGGGATTTGAAACCATGATGTTGTTAACTGCAGTGAAGTTGCAAAGCACTTAGCTATTGTGCAGAATAGAGCTGTTTGGTGAAAATAAAGGAGTGTGTTAAGGCTAAAAAGCACATATAGCTAAAGTACTAAACATTGTATGGAATCTCGGAAGAAGACCATAGAAAAAGTGTGATGTTTAATGTGGACCTAAAGTGGTCTAGTGGTTAGATTACTTGGCTTTGCAACGTGTAATCATGAGTTCGAATCTACAGAAAGATGAAATCACTTAAGATGATGTAAGTTTGCAATCGCTTCTGGGTGTATTTACGTGTTGTACATTATTTAGCAATATATAAGATCCAATCCGTTAGTTTTTTAAGAATAAAAAATAATTGAGAAAAGAAGTTAGGTGGAGATGATCAGCCTCGCACCTACGGCAGAGGGAGATGAATTACAGAGGATGTGTGCACGAACCCACTACACCACATTGCGATCGTAACTGAATGCCGCTGACGGCGGAATTCATTGTTGCTGTCCCTCTGTCCAATTCGCCAGTGCGCTAGTTAATTGATTTGAAAGCGATGAGACTTAAACAAGGCAAAGGAGTCTGAAGCTGCAGTTTTTATAAATTCGGCTCTAAGATTCAGATTTGGGGTCACACATGAATTTAGGTTGAATTTTCAGGATTCATACTGGCTACATTTTGGCAGAATGTTCTGTACAAATTTAATCTCCGGTCAGCAGGCGTTTGATTAAAGAGAGTTTAAAGTGGTTATAAAGGAATAAGTATTTTTTTTTTTACCTTTAATGAATTTTTTTCCACATTTAAGTAAAAGAACTTCAGATAGCAGCTTCCCCCATTAGTGTATCTTAACCCAAGGGTAAAATTGGAATATATTTTAGATTATAGCACTCCTTATATATTGTGGCTGCATTCGTTTTCTTTTTTTTTGTTCCTTTATTTCATCTGAGCCAGTAACACACTTCCTGTCCTAGGGTGACAACGCTCACCCACTGTACTGTATTTATGGGGGATCAGTGTTGTCACCCTAGGACAGTAAGTGTGTTATAGGTACAGAACACCCCCTCCTCATTGCCAACGCATAGGGGGAGATGTTCTGTGGTTTACAAAGGTGAACTGGGTATGAATGTTAACAAATGTGAGATTTAGGAGCTGGAAGCCTATTAGACTTCTGCCAGGAAGTCACATTTCTAAATGTAGCACTGCCCCCTTGAGGATGACTGTATTTCACACTTACGGGTCCCCCTGGGTTACCAATAGCAACTTTGACATTCACAGTCTATCACTTTACTACTTGGCTCAGTCAATAATCCGTCCAAGGGTACGTAGTTGTTTTGTGTTTTATTTTTAGGTTAGGGATGGGAGAAGGGAATAGTGGGATACTCCAAATTAACTATACACAATTGTTTGAGGACTTCTATCTTAAGGTACAGCCAAGCTGTTGATTCACCCTGCCAATAACGGTGAATAAGAATTAATTTTCTTTCCTAAGACAACTTGGTGAACTATTGACTGTCTTCAGGACACTCTCCTCAGTATCCTCTCTCTCTCTTTACTACTGACACCCGTCCTCTGACTATCCTACACGTTGGGTGGCCCCCCTCAGGTCAGGCCCCTTTACATGAGTCCCTGTACTCACGATACTGTTTTTCCAGGGTCTCCAGTGTCCCCCCTTCAGTCATCTCTCCTGGACCTCTGGGTTCAGCTCCTCTTATCCATTCCTTCGGGACGACCTCCTGCGACCATGTGCCACTGCTACAGAGGAGGAGGCAGCCGCCCCCTCCCTCCGGGACTCTGCTTTCCAGCCAAAGACCTCGCAGCACATGTGCTCCTGGCTTTTATACAGTATCCAAAAATGGTGGTGTTCCGCAGAGCGACTCACGCGTGCGTGCTGCAGCTGAAGCTCCACTATGGCCTGCTGCTGCTGTCTGGCCAGCATGTGCAAGGTGGCGTTCCACCTTGTGGGCATGTCACATATGAGGCGGTGAGTGGGAAGGCCGAAGTTACTCTGCAGCGCTGACAGGCGAGCAGCAGCAGGGTGAGAACGCCGAAAGTGCGCACTGACGGCCCGCACTTTCTGCAGCAGCTCTGACATATCGGGGTAATTTCTAAGGAACCTCTGCACCACCAAATTCAGCACATGCGCCAAGCAAGGGATGTGTGTCAAACCGGCTAGGCCCAGAGCTGCTACGAGATTTCGCCCGTTATCGCACCCCACCAGGTCGGCCTTGGGGCTCACTGGCAGCAGCCACTCATCGGTGTGCTGTTTAATGCCCCTCCACAACTCCTGCGCGGTGTGTGGTTTTTCCCCCAAACAGGCACGTTTTAAAACTGCCTGCTGTCGTTTACCCCTGGCTGTGCTGAAGTTGGTGGTGAAGGTGTTACGCTGACCAGGATGAGGAAGCGGAGTAGGAGGAGTTAGGAACAGGAGGCAAACTGAAGCGCACTGGTGGTGGAAGGACATGCACCAAACTGCTATCCTAGCCACCACTGCATTTACCCAGTGTGCCGTTAGGGAGATATAATGCCCCTGACCGTGCTTACTCGTCTACGTATCCGTAGTTAGGTGGACCTTGCCACAGATGGCGTTGCGCAGTGTACACCTGATTTTGTCCCCCACTTGGTTGTGCAGGGAAGGGATGGCTTGTCTGGAAAAGTAGTGGCGGCTGGGCACGATGTACTGTGGGACAGCCACCGCCATAAGGCTTTTAAAACTCTGCGTCTCTACCTGCCGGAATGACAGCATTTCAAAGGCCAGGAATTTTGAAATGCTGGCATTCAGGGCCAGGGATCGCGGGTGGGTAGGGGGGTAGTTCCTCTTTCTCTCCAGTGTTTGGGAGATCGAAAGCTGAACGCTTCCACGGGACATTGTGGGGATGGTTGTTGGTGACCCAGGTGGTGGTGTTGCTGGTGGATCCTCTGTTTGCGGGGTGGCAGGTGCCGGTATCACTACAGAGGTGGACGAAGAGGCCGAGACTGCAGCAGAAGAGGAAGCAGGAGGAGCCAGAGACCTTTCTTGGTTTTGAAGGTGTCTACTCCACTGCAGCTCGTGCTTTTCACTTAGATGCCTGGTCATGCAGGTTGTGCTCAGGTTGAGAAGGTTTATGCCTCGCTTCAGGCTCTGATTGCACAGGGTGCAAACCACTCGTGTCCTGTCATCATCACATTGTCTGAAGAACTGTCACACTAGGAAACTCCTGTGAGCTGGCTTTGGTGTGCTCGGTCCCTTGTTGCATTGGGCAGTAGCAGGCGTAGTGTCTAGGGCACGGCCGCTCCGCTTTTGCACCCTGCTCCCTCTTCTGCTGTGCTGGTGGCTCTGTGCGACCACCGCCTCTTCCTCCAAACTACTCAGGTCACCTGCATGATGTTCATTCCATGTGAAGTCAAGGACCTCATCGTCCTCCACATGGTCTTCCCCCCAGTCTTCACCCCTGCCCTCCTTGTCGGTCTCCACAATTCGGAATTCCGCAGCAGTTGGCACCTGTGTTTCGTCATCATCCGATACGTGCTGCGATGGTCCTTCCATGTACTCATCTGGAGACATAATTGGTTGGGCATCGTTGCACTCAATCTCTTCCACTGCTGGGGCAGGGCTAGGTGGATGGCCCTGGGAAACCATGCTAACGGAGACATCAAAAAGATGAGGAGACTGCTGCATGACTTGGGGCTCAGACTGCTTGGCTGATTTGCAAGGGGGTGAGGTGAAAGATTGATGGACATCGGCTGCAGGTGCCAACTCTGACCTTTCAGCAGAAGACTGGGTGGGAGACAATGTGAAGGAACTGGAGGCACCGTCAGTACTCAATCTACTATCGCCTGTACTTGTTCTGGCCTCAACATTTGTAGAGGCGCATTGGGCCCTGCCAAATACTGCTGCAGGTTCTGTCGCCTACTCGCAGCTGAGGAAGGTGTTTCACTTGTGCGTGTAGCTGCCACAGATCGACCACATCCTCTCCCTGCAACAGGAGCTCCACCAACAACACCACAACCCAGGCCACGTCCCTTATTTGACCTTCTCATATTTATCGAATTTTGGAACTTCCCCGAAATGGGTTTTTATTACAACGCACGATACAACAGTATGCAATCGGTGTATCTCACTGTAACATATGCAGACAGGGCTACAATCAACTCTTTTGTCCCCTCTTTGTCCCCTAAATAGTTTTTTTATTGCAAAGCGCAATACAACAGTATGCAATGGGTGTATGTCACTGTAACATTTGCAGACAGGACCGCAAGCAACTTTTTTTGCCCCTAAATGTTTTTTTTTTTTATTGTAATGCGCAATACAACAGTATGCAATGGGTGTATCTCACTGTAACATATGCAGACAGGGCCGCAAACAACTTTTTGTGCCCCTATATGTTTTTTTTTTTATTACAACGTGCAATACAACAGTATGCAATGGGTGTATGTCACTGTAACATATGCAGACAGGGCCGCAATCAACTCTTTTGGCCCATAAATGTTTTTTTTTATTGCAAAGCGCAATACAACAGTATGCAATGGGTGTATGTCACTGTAACATATGCAGACAGGGCCGCAAACAACTTTTTTTGCCCCTATAAGGGTTTTTTTATTGCAACGCGCAATACAACAGTATGCAATGGGTGTATCTCACTGTAACATATGCAGACAGGGCCGCAAACAACTTTTTTTGCCCCTATAAGGGTTTTTTTATTGCAACGCGCAATACAACAGTATGCAATGGGTGTATGTCACTGTAACATATGCAGACAGGGCCACAATCAACTCTTTTGTCCCCTAAATGTTTTTTTTTTTATTGCAACGCACAATACAACAGTATGCAATGGGTGTATCTCACTGTAACATATGCAGACAGGACCGAAATCAACTTTTTTTTGGACCTATATGTTTTTTTTTTTATTGCAACACGCAATTCAACAGTATGCAATGGATGTATCTCACTGTAACATATGCGGACAGGGCCACAATCAACTCTTTTGTCCCCTAAATGTTTTTTTTTTTATTGCAACGCGCAATACAACAGTATGCAATGGGTGTATCTCACTGTAACATATGCAGACAGGGCCGTAATCAACTTTTTTTGGACCTATATGTTTTTTTTTTTTTATTGCAACGCGCAATACAACAGTATGCAATGGGTGTATCTCACTGTAACATATGCAGACAGGGCCGCAATCAACTCTTTTGTCCCCTAAATAGTTTTTTTATTGCAACGCGCAATACAACAGTATGCAATGGGTGTATCTCACTGTAACATATGCAGACAGGGCCGCAAGCAACTTTTTTTTGCCCCTAAATGTTTTTTTTTATTGCAATGCGCAATACAACAGTATGCAATGGGTGTATCGCACTGTAACATAAGCAGACAGGGCCGCAATCAACTCTTTTGTCCCATAAATGGGGTTTTTTATTGCAAAGCGCAATACAACAGTGGGTTTATGTCACTGTAATGTATGAATGAAAAACTGAAAAATAATTGTCCTCTTAATTGGTGCTTGTTGAATAGCAGATTAAAACTGCAGTGCCTAAACGCTGTAAGTCACAGTAAAATATGAAGGAAGAAAGTTTTTTTCTTTTTTAAATGCAGATTAAGCAGACACATATGCACTGAGGTTGCAGTAAATGGCCGCTACACACCGCACACCTAACAGGTTGGATACTGTTGTTGTTCTATTCCGCTATTGAATAAAAAAAAAAAAAAACATTTGAATGAAGAACTGAAAAATAATTTTCTTTCCCTAAATACTGAAAAAGAATTATTTTCCCCTTGCATTGGTGCTTTTTGAAGAGCAGGTTAGAAAAGCAGTGTCTGCCTAAAGACCGTGTCTCCCTGGAAATCTGGGAACAACTCAACAATGTTCATCTTCCAGTTCTATGTGACAGTCCAGTGATGGGAACAGAAATCCTTCTGCTGGTTGGTTTGAGTTCTCTTCTTGGCTGATGGGGAATTTATACAATAGGCCTCTGTGATTAATGGACTCATTTTATGGGGAGTTTCATCATTTCTTAGTAACCTCTATTAGCTCATTTTCATATTTGTACCCATTATGATTATGATATGAACCTACAGTGTATACCAATCAACCAATCAACATGTTTTGTTTTCTTGCATCAGTCTCATTTCTGAGTCATTGTCAATAAAGGCATTAAAGTGGAGTTCCGCCCATCTACTTCCTCCCCCCTCCAGTGCAACAATTGGTACCTTTCGGGAGGGGGGAATGGGTACCTATTTTTGAAAGGTACCCATCCCCACTTCTGGGAGACCTGGCTGCAGGGAGGTCCCCCGGAAATTTGACCCCACTTTTCCTTCCACCGCCTTCAGGACATTCACAAAGTTCAGGGAACTTTGCACATGGCTTTACTGCAGGTTTACCTTAGCGGCAATAGCAGCAGCACCCAGGAGCCAATGGAAACATCAGCTGGGGCGCCAAAATTCCAGGACAGGTAAGTGCCCTAAAAATAAAAGTCAGCAGCCACAGTATTTGTAGCTGCTGACTTTATATTTTATTGTGGAGGGCTTGAGCTCTTCTTTAAAGGTGTATTTCTTTTGGCATCATAAACTTAGAAATCTTTCCTAAGAAACTGGAAATTGCACTTTATCTTTGTCACATATCTTGGTAAATAAATGTCTGTTATCTGGTTTGGCGGGAATCCATCTCAGTGTGTAATGAATCATTAATATTGATTATTCACTTCGTAAATGAGCACACCTTGATGATCGTAAAAAAGAGGTTTGGGGTGCACCCGCGCTATGGATAGCAACACAAGCACTGAATCAACAGTTTTAAATACAGAGTGTGGGGATCAGATGGTTATGCTGCCTCCAACTTACCACAAGGGTAAAGAAATGTGGGGGTTTATGGGAGGTGTTGGTATGGGGCGCTACCACCTTGCACAGCGAATTACTTCGTTGTATATGATCCAAAAAAATGAAAGTGCACAGTGCTTATTGGTGAAATATTAAATGTGCAATATAGTGCAGATTTAAAATTAAATTAAATTAAAATTATAAAATTATAAACGGTAGTAATCGTGTATCAATTGGATTGTACCGTGTATGTATCACTCATCGGATGTAAACAATCATATAGTGACCAGTGCAAAAAAAGTGCTAAGTGCAATATAGGTGATCAATAGATACTTTATTGTGGCCTCCTTTGAAAGAGGAAACTGACATCCGTGGTGAATATTACAGAACACTATGCAGTGTAAAGTGAGAGAGTAAAAACGCCTGTGGCGCGTGTTAGGAGTGAGAAGTGCTAATACCGTGGGTAAAGCACTTACCAAAAGTCCTCTCCCTTCTCACTCTAATATACTGTGTCTCCCTTCTCCTGATGCCTGTGAGAGCTGGTTGTTCCGTGCATACAGTTGCGCTTGCATCTAGGGAGTCAGTATACAAAAGACCAAGAAAGCTTCCATTGCGTAGTATAGTACATTATTGAGGGAAAAAAATAGCATCGACTCACTGTTAGGAAGTTCACCGTCAGCTTGTTTGGTGTGTCTCCAGTGTTCGGCCGCGCGGTACTTCCGCGTTCCACCGGCCGGAGCCACCTAACCGGAAGTGACGTTGACGCTGCTTTGCCGCTCAGCTGAGCGGCAAAGCAGCGTCAACGTCACTCCCGGTTAGGTGGCTCCGGCCGGTGGAACGCGGAAGTACCGCGCGGCCGAACACTGGAGACACACCAAACAAGCTGACGGTGAACTTCCTAACAGTGAGTCGATGCTATTTTTTTCCCTCAATAATGTACTATACTACGCAATGGAAGCTTTCTTGGTCTTTTGTATACTGACTCCCTAGATGCAAGCGCAACTGTATGCACGGAACAACCAGCTCTCACAGGCATCAGGAGAAGGGAGACACAGTATATTAGAGTGAGAAGGGAGAGGACTTTTGGTAAGTGCTTTACCCACGGTATTAGCACTTCTCACTCCTAACACGCGCCACAGGCGTTTTTACTCTCTCACTTTACACTGCATAGTGTTCTGTAATATTCACCACGGATGTCAGTTTCCTCTTTCAAAGGAGGCCACAATAAAGTATCTATTGATCACCTATATTGCACTTAGCACTTTTTTTGCACTGGTCACTATATGATTGTTTACATCCGATGAGTGATACATACACGGTACAATCCAATTGATACACGATTACTACCGTTTATAATTTTATAATTTTAATTTAATTTAATTTTAAATCTGCACTATATTGCACATTTAATATTTCACCAATAAGCACTGTGCACTTTCATTTTTTTGGATCATATACAACGAAGTAATTCGCTGTGCAAGGTGGTAGCGCCCCATACCAACACCTCCCATAAACCCCCACACCTTGATGATCACCCGGATGAGGACACTTCTCTCTCCGGGGGGAAATTTATACAGCAAACTATGACTACGATTCAGATTTGGGGGTCACACATGAATTTAGGTTGAATTTTCAGAATTCATACTGGCTACATTTTGGCAGAATGTTCTGTACAAATTTAATCTCCGGTCAGCAGGCGTTTGATTAAATAGAGTTTAAAGTGGTTATAAAGGAGTAAGTATTTTTTTTACCTTAATGTATTCTCTACATTAAATTAAAAGAACTTCCAATAGCAGCGTCCCCCATCAGTGTATCTTAAACCAAGAGTAAAATTGGAATATATTTCAGTTTATCAGTCCGTATATATTGTGGCTGCATTAGTTTTCTTTTTTTTTTTTTCTTTGTTCCTTTATTTTATCTGAGCCAGTAAAAACTTCCTGTCCTAGGGTGACAACGCTCACCCACTGTACTGTATTTATGGGGGATCTGTGTTGTCACCCTAGGACAGGAAGTGTGTTAGATGTACAGAACACCGCCTACTCATTTCCAACACATAGGGGGGGATGTACTTTGGTTTACAAAGCTGAACTGGGTATGACTGATAACAAATTTGAGATTTAGGAGCTGGAAGCCTATTAGACTTCTGCCAGGAAGTCAAACTTCTAAATGTAGCACTGCCCCCTTGGAGACGACTGGATTTCACACTTACAGGTCCCCCTGGGCTACCAATAGCAACTTTGACATTCACAGTCTATCACTTTACTCCTTGGCTCAGTCAATAATTCGTCCAGGGGTACATAGTTGTTGTATTTTATTTGATAAATTAGGGATGGGAGAAGGGAATAGTGGGATACTCCAAATTAACTATGCACAATTGGTTGAGGACTCCTATCTTCAGGAACAGCCAGGCTGTTGATTCACCCTGCCAATAAAGGTGAATAAGAATTAAGTTTCTTTCCTAAGACGACTTGGTGAACTATTGACTGTCTTCAGGGCACTCCTCTTAGCATTCTCTCTCTCTCTTTACTACTGACACCTGTCCTCTGACTATCCTACACATGGGGTGGCCCCCCTCAGGTCAGACCCCTTTACATGAGTCCCTGTACTCACAATACTGTTTTTCCAGGGTCTCCAGTGTCCCCCCTTTAGTCAGCTCTCCTGGACCTCTGGGTTCAGCTCCTCTCATCCATTCCTCCGGCCTTTGGGATGACCTCCTACGACCACGTGCCACTGCTACAGAGGAGGAGGCAGCCGCTCCTCCCTCCGGTACTCTGCTCTCCAGCCAAAGACCTCGCAGCACATGTGCTCCTAGCTTTTATACAGTATCCTAGAATGTACTGAGGCAACCTGCCCCTTCCAATCACCAGGACTGTACCAAAGCCTATGCATCCATTTGTCAGGTTTCCTCCCACCGTCCAAAATGCCTCCCTATTGGACCAGTGTGAAACACTCTCTAGACATAATGAATCACATAATAGTAAAGTGAGGAAATGCCGACACTGGACACCTTCAGCCAATGATTACTGCCACATCCCTTTTTGAAACGTAGGAAAAAATTGTCAGGGTGTTCCTCGACTGTACCAATCCCTGAATTGGCCCCTCAAGAGGAAGTGTACAGTGATAGATCCACCAAACCTGGGACTTTGAAGGCAGTGATCTGGATGGCATAAATAGATAACTATAAACGCAACAGTTAAAAAGGTATAATTTTATTATCAAAATGATCAATCATATAAAAACATAGATGCAGATTAGCATCAAAAAGCATAAACAAAATGCAAAATTGATACATGAAATTGTGAAGGGGGTCACCAAGGTCCGACATGTTTCGCCGACATGGTGGGCTTCTTCGGGGACCAATGATGAAGGTGACCTCCTTAGTGGTTCTAAACATAAATAACAAAAACTTAATATATAATACAATATTATAGTACAATGTCACAGATCTGCAAAAAGGTGCAGCAGTGCAATGTTTTAAACATCAGTAAGAGTATAACATCATACACTCCAGTAATTCATAATTTGGGGCATATAACCGTTAAACAATGACAGGTATCGTAGTGTGCATGCACAGCCGGAAGATAACCCAGACCCAGGTCCCAAAAGACCAGGGGGATAGTGTCCTCAGGGGATAGCAGATACCGGACCGGATTTGGACCAATAACGGATCAAGTATGCCAGAGGGGAGAAAATGTAAGTGCTTACCGCCTCTGAAGAAAAAGGAAAAGATAACGATAAAGAAAGATATCAATGGCTAGCTGACAGTAGTTAAAGCATAGTCTTGGCTGTGTGGCGATATGTAAGACAACGATAGAAGAAGTGTTAAGGGCCAATAAATTCAAAAATGAGTGCAAGGCCATGCAGACTGTATAGTGACCAAGATTGGGAAGAGACCAAGTTATGAATGAACAAGCCAGAGGAAACAGAGATTACTGAGATCATACAAGTTGCTGTGAATATTAAGTAGTGCCTTAGAGATGGAAAATACTGCTCTTAATCCAGAGTGCCAAAAGACTATGAACCTGGTAAGGCAGAAGGGTGATGAGATAAGCAGATAGAGTGATACTGGAGCCAAAAGACCCAAAGAGGTCCGTGAGTATTGACGCCGGTGTACTACCAGAGGGAAGAGACCAGATGAATGTGCCAACAAAAAATTATTATATAAGTCCCCATGATAGAAACACTCGTCAGACAGACCAAGAAATCTATAGTATTGCTTACCAGAGAAATTTGTTGCAAAGTATACAGGTAACTCCACGAGATTGCAGCATCAGGTAGTTGTGCCCCGAATGCCCTGCGCCGCTATCGGTCTTTAAATACCCAGTCCCACTGGAAGTGATACGGCCATGACCGGCTTCTGTAGGTCACTTCCTGCGCGGGGGCCATTTTGCGGCCGAACCAGCGTGACCCGCAAGGGGGGAGGGGGGGCGGGGCATCACTGTCGGGCCAAAACATCCGTCCCCATATGAGGAGGGGGAATCGGGGAACAAGGGAGGAGAAAAAGATGTCCAGATAACCTCAACTCCCTCCCTCGGCTTGGCGCCCGAGCATCCGCCATCAAAGAGAAGACATCGGGCAATCCAGGCTGGGTGCACACACCTCGACCGCCCCGTCGTGGCAAAACATACAAAACCATACAAGAAAAATAACATATATGAATTTAGCATTGATAATGCATTAACATTATATATAACCATACAAAATCTTGCAATACAGTGTCAGTGTACTAATAAGCACACAGAGGCACTGTATGGCGCATGCAACGTCTAGACGAAAAGAGAAACAACTGAATCTCTAAAAAAAGGGGGAGAAAGCAGGGGAATAAGAAGAAGAAAAAGGGGGAAAGAGGGGGAAAAAAAAAAAAAAGAACCACGCCTGATGAAACCAAGCATAGTCAGTTGTTGAGATTGACATTTGTTCTGGCGAATAAGATATGTTATTCCAGGAAGGGTTTATAAGATATAGCAGTGTTTAAACCAGGGGGTTTGGTAGCCTGCAACTGGTAAATCCATTTTACCTCGCTTTTTAAAATAGCATTATCAAAGTTGCCACCTCGTGGATTACGTTTTATTGTCTCCAGAACTGCAAATTGTATGGTATATGAGTCAAAATTGTGGTATATGCCCACATGTTTTCAGGGGGTATACAGCATGCCAGTGTCAATGTAGTACAGATGATCATAAATACGTCGGGCAACGGGCGTTCTGGTCTTGCCGACATAAAATGCACCGCATATACATATGGCAAGGTATACTACACCCTCTGTGAGGCATGTGGCATAAAATCGAGGTCTGAGTGTACCTCCACGGGGTAGGGGGAGTAAGTAACCCTCCCTAACCCATGGACACTCAGGGCATTCTCCACAACGGTATGTACCAAAGACACCCAGGGATCCCAGTGGAGTATTGTCTGAGTCCTGGTAGTGGCTATGGACAAGCTTACCCCGCAGGGACGACGCCTTCCGATATACTACTTCAGGGTATGGCTTAACATATTTCGAAATGGTGACATCGTCGGTGAGAAAATGCCAATTTTTAGCTTAGATGTTTCTGACAGTTGAGTGGTGTATATTGAACCTAGTAATTAGTTTGGTAGTGTTCCCTTGTTGTTTTTTACGAGGTCCAAAGATCAATTGATCTCTTGGCTATGCATTGGCCCTATTAAAGTATTTTTTCAGTATGTTTTTGCTGTAACCTCATGCCAAAAGTCTTTTCTGTAATGCTTTGGCTTCCTGTTTGAAGTCAGTGTCTAGTGTGCAGTTCCGCCAAACTCTCAAATATTGAGAGTATGGGATACTGCACACTAGTGACCGGGGGTGGCCACTTGAATAATGCAAGATTGTGTTACCCGCCGTATCCTTTCGGTACAATGAGATATATAATGTGCCATTAGGATTGAGGAAGACCGTTGTATCCAAAAAGGGTATTTTTTCAAAATCATATTGGACCGTAAACTTAAGATTGTAATTGTTATGGGAAATTAAGTCCATAAATTGTAACAACTCATCTACTGACCCCGTCCACATGACAATGACGTCATCGATGTATCTGCGCCACAAGACCAAGTGGCGCAGATACATTAAGGCGGCATCATCAGCGAAAAGCTCCCTTTCCCACCCCCCCAGGTACAGGTTGGCGTACGATGGGGCACAAGAGGTCCCCATCGCCACCTCCTGTACCTAGAGGTAAGTGGTATCACCAAACGTGAAAACGTTTGACTTTAGGATGTGATCAAGGAGTTGCAAGGTGAAGTCTGTTCTCTAAGAAACGTTGAAATCACATGCTGAGCACAATGAGCAGACCTCACTAACAGATCCTGCTCTCTAATAGGCAGAGAGAAATATAGATTTGCCTGCTGTTCCTCTGATAGGCAGAGGAGAGCTCTAAACTATACTCTCTCACTTGCACCTACCTAGGTGGGTGCTACATGAGTTTAAAAGTTCCAGAACTTCTTTTCGGCAACACGCATCCTGCAATTTCACCACAATTCGTTAGGCGACAATCGCGACAAAATCACGCCACAATTAGGGTGCCATTGAAAGTAACAGGGATCGCAAGCACGTCCCATTTTGCGGCGATTCTGAATCGTGGGCTGAGTTGCGGCGATTCTGCCTGCCATCCAGTATTCCATGGTGTGAACAAGGCCTTAAAGTTTGTGGTGAGTCCTCAAAGTATAACTCACAAGATGAGGAGAAGAAGGAGGAGGCGTAGAGATTACAGAGCTGACAGCACCCTCCACCAGACATGGCAGTCACACTAAGTCTAGAGGTCCCCCCCCCTGCTCCATCCTTCCCAGTCACCATGTGTATGCTGACACTTACAGAGTAGTCTAATGACTGGGACACGTTTCCCTCCATGTGGTCATAGAAGGCAGCGGTGTCCTTCTGATGAGAATAACAGAATAATTAAAAATGAATATAAAACTAATAATTATAGCAATAAAGATTAAAGATGTTTGTCTTTCTGCAACAAATAGTATAAAAGGTTTCCTAAGAAAATTGTCACATGCCTTTGTAGGTAAAAGTCTGATCTCTGGTTTGGCAGAAATCCAGGAATCATTAATATTAATATCATTTGCAGGGGGGCACATTTTCTTTCGGGGGGCTCTCTTCTCTAAGTGGGGGGATGATTTCTACAAGTGGCTTGCACTTCTGATTCTGCAGAAATCATCTCAACGTTTCATCTAATCATTCTCTGTCTCTCCACAGGTATGTGTCCAACTTTGCGTGCAAGCATTCAACACTAAAGACTGCCTGGAAAAGTAGTGGCGGCTGGGCACGACGTACTGTGGGACAGCCACCGACATAAGGCTTTTAAAACTGTGCGTCTCCACCAGACGGAATGACAGCATTTCAAAGGCCAAGAATTTTGAAATGCTGGCATTCAGGGCCAGGGATCGCGGCTGGGTAGGGGGGTACTTCCTCTTCCTCTCAAGTGTTTGGGAGATGGAAAGCTGAACACTTCCACGGGACATTGTGGAGATGGTTGGTGACCCAGGTGGTGGTGTTGCTGACAGATCCTCTGTTTGCGGGGTGGCAGGTGCCGGTATCACTACAGAGGTGGATGAAGAGGCCGAGACTGCAGCAGAAGAGGAAGCAGGAGGAGCCAGAGACCTTTCTTGGTTTTGAAGGTGTCTAATCCACTGCAGCTCGTGCTTTGCACTTAGATGCCTGATCATGCAGGTTGTGCTCAGGTTGAGAAGGTTTATGCCTCGCTTCAGGCTCTGATTGCACAGGGTGCAAACCACTCGCGTCCTGTCATCAGCACATTGTCTGAAGAACTTCCACGCTAGAGAACTCCTTTGAGCTGGCTTTGGTGCGCTCGGTCCCTTGCTGCGTTGGGCAGTAACAGGCGTAGTGTCTAGGGCACGACCACTCCGCTTCTGCACCCTGCTCCCTCTTCTGCTGTGCTGGTGGCTCTGTGCGACCACCGCCTCTTCCTCCAAACTTCATTCCATGTGGGGTCGAGGACCTCATCGTCCTCCACATCATCTTCCACCCAGTCTTCACCCCTGCCCTCCTTGTCGGTCTCCACAATTCTGAGTGCCGCAGCAGTTGGCACCTGCGTTTCGTCATCATCGGAGACGTGCTGCGATGGTCCTTCCATGTACTCATCTTGAGAAATAAGTGGTTGGGCATCGATGCACTCAATCTCTTCCACTTCTGGGGCAGGGCTAGATGGATGGCCCTGGGAAACCCTGCTGACAGAGTCATCAAAAAGAAGAAGAGACTGCTGCATGACTTGGGGCCCAGACTGCTTGCCTGATTTGCAAGGGGGTGAGGTGAAAGACGGTTGGACATCGGCTGCAGGTGCCAACTCTGACCTTTCTGCAGTAGACTGGGTGGGAGACAATGTGAAAGAACTAGAGGCACTGTCAGCAGCAAACCAATCTACTATCGCCTCTACTTGTTCTTGCCTCAACACTTCTAGAGGCGTATGATGCCCTACCAAATACTGCTGCAGGTTCTGTCGCCTACTCACACTTGAGGAAGGTGTTTCACTTGTGCGTGTAGCTGGTACAGATCGACCACGTCCTCTCCTTGCAACAGGAGCTCTACCAGCAGCACCACGACCCAGGCCACGGCCCCTATTTGACGGTCTCCTCATATTTCTGTAATTTATGATCTTGCCCAAGAAAGGTGTTTATTGAATAGCGGAACAAAACAACAACAGTATCGCACGGGTGTATCCCACAGTCAAATATGCAAACTATGCCGCAATTTAAATTTTTTTACCCCAAAAGGGTGTTTATTAAATAGCGGAATAGAAAACCAGTATACAAATACAACGGGTGCATCTCACAGTCAAAATATGCAAAGTATGCCGCAATTAAATTTTTTTTACCCCAAAAGGGTGTTTATTAAATAGCGGAATAGAAAAAAGTATATAAAACGGTGTATCTCACACGTATAAACACAGACTAGGCGCCGATTACTGCATGTTCGGGTTTAAAATCCGTGTTCGGTCATTTTATTTCCAAATTTGTATGTAATGGCGCGCTTTTAATGGCGCGCTTTCAACAGCCAATCAACAAGCGTTTAACTGGTGTGCCTTATGCCATCCCAGCCATGCCTACTAATGTATTAGTAGCTGTGATTGGCCATCTGAAGCATGTGACCATGTCTTTATAAGTTCGAGACCCAGCGCGCTGCATCATTCTGCTGTAGTATTAGGGACAAAGCACACATCATACGTGCTGGCTGCTGATTAGGGACAGACAGTGAAAAATTGTATTGTGTCCGAAAAGAATGCAGGGACAGGTCGGAGTGCAGGCAGGGCGAGTTATTAGGGCATTTTAGGGCGAGGCTGGAGAATAGGCAGGGACAGTGTTCTACATCGATTTTGCTGTGTGGGGGGTTGGTTGTGCAGTGCCAGTGAACGATCTTATCGAGAATATTAGGGAGAGGCTGGAGAATAGGCAGGGTCAGTGTTCTACATCGATTTTGCTGTGTGGGGGTTGGTGCAGTGAACACATTCTTTTTGCCCTCAGTTAAACCTGCTGAGGAGGAGGAGGGAGAAAAAAATCTATTTTTATCAGTCAGTTGTGTGCAGCGTTTTTGCTTCAGTGCTGACTGTGATAAGACACTGCTGTGTTCACATGTGCTATTGAGTGATTTTAAAATGTATACACTTTTTTCTATTCCACTATTCAATATACACCCTTTTGGGTTAAAAAAATGAAATTGTGGCATAGTCTGTACTAATCTATTTAAAAATTACAAACTTAAAGGGGAATTTTCTTTTTTTGTTCCCTTCATAGCCTGCAGCAGAGCTGACTGACATAAGACACTGCTGTGTTCACATGTGTTATTGAGTGATTTTCAATTTTATACACTTTTTTCTATTCCACTATTCAATATACACCCTTTTGGGTTAAAAAAAATTAAATTGTGGCATAGTCTGTACTAATCTATTTAAAAATTACAATACTTAAAGGGGAATTTTCTTTTTTTTCACTTCATAGCCTGCAGCAGAGCTGACTGACATAAGACACTGCTGTGTTCACATGTGCTATTGAGTGATTTTCAATTTTATACACTTTTTTCTATTCCACTATTCAATATATACCCTCTTGGGTTAAAAAAAAATAAATTGTGGCATAGTCTGTACTAATCTATTTAAAAATTACAATACTTAAAGGGGAATTTTCTTTTTTTTTCCCTTCATAGCCTGCAGCAGAGCTGAGTGACATAAGACACTGCTGTGTTCACATGTGCTATTGAGTGATTTTCAATTTTATACACTTTTTTCTATTCCACTATTCAATATACACCCTTTTGGGTTAAAAAAAAAAAAAATTGTGGCATAGTCTGTACTAATCCATTTAAAAATTACAAACTTAAGGGGGAATTTTCTTTTTTTCCCCTTCATAGCCTGCAGCAAAGCTGACTAACATAAGACACTGCTGTGTTCACATGTGCTATTAAATAATCACCAATTTTATATCATATTTTCTATTCCGCTATTCAATCTACACCCTTTGGGGTAAAAAGAATTAAATTGCGGCATAGTCAGTATCGGTACGTGTGAGATACACCTTTCCAATTTTTGGGGCTCATCTTACACCGCCGAGGATTGCAGGGTGTTTCAGTTTGCCACCTGCCTGTTCTGAACTCCTCCTACTTCTCATACTGCCTTTGGGGTACAAAAAATAGTAATCGGGGCCTAGTCTGGGTCTGTACGTGTGAGATAGATACACCTTTTGATATCATATTTTCTATTCCGCTATTTAATCTACACCCTTTGGGGTAAAAATAATTAAATTGCGGCATAGTCTGTATCGGTACGTGTGAGATACACCTTCCAATCTATTGGGGCGCATCTTCCACCGTCGAGGATTGCAGGGTGCTTCAGTTTGCCTCCTGTTCCGAACTCCTCCTACTCCTCATCCTCATCCTGCCTTTAGGGTATAAAAAATTGTAATTGGGGCCTAGTCTGTGTTTGTACGTGTGAGATACACCGTTTTATATACTTTTTTCTATTCCGCTATTCAATATACACCCTTTTGGGGTGAAAAAAATAAAATTTGCGTCATACTTTGCATATTTGACTGTGAGATACACCCGTTGTATTTGTATACTGTTTTTCTATTCCGCTATTTAATAAACAACCTTTTGGGGTAAAAAAAATTAAATTGCGGCATAGTTTGCATATTTGACTGTGAGATACACCCGTGCGATACTGTTGTTGTTTTGTTCCGCTATTCAATAAACACCTTTCTAGGGCAAGATCATAAATTACAGAAATATGAGGAGACCGTCAATTAGGGGCCGTGGCCTGGGTCGTGGTGCTGCTGGTAGAGCTCCTGTTGCAAGGAGAGGACGTGGTCGATCTGTACCAGCTACACGCACAAGTGAAACACCTTCCTCAAGTGTGAGTAGGCGACAGAACCTGCAGCAGTATTTGGTAGGGCATCATGCGCTTCTAGAAGTGATGAGGCCAGAAGAAGTAGAGGCGATAGTAGATTGGGTTGCTGACAGTGCCTCCGGTTCCTTCACATTGTCTCCCACCCAGTCTACTGCAGAAAGGTCAGAGTTGGCACCTGCAGCCGATGTCCAACCGTCTTTCACCTCACCCCCTTTCAAATCAGGCAAGCAGTTTGAGCCCCAAGTCATGCAGCAGTCTCTTCTTCTTTTTGATGACTCTGTCAGCAGGGTTTCCCAGGGCCATCCACCTAGCCCTGCACCAGAAGTGGAAGAGATTGAGTGCAGCGATGCCCAACCACTTATTTCTCAAGATGAGTACATGGAAGGACCATTGCAGCACGTCTCCGATCATGACGAAACGCAGGTGCCAACTGCTGCGGCACTCAGAATTGTGGAGACCGACAAGGAGGGCAGGGGTGAAGACTGGGTGGAAGATGATGTGGAGGAGGTGACCTGAGTAGTTTGGAGGAAGAGGCGGTGGTCGCACAGAGCCACCAGCACAGCAGAAGAGGGAGCAGGGTGCAGAAGCGGAGCGGCCGTGCCCTAGACACTACGCCTGCTACTGCCCAACGCAGCAAGGGACCGAGCGCACCAAAGCCAGCTTAAAGGAGTTCTCTAGCATGGAAGTTCTTCAGAAAATGTGCTGATGACAGGACACGAGTGGTTTGCACCCTGTGCAATCAGAGCCTGAAGCGAGGCATAAACCTTCTCAACCTGAGCACAACCTGCATGATCAGGCATCTAAGTGCAAAGCACGAGCTGCAGTAGAGTAGAAACCTTCAAAACCAAGAAGGGTCTCTGGCTCCTCCTGCTTCCTCTTCTGCTGCAGTCTCGGCCTCTCCATCCACCTCTGTAGTGATACCGGCACCTGCCACCCCGCAAACAGACGATCTGTCAGCAACACCACCACCTGGGTCACCAACCATCTCCACAATGTCCCGTGGAAGCGTTCAGCTTTCCATCTCCCAAACACTTCAGAGGAAGAGTAAGTACCCCCCTACCCACCCGCGATCCCTGGCCCTGAATGCCAGCACTTCAAAATTCTTGGCCTTTGAATTGCTGTCATTCCGTCTGGTGGAGACGCACATTTTTAAAAGCCTTATGTCGGTGGCTGTCCCACAGTACGTCGTGCCCAGCCGCCACTACTTTTCCAGGCAAGCCATCCCTTCCCTGCACAACCAAGTGGGGGAAAAAATCAGGTGTGCACTGCGCAACGCCATCTGTGCCAAGGTCCACCTAACTACCGATACTTGGACCAGTAAGCACGGTCAGGGGCATTATATAACGGCACACTGGGTAAATGCAGTGGCAGATGGGCCTGAGGCGGATAGCAATTTGGCGCATGTCCTTCCACCACCGAGGATTGCAGGGCGCTTCAGTTTGCCTCCTGTTCCTGTTCCTAACTCCTCCTACTCCGCTTCCTCATCCTCTACCGCCTCCTCATCCGGTCAGCGTAACACCTTCACCACCAACTTCAGCACAGCCAGGGGTAAACGACAGCAGGCAGTTTTAAAACTTACCTGTTTGGGGGAAAAACCACACACCGCGCAGGAGTTGTGGAGGAGCATGGAACAGCAGACAAATGAGTGGTTGCTGCCAGCGAGCCTCAAGGCCGGCCTGGTGGTGTGTAGAGATGTACAGAACTGTTCGCCGGCATGTTTGCGTTCACCGCTGCGGGCGAACATATGCGATGTTCGGTCCGCCTCCTATACATCATCATTGAGGCAAACTTTGACCCTGAACATCACAGTCAGCAGACACATTCCAGGCCAATCAGCATACCTCCCTCCCACACCCTCCCACCTCCTATAAATAAGCAAGGGCAGCATCCATTTTAGATCATTTCTGTGTTACTGAGAGCAGGGAAAGTGCTGGTGCTGCTGCTGCTGTTATAGCTAGGGACAGTTCCCGGTCTTGTTAGCCAGTGTTCTTGGTACACTCCTGCTGTAAGGACAGCACCCAAAAAGCCCTTCCTAGGGCTGGTATTTGAGGTTTTTTTTGGATATATATATATATATATATCTATTGTCCCCAAAAGCCCTTTTGAGGGCTGGTATTTGTGTAATTTTTTTTTGTTCTGTGATATATAAATATAAATATATATATATATATATATATATATATATATATATATATATATATATATATATATATATATTGTCCCCAAAAGCCCCTTTGAGGGCTGGTATGTGAGTATTTTTATATATATATATATATATATATATATATATATATATATATATATATATATATATATATATATATATATATATGTAGCATGTCCAGAACCAGAAAAAAAAATTCATATAGGTGTAAAAGGGGTTCCCACCATCCCTGCTCTACTGAAAAATTATCTTTTTTTTCTGGTTCTGGACATGCTACAGAGCTGAAACTTCACAGGTACACTTTTTAGACCCCCTATACACTAAATCACACAAAAAAACTTCTTAAAATTGTCATTTTTGATAGAGAGCCAATTATTGGAAAAAAAAAAAAAACTTAACAAAAAAAAACATTTCTTTGGATTTATTGTCTGGGGGGTCTAAAAAGTGTATCTGTGAAGTTTCAGCTCTGCAGCATGTCCAGAACCAGAAAAAAATTGAATTAGGGTTAGGGTTAGGGCTAGGGTTAGGGTTAGGGTTAGGGTCAGGGCTAAGGTTAGGGTTATTTTTAGTGCTTAGGGTTAGAGTTAGAGGGGTAGGGGTAGGGCTACTAACTCTAACCCTAAGTATCTCACCGTAACCCTAACCCTAGCCCCTAACACTAAACCTAACCCTAACCCTCTAACCATAACCCTAACCCTCTAACCTTAACCCTAACCCTCTAAGCCTAGCCATAAAAATAACCCTAGCCCTAACCCTAACCCTAACCCTAACCCTAGCCCTAAGCCTAACCCTAACCCTAGCCCTTACCCTAATTCGTATTTTTTTCTGGTTCCGGACATGCTACAGAGCTGAAACTTCACAGGTACACTTTTTAGACCCCCCCAGATGCTAAATCCAAAGAAATTTTTTATTATTTTTTTTTTTAATTTTTCCAATAATTGGCTTTCTATCAAAAAATTACAATTTTTAAGAACTTTTTTTTGTGTGATCCCTCTCCGGCATGCCACAGTCCAGGTGTTTGTCCCCTTGAAACAACTTTTCCATTACTATTGTGGCCAGAAAGAGTCCCTGTGGGTTTTAAAATTCGCCTGCCTATTAAAGTCTATGGCGGTTCGCCCGGTTCGCGAACATTTGCCGATGTTCGCGTTCGCGAACGGCGAATTTTAGGTGCGCGACATCACTAGTGGTGTGCGATAACGGGCGAAATCTCATAGCAGCTCTGGGCCTAGCCGGTTTGACGAACATCCCTTGCCTGGCGCATGTGCTGAAATTGGTGGTGCAGAGGCTCCTTAAAAATTACCCCGATATGTCAGAGCTGCTGCAGAAAGTGCGGGCCGTCTGTGCGCACTTTCGGCGTTCTCACCCTGCTGCTGCTCGCCTGTCAGCGCTGCAGCGTAACTTCAGCCTTCCCGCTCACCCCCTCATATGTGACGTGCCCACAAGGTGGAACTCCACCTTGCACATGCTGCAAAGACTGTACGAGCAGCAGCAGGCCATAGTGGAGTTTCAGCTGAAGCACGCACGCGTGAGTCGCTCTGCGGAACATCACCACATCACCACCAATAACTGGGCCTCCATGCGAGACCTGTGTGCCTTCTTGCGCTGTTTTGAGTACTCCACCAGCATGGCCAGTGCCGATGGCGCCGTTGTCAGCTTAACTATCCCACTTCTATGCCTCCTTCAAAAAACGATTCGGGCGATGATGGAAGAGGATGTGGCACAGGATGAGGAGGAGGAGGAGGATGAAGAGGTAACATTTCCAAGGCTTTCAGGGCAGTCATTCGCAAGTGGCTCCGATGGTGGGTTCCTGCACCCACAAACGCCAGGGACACAATTGTTCAGCAGGGGCACAGTTCTGGACGATGAGGAGGAGGAGATGGAGGAGGAGATGGAACCATGTTCACAGCAGGGTGGCACCCAGGCCAGCTCATGGCCATCACTGGTGCGTGGCTGGGGGGATACAGAGGACACAGACGATACACCTCCCACAGAGGACAGCCTTTCGTTGCCTCTGGGCAGCCTGGCACACATGAGCGATTACATGCTGCAGTGTCTCCACAACGACCGCCGAGTTGCCCACATTCTAACTTGTGCTGATTACTGGGTGGCCACCCTGCTGGATCCCCGTTACAAGGACAACGTACCGTCCTTAATTCACTCACTGGAGCGCGATTGCAAGATGCGCGAGTACAAGCGCACGCTGGTAGACACCATGCTGCTGGCATTCCCACCTGACAGCGGGGCCACAGTGGAAGCACAAGGCCAAGGCAGAGGAGGAGGAGGAAGAGGTCGCCAACGCAACCAGGGCACCGCCAGCACCTCAGAAGGCAGGGTTAGCATAGCCGAAATGTGGAAAAGCTTTGTCAGCACGACACAACAAACAGCAGCACCAGCAGCTCATATGGAACGTCTTAGCAGGAGGCAGCATTTCACCAACATGGTGGAGCAGTATGTGTGCACACGCCTACATGTAGTGAATGACGGGTCTGCCCCCTTCAACTTCTTGGTCTCCAAATTGGGCACATGGCCTGAGCTTGCCCTTTACGCCTTGGAGGTGCTGGCGTGCCCTGCAGCCAGTGTATTATCTGAACGTGTATTTAGCACGGCTGGGGGCGTTATCACAGACAAGCGCAGCTGCCTGTCCAGAGACAATGTGAACAAGCTTCAATGGGGTTCGGTGTCCGGGTAAAGTTCGGAAAAAGTCCGGGACACGGACCCGGACTTTTTTTTCAAGTTCGGCCGAACCCGCCGAACACGGACATCCAGGTGTCCGCTCAACTCTAGTCGTATGTCATTTTTAACAGCAGGTCCTGTCCCTGTGCCCTGCTAACTGTGAGGGGTTACGGTGTTCAGGCACCAACAACACCAAAGGCCCAATTTTTGGCACCTGTGTAGTAAATGCAATCTCAAATTTGTATCTAATTCCTACCAGCAGGTCCCATTCCTGAACACAGCAAGAGTAAGGGCTCTTTCACACGGCCGCTCCGCTTGTCCGCAAATCATCCTATTTTTTTGTGGATGATTTGCGGACATAATGTAAGTCAATGGCACTGCGGATGTCAGCGGAATACCATCCGCTGACATCCGATTTTCTTCCTTTCAGTTCTGTTCCTTTTTTTGAAACGGAACAGAACCCTATTTTTTCATCCGTTCAAAAAACGGAAAGGAAGGAAAATCGGATGTCAGCGGTGTCATCCGCTGACATCCGCAATGCCCTAGACATACATTATGTCCGCATATCATCCGCAAACGGATGGGATGATATGCGGGCACACAGAGCGGATGACAGAAATGTCATCCGCTCCGTGGAAAAAAAAAAAAAAAGTCCCACAGCGGACCTTTCACACGGAGCGGCCGTGTGAAAGAAGCCTAACTGTGAGGGGTTACGGTGTTCAGGCACCACCAACAGCACAGGCCCAATCTTTCTGCACCCGTATGACAAGTTCATGCGATTTGAAATTTGTATGTATATTTGTACATGACATTTTTTGCTTTAGAAATGTCAGTATAGGCTACATACATCGTAGAGATGCGCTACTTTTCAGGCACATTCAGGGGACCCCCCCAGGCACGATATTTGAAGGAATTTTTTTCATTTTTGTAGTTTCACTTTAAGCCTCATTAACCACTTAAGCCCCGGAAGATTTTACCCCCTTCCTGACCAGGGCCTATTTTGCGATTCGGCACATCGTGACTTTAACGTGACGTGACTTTAACGGACAATTGCGCGGTTGTGCGATGCTGTACCCAAATTAATTTGACGTCCTCTTTTTCCTACAAACAGAGCTTTCTTTTGGTGGTATTTGATCACCTGTGCGATTTTTTGATCATGCGCTATAAACAAAAAAAGAGCGACAATTTTGCAAAAATAACAATATTTTTTACATTTATTTATATGAAATTCCCCAAAAAGAAATGTAAAAATCAAAATGTTTTAACATTTTAGGCCAATTTGTTTTGCGCTACATATGTTTGGTAAAAAAAATCGCAAAAAGAGTATTTTGATTGGTTTGCGCAAAAGTTATTGCGTTTACTAACTAAGGGAAAGATTTTTGTCATTTTTACTGTTTTTTTTTAACGAGTAATGGCGGCGATCTGAGATTTTTTTTGCGGGACTGCGACATTGCGGCGGACAGATCGGACCCTTGACTGACATTTTTGACACTTTTGGGGTTACCAGTGACATTACTACAGTAATCCGTGCTATACATATGCACTGTTACTGTAAAAAATGACACTGGCAGGGAAGGGGTCAACTTTATTTGAGAGGGAGGGGTTAATGTGTGCCTAGGGGCTTGCTTCTAACTGTTATTGGATGTGGCTTTTCATGTAACAGCAGAGATCTACAGTCCTACATAGCAGAACTGTATGATCTCTGCTGTTGCACAGGGGAGATCATGCACAGGGGTGACTGCCAACGTAAATAGTTGTTAGGCAGTCGGCAAGTGGTTAAAATAAGTAAATCAGTGCTCCTTTAAAAACAATCATTTTTAAAAACTTTTTTTTCATTGCTCCATGTTCCCTAGGTCAGGACCCGGACCCCCATACACTTTTTTGGGGCAATAACTTGCATTTAAGCCTTCAAAATGAGACAGGTTGATTTTCGAGGTTCGAGTCCCTTAGACTTCAATGGGGTTTGTTTGTTCGAATAAACTTTTTCCTCTGTTAGTGGTTGACTGGTGCGAACCGAACCGGGGGATGTTCGGCTCATCACTAGTCACTAGTCTCCATGGACTCCAAGTCTTGCTCTATAGACACAGAGTCTTCCTGGAAATCTGGGAACAGCTCAACAATGTTCATCTTCCAGTTCTATGTGACAGTCCAGTGATGGGAACAGAAATCCTTCTGCTGATTGGTTTGAGTTCTCTTCTTGGCTGATGGGGAGTTTATACAATAGGCCTCTGGAGGGGCGTGGCTTGACGCACGATGCGGAAGGCGGCACACTGAGGAGCTGCGGGAAGTGAACGGCTCCATAGCACAGGCTCGCGGCTTGGCTCTAGAGGCGGCGGCGGACGATGGACTTCATCTGGGGCTCCAAGATGGACAGAGTGAAGCGAGCAGTCATGTTCAAGGAACCCCTCAAGGGCGGTAAGGGCGTGCCCGACATCGCAACGTTACTGGGGGTGTTCTTTGCCTGCAACTGCATCCGCAGAACTTTGATTGACAGAACTTCGGACTCTGGAGGCAACTCCATGTCCCGTTTTTTCCTCCTGCCTCTCTGGAGGTCCCTTGGATGGGACAAATGGGACAGCTCCATCCCCTACAACTGGGACACTCCTTGGTACTACTTGGACACTTTCAAGTTCATCAAGGAGCTGGGGCTGCATGGAGTTAAGCCCGACTTGTGGAAGCCAAAAACTATCTACAAGTTGATCAGAGCATCGGACATTGCTGACACTGTTCCAGGCCTCCCTTCAGCCACTTGCAAAGTGGTCTGGAGGAATGTTTCTTCAAAGAGACTCACCAACAGGCATAAAGATCTGGCGTGGATGGCTGTCCAGGGAGGGCTGCCACTCAGGACATTTATGCATGCCAGAAACTTGTGCAGATACAGGCACTGCCCCTTTTGTATCATCCACGAGGAAACGTCCTTTCACGTTTTCTGGGAGTGCTCATTTGCACAGAGCCTGTTGAGGGCCTTGGAACCTGAACTTAGAGACTTTGTTTCACAGACTGCCATCACACATTTCGCTGTGCTGAATGGACTTTTTCATGGTACTTTTACACAGGAGGACATTGACAACGCCTGGCGGGTGTTGTGTTGCTTTAAGGACGCTTTATGGTGCGCCAGAAAGCGCCTTATCCACCAGAGGGAGAGGATGTCCATTGAGGACTGTCGCAGACTGGTTCACAGTCTGCTCAGAGACTATAACCTGATGGATCTCATGGAGGAAGAGGAGGTCTGAAGATTTCCCCTTCCCCCACTCTCCCTTGTGTGTCTTTGTCCATTCAATAAAGCTTCGGGCCTGTGATTTCATTCCCCTCCCCTTACCCCTCTCTCCCACCCCCCATCACACCTGTTGCTTTTTTGAAATGTTACAGTATTGATACAGTTTGAGTAACATAACGTATAGACAATGTTATTTAGTTTCATGCTTCAGGGGTATTGCGGCGTCATGCATGATGTGATGGCTCGGGGTATCCTTACTCCGCACAACACATCAGGCATCATACCGCAGAATGAATGTATGTGATTGAATGTATTTATTAGTATGACCGGAAATGTATTGTAATGTAGTGTATTTATGCGCTGCGTCGCAGTACAGGGGAGAATGTACCCCGACAAAAGTATTGTTTTTTGTATATCTTTTATGCAAATAAAGATTACAGACATTTAGTTTAGTCTGTGAATTTGGAACTCTGATACTTTTTCTTTAAGGTAGAGTACTGCTTACTATAAATAACTCTACCTAACACTGATCTATATCAGTGGGGTTTTTCTCTCTTTTTTTATTTTTTTTTTATTTATTTTTTTTATACCCATCTCTTTTGAAGGGTTGGAGGACATAGGGAGGCACCGAGGTCGGATACAGGTGATATAAACAAGGTAGTAACTATGACTTATAACTCGGTGGGTAAACATGCTATGGTAATATCTCATAACGTACAAGGCTTAAATATTCCAGAGAAGAGACAGTTTGTACTTAGGGAATTGAAAAAAGTTAAACCACACTTTGTATTTTTGCAAGAGACCCATTTTAAACAAACTAGTGTCCCGAAATTGACGTCAGCATATTTTCCTACGGTTTTTCACGCAACTAACCCTATAGATAAAACAAAAGGGGTGTCGATATTGATTAGCAAGATGGCGGGCTTTCAGGTCGAGACGTCCTTGGTGGACCTGAATGGGAGATATGCATTTGTGAGGGGAATCTATGCGGGAATACCCACTACCCTCGCGAGTGTATACTTCCCGAACAGATCACAATTGGGGTTCTGTCAGAAAATTGTAAACATGCTCTTAGGATTTGCCAAGGGACGGGTGATAATGGGGGGAGACCTGAATATACCTCTCCAACCATTACAAGATACTTCAAATAAAAGCTCATGCATACATTACAAGACTTTGGCTCGGATAAAAGAATCAATTCAATCTTTGACCTTGGTAGATTCTTGGAGAACTTTAAACCCGGAGGGTAGAGATTTCACCCATTACTCGGCAATACATGATAGATATGCACGCATTGACTATTTATTCATCTCACAAAGGGACATAAATAATATATCACATGCAAGGATTGGGACACAGGTCCTTTCGGACCATGCTCCAATATCTGTGATGTTAAAAACAAATAAGACACCCAGAGTTTTTAACTGGAGATTGAATGCAGATTTAATTGCAGACCCAACTATTAATACTCAAATAATACAACACATACAATCATACTTTGAGTTGAATACGCTACAAGAGACTACCCCGATGGTTAGATGGGAAGCACATAAGAGTGTCATAAGGGGAGAACTCATTAAGTTGGGCTCACAACGAAAAAAGAAAGAGAAAAAAAGATTCAAACTCTCATGCATTCAATCTCCAATTTAGAGAAAACACATAAGAAATCTCTGTCGGTAAGCGTCGCAACAGAGCTGCTACAGAAACGCAAAGAACTCCAACGGATAATTGAGGTGAAAGCTAAGCGGCTATTTTTTTTATGCAAGAGGGTCTACTATGAGCATGGAGATAAGAGCAGTAGATATCTGGCAAGGGCACTTAGAACAGCTCAGAATTCAAATATTATAACAGGGATTAGGAATGTATCAGGTAAAATAGAATTAGCAGCAGAAAAAATTGCAGCCCAGTTTCATACGTTCTATTCATCACTATACAATATTGCGCCACAACACAGAACCCCGGAATTTTCAGGAGACAGAGCGGCTAACATTGCAGCGTATTTAACGAGCAGTGGAATTCCAACACTCACAGAGGAGGTAGCTAAGGATCTGGATCAACCCATTACCGAGTCCGAATTGCGCCTTGCACTAAAAGATATTAAACCAAATAAGAGCCCGGGTCCTGATGGATTTAGTTCTGCGTATTATAAACAATACGCAGATCTTTTAATGCCTCAATTAGTGCCGGCTTTGAATTCCCTTACAGACCCACTACAGACCTCACCTGCATTCCTTCATGCACACATATCTGTCATCCCTAAAACAGGGAAATCAACATATGAATGCGCTAATTACAGACCCATTTCTCTGTTAAACACTGATTTGAAGTTGTTTTCTAAAGTATTGGCCAATAGAATTAAACCGAATTTGTCAACAATAATAATGGATGATCAGGTGGGCTTTGTGGTGGGAGGAGAGACTAAAGATAATGTAATTAAGACGCTTAATTTAATACATTATGCCCAACAGCGAAATGTCGAGGGCCTTCTCGTGTCAACGGACGCGGAGAAAGCCTTCGACAGAGTAGCATGGGATTTTTTAATGGCAACTTGCAGACATGTGAATTTTCCCCCCAAAATGATGGGATGGATAGCATCGCTCTATCAGTGCCCGACGGCGAGGATCAAGATAAACCATCTTTTATCGGAACCAATTATTATAAAGAACGGGACACGACAGGGGTGCCCGCTGTCACCACTATTATTTATTTTGACGATAGAACCTTTTTTGAGATTAGTAAGGGCGGATAAATCAATACAGGGGATGAAAGTTAAGGAGAACATGTACAAAGTAGCAGCATACGCAGATGATTTGTTATTCTATGTAACACAACCGCTGATTACAATTCCAAACTTGATGAAAGCGTTTGAAAAATATAGCTATGTATCAAATTTTCATATAAATTTTTCGAAATCAGAAGTACTTAACCTAAATGTCCCCGAAAGTAAACTATCACAGATAAAAGAAAAAAGCTCCCTTAGATGGGTTACAGGGGCCCTGAAATACTTGGGTGTTTGGATAATCCCGAGTTTGGATACTTTGTACTCTAAAAATTTTGTTCCATTGCTTAAACAAATTGAGCTAGACTTGAAGCAATGGCATACTAAGTTTTTCTCTTGGTTTGGAAGAGCAGCCATTATTAAAATGGTAACCCTTCCAAGACTGCTTTATTTGTTTCACACCCTGCCAATTAAGATTCCTAATAGCTATTTTTCTAGACTCGGAAGTATCCAGACCCAATTTATTTGGGCACACAAAAAGCAGCGAATACGGCATAATTTGATTACTAGACGGAAGGAGAGGGGAGGAATGGGAGTATCGGATTTTCGACTATATTATCAAGCAACACATCTTACATGAATCATCGATTGGCATTGTCATGAATCAAAGAAAGCATGGGTAAAGTTAGAATCAGATATTATAGAGTGCCCGTTATGATTTTTGCCTTGGATAACATGGCAGAATTGTCCGGCTACAGCGAAGGCCCACCCATTAACAAAACAGACATTAGCGATATTTCATGGAGTTAGTAAACTCCATCATATATCGAGCTCCCCGGGACCTCTTACCCCATTGACAAATAATCCAGAATCTGTGCCGGGGTATTCAGATGTTTGGCTTTATGCACGAGAAAATAGTAACTTTAAAGTCACTACACATTTTTTGAAGGAAGGTACTCTTATAGGAAGAGACCAACTTAAACATACACACAATGCTTTAACCATACCCTTTTGGTTATATCTACAAATACATCATTTTTTAAATGAACCTTTGAGGAAGGAGACCTATGGGAGACAAATATCGGCTTTTGAACAGATATGTCTGGATCAAATGCCATTTAGAAAAGCGACGTCATATACTTATTCACTGTTATCTCCAGTGTAAGAATTAAACCAGATAAGTTTAAAGAAAAATGGGAAAAAACGCTACAAATTGTAATCTCAGATAAAAAATGGAGCATAGCATGTACTATGACACATAAATGCTCAAGGAGCATTAGATTTCAAGAAAATGCGTACAAACTCCTTACCCAATGGTACATGACACCGGTGAAAATTAATAAGTGGTTCCCAAATACATCTGAAACATGCTGGAGGTGTGGTCAATCAGTAGGAACATTATATCATATATGGTGGCAGTGTACAAAAATAGTGGAGTACTGGACTCGAATACGGGAGTTGACTGAAGAAATTGCAGGTACAGTTATTCCATTAACCCCTGAATGTTGTCTCTTACATATTACGGATGTCGTAGAGCATAAGTACAAAAATTCAATAGTATGCCATCTCTTGAACGCAGCAAAAGTATTAATACCGAAATATTGGAAAACTACCACATCTCCATCAATTAGAGAATGGGCGTTCGCAGTCAGAGATATCTATAATATGGAAGAGACTATAGCCATTTCTTCAGATAAAATAAATAAATTACAACTAATATGGAGGCCATGGTACACCTTCCAATGCTCAGATAGGTTTGCCCAACTCATAGAAGCAAGATCCGACCCGGTGCCTCGTATATGACATGACAATACCTAGAGATCCTCCTTCCCCTGTCCCCACCCAATTTTTTTTTTTTTTTCCTTATTCTTGTTAAGACTTATTATCTCTAAAAGAAAATTAAGATTGTAAAAAACTAAAAATTTCATATGTCTGACACAAAGTAATTTTGAAATATGGTCAACAGTGTAAATGCAAAATACATACCAACTTATCAAAAAGAGAACAGAAATACTAGAAAGAGAGAAATCTATTCGGTACAGAATTAACATATTGGCTATTCTGGGGAAAAGGGAGGAGAGTAGGGGGGGGAGGAGGGGAGAGGGAGGAGGGGAGGGAGGGGTAGGAGGGGGTGGGGGAGGGGAAGGGGGGGAAAAGGGGGGGGGGTTCTCACAGGGTGTGTTCATTGAAGTGGAATGCTGAAGTTTATATTTTTGTATATGTGGGGTGGGTGTTCAATTTTGGATGTCTGATACAGGAGGGAAGTGTGGGGGGGATTTTTTTTTTTCTCTTTCTTTTGCACATGATATGATAACACGAGGAATGTATATATGGAATTAATCCTCTAACATGGGTGGTAGTGGGTGAGATATAGCTAACACGATTTTGAAGAACACAAGGTGAAGGGGGAGGGAGGTGAGGGGGATGTAGTCCCGGCCCCCCTTTACCCTCATAGGGGGAAATTTCCCACAATTTTTTTTTTCTCTCTCTCTTTCCTCCTCTTCTCCTCTCCCGCTCTCCCCTTTCGGACAGAGAAGGGACTATCTTAACCCATCTTAGTAAAACTACGGAGAGTTACAGAAGGCAGTATATATAATTGGTTTGAATCTATGTTTGGCTGTATCTCGCCCCTACCTCAAAGAAATGAGGAGAAACAACAGTGGAGAAATAGATAGAAAATGTATAGAGTACAATTTTAGAAGTACCGGATAGATTTCTTACGGTAAAATGAAAATGTATGTTTAAAGAACTTTATATGGACTGTTGAGATATTATATGTTTAAATTGGTTGTGTCGATTATAACAATGTACACTCTTATTTGTAATTTTTGAATCTTTGAACTTTAATAAAATTAAGATTGAAACAAAAAAAAAACAATAGGCCTCTGTGATTGATGGACTCATTTTATGGGGAGTTTCATCATTTCTTAGGAACGTCTGATGGTAATTTTCATATTTGTACCCGTTATGATTTTGTTATGAACCTACAGTGCTTACCAATCAACCAATCAACATTTTGTTTTGCTTTCTTGCATCAGTCTCATTTCTGAGTCATTGTCAATAAAGGAATTAAAGTGGAGTTCTGTAATGTTCTGGTACCTTTGGTACCCTAATTCCACTTTTCCTAAGTGTATGCGCCCCGCCATTCTCTTTTGGTAAGGTGCGCATACACCTTTAAGACCGATGCTGTCATCACTGAGCGCCGCTGGAGCGGCTATTTCAACCTCCGGCGGTCTCACTCACATGTTCGTTCAACGCCGCATAATCTGCCTTGAAGCTCTCATGCTTGCAAGCATACCTCGCTATCGGAACCACGCTGCTGATCCCTGTATCCCGCTACCGGATCATCCGCTCTTGCCGAACCTCTCCTCTACTACATTGCTACTAGTGATAAGTACCCCACAGGGGAAACCTCTATAACCTTCATACTAAAGCTTACACTATCTAGCTCTGCATACTAAGGACTATTACTACATCTGCATTAACTAAGATTGCTAGCTCTTGAGCCTAATACCATCTGCTCTTGCACTGGGTTGGTCTATCCTGTTTGTTCACCTGCTACTCTATCATCTGCTACCATACATGATTGCTAAACCTATCTGCATCCCATCTGCTACTATCTTACTTTCAAGAACATTCCTTTCAAGTGTCTGTCATCTACCATCTCTACCCAACCTGTCTCTTCAGCCTATCATCACTATATTACTATATATATAAGTCACTCTAGGAACATCTTATTGAGTGTGTGTATCTACTTGCTGAATTGAGACTATCCACACATGATGAGTCTTGGGAGTTGGGATTGGTGTCTCAGCATTTCTCTACATGACTACTGAAGTGGAATATTTCTGCAGCTGTAAATCCACATTATACATAAAACGCAGGAGCGTTACAGATTGAACGAACCTCAAATGGATTCAGCAGAAATAACCACTCAGGTGACACAATTAAAACAGCAAGTAACTGCGTTAATACACGCACTTTCTGAATTAAGAGAAGAAAATCAGGCTCTGACGCAGCAGGTAACCAGACTGACACAACTTACCACTGCTCAGTCCCCTGAACCCAAAATAAATCCTCCTTTGGTATTTACAGCTGTAAATCCACATTATACATAAAACGCAGGAGCGTTACAAGTTCAACCCATCTACTTTCTCCCCCCTCTAGTGCAACAATCGGTACCTTTCGGGAGAGGAGGAGGGGAATGGATACCTGTTTTTGAAAGGTAACCATCCTCACTTCTGGGAGACCTGGCTGCAGGGAGGTCCCCTGGAAATGTGACCCCACTCCTCCTTCCACCGCCTCCAGGCTATTCACAAAGTTCAGGGCACTTTGCACACGGCTTTACTGCAGGTTTCCCTTAGCGGCAATGGCAGCAGCACCATCGGCTGGGGTGCCGAAATTGCTGGATTCCAGGACAGGTAAGTGTCCTAATAATAAAAGTCAGCAGCTACAGTATTTGTACAGTATTTGTAGCTGCTGACTTTATATTATTTTGTGGGGGGGGGGGGGGGCTCGAGCTCTTCTTTAAAGGTGTATTTCTTTCGGCATCATCAACTTAGAAATCTTTCCTAAGAAACTGGAAATTGTACTTTATCATTGTCACTCCACTTCATAAATGAGCACACCTTGATCACCCGGATGAGGACACTTCTCTCTCCGGGGGCAATTTATACAGCAAACTATGACTAAGATTCAGATTTGGGGTCACACATGAATTAAGGTTGAATTTTCAGGATTCATACTGGCTACATTTTGGCAGAAAGTTCTGTACAAATTTAATCTCCGGTCAGCAGCTGTTTGATTAAAGAGAGTTTAAAGTGGTTATAAAGGAAAAAGTACTTTTTTTTTTTACCTTAATGAATTCTCTACATTAAAGTAAAAGAACTTCCAATAGCAGCGTCCCCCATCAGTGTATCTTAGCCCAAGAGTAAAATTGGAATATATTTTGGTTCATCACTCCTTATATATTGTGGCTGCATTAGTTTTCTTTTTGTTTGTTTTTTTTTTTTATTCCTTTATTTTATCTGAGCCAATAACACACTTCCTGTCCTAGGGTGACAACACTCACCCACTGTACTGTATTTATGGGGGATCTATGTTGTCACCCTAGGACAGGAAGTGTGTTAGAGGTACAGAACACCCCCTCCTCATTGCCAACACATAGGGGGAGATGTTCTGTGGTTTACAAAGGTGAACTGGGTATGACTGGTAACAAATTTGAGATTTAGGAGCTGGAAGCTTATTTGACTTCTGCCAGGAAGTCAAACTTCTGAGTGTAGCACTGCCCCCTTGAGGATGACTGGATTTCACACTTATGGATCCCCCTGGGTTACCAATAGCAACTTTGACATTCACAGTCTATCACTTTACTACTTGGCTCAGTCAATAATCCATCCAGGGGTACATAGTTGTTGTATTTTATTTGATAAATTAGGGATGGGAGTTCATTTGGAGTGGGATACTCCAAATTAACTATTCACAATTGGTCGAGGACCTCTATCTTCAGGAACAGCCAGGCTGTTAATTCCCCCTGCCAATAAAGGTGAATAAGAATTAAGTTTCTTTCCTAAGACGACTTGGTGAACTATTGACTGTCTTCATGGCACTCTCCTCAGCATCCTCTCTCTCTCTTTACTACTAACACCCGTCCTCTGACTGTCCTAAATGTGGGGGGGGGCCCCCTCAGGTCAGGTCCTTTTACATGAGTCCCTGTACTCACGATACTGTTTTTCCAGGGTCTCCAGTGTCCCCCCTTCAGCCAGCTCTCCTGGACTTCTGGGTTCAGCTCCTCTTATCCATTCCGGGACGACCTCCAGCGACCACATGCCACTGCTAAAGAGGAGAAGGCAGCTGCCCCTCCCTCCGGGACTCTGCTCTCCAGTAGGGATGGCCTTGCGGTTCGCCCGGCGGTCGATTCGCGGCAAACTTTGCTTGTTCGCAGCCCGCCGATTTTGCGAACACATGGCGTTGTTTGCGATGGCCATATTAGTTTACATTGGGGAGAACTTTGACCCATGACACAGCCATCAGGTGGAACGGGAAAGCCAAATGAAACATTGCAGCACATGGACAGTCCCCCTACCTTATAAATAGACCTGAGCTGTCGGCCATTTCACATTCTGCTTTTTGTCAGTGTAGGGAGAGGTTGGCTGTGTGCAGCAGGGACAGACTTTCAGTGGCACAAATTGCTCTGTTAAGGTCCACAAATGTCCTTTTAAGGGCTGGTATTTGGTATAGGTGTACTGTCTCTTTTGTCAGTGTAGGGAGAGGTTTGCTGTGTAGGGATGGCCTTGCGGTTTGCCCAGCAGTCGGTTTGCGGCAAACTTTGCTTGTTCGCTACCCGCCAAATTTTCGGACACATGGCGTCGTTCGCGGCGGCCATATTTGTTTACATTGGGGAGAACTTTGACCCATGACACAGCCGTCAGGTGGAACGGGACAGCCAATTGAAACATTCCAGGACATGGACAGTCCCCCTACCCTATAAATAGACCTGACCTGGCGGCCATTTCACATTCCGCTTTCTGCCAGTGTAGGGAGAGGTCTGCTGTGCTCATCAGGGAGAGTTTGCTGTGAAGATCCACAAAAGTCCTTTCCAGGGGTGGTATTTCGGTATAGGCCTTCTACAGTTGCTTTTCCGGTTAGGGACAGGTATCCTGTGGTCACAAATCGCTTTGTCAATGTCCACAAAAGTCATTTAAAATGCTCCAATGTTGTTTTAGGGTCTATTACAGTCTCTACAACATTAGGGCCAGGTATTCTGTGGTTGCTTTAGGGGCAGTGAGATATCGGCTGCAGTCTCACAGAAATCGCTTTATCAATGTCCACAAAAGTCATGAAAAGGGCTGCAAATTTTTTGGTATTGCTGTGCAGTGCACTAAAAAGCGGGGGGGGGGGGGGAGGGGGTAATCTACAGTATAATATACGTTGTAGAAAGCATATTATAGTGGATTAGTACTATTATTGTGCACTGTGCAGCATTGTGACAGGTGTGGTGGTGAGACTGAGCGTTTCTGCAGCAACACTACACACAGTGACAAAAGCACTAATGTATTATAACTGGTGTGATAGACCAATTGCCCCCCCAATACCACATATTGAAGTGGGGTGTTATCTGAGTAAACTTTTTCAAGTGTATTTGTGTCATGCAAAAATATTACCTAGTTTGCTGAGTAAGGTCTGGTATACACAGCGCCAAACTCACTGCCCAATTTTTTGAACTGGTGTGATACACCAATACCCCCCCCCCCCCAATGCCACATATTGAAGTGGGGTGTTATTTAACAGTATAATTTTCTAAGAGTGTGATTTAGTCCTGCAAAAATTTGGCCTCTCGCTGTGTAAACAGTGCTACACACAGTGACAACAGTTACTGGCCAATTATTTGTAGAACTGGTGTAATAAACCTGTTCCTCCCCCTCCCCCAATGCCACATATTGAAGTGGGGTGTTATCTGAGTAAACTTTTTCAAGTGTATTTGTGTCATGCAACAATATTGCCTAGTTTGCTGAGTGAAGTCTGGTACACACAGCACCAAACTCACTGGCCATTTTTTTGAACTGGTGTGCTACACCAATACCACAGATTGAAGCAGGGTGTTATTTAACAGTATCATTTTCTAAGAGTGTGATTTAGTCCTGCAAAAATGTGATCTCTCGCTGTGTAAACAGTGCTACACACAGTGTCAACAGTTACTGGCCAATTATTTGTAGAACTGGTGTAATAAACCTGTGCCCCCCCCCCCCCATTGCCACATATTGAATTGAGGTTTTATTTAACAGTATAATTTTCTAAGATTGTATTTTAGTCCTGCAAACATTTGGCCTCATTTGCTGTGTTAACTCTGCTACACACAGTGACAACAGTTTCTGGCCAATTATTTGTAGAACTGGCGGACTGACGGACCATCAGATAGGGAGGAGAGGCAGGCAGAACTTGCATTGCAGAAGAAGTAGAAAGCAGACTGCAAATGTATCAGGAGCGAGCCATCAACTATGTACAGTCACATCTGGCGCTCCCAGGACGCTGGCACATGGCTCCACAGTGTGGGCTTTTATTAATGTGTCCGTTGCTGACACCAATGTTGCCATCTGCAGCCTTTGCAGTCAACGCATAAGTTGCAGTAAGCCCAACACTCACCTAGGGACAACCGCTTTAAGAAGGCACCTGAAATCCCATCACCAAGCCCAGTGTTAGAAAAACTGTCAGAACCCACAAAGCCACACTCCATGCTCTCACCATCCAGCCTCTTCTCCTTCTCCTCCCCCTTCTCCTTCTCCTGTCTCCTCACAGTTGTCCAACACTCCACCTACCATGTTGCCGTCGTCACGTTTTTCTGGAAAAAGGCAGGCTTCTGTGGCTCAAATGTTGGAGCGTAAAAAAAGGTGTCAGTTCAACCCATTTGAGCTCATGTTTGCGGCCTATACAGCCCGCCACCAACTTGTTTATACTGTGAACGCCTACTGTACCTCTAGCCATCATATACTACGTTCTTTGCTGTCAGTTCAACCCATGTGAGCTCATGTTTGCGGCCTATACAGCCCGCCACCAACTTGTGTATACTGTGAACGCCTACTATACCGCTAGAAATCATATACTTTTACAAGTGTATTTGTGTCCTGCAACAATATTGCCTCTTTTGCTGAGTGAAGTCTGATACACACAGTGCCAAACTCACTGGCCAATTTTTTGAACAACTGGTGTGATAGACCAGTGGCCCCCCAATAGCACATATTGAAGTGGGGTGTTATTTAACAGTATACTTTTCTAAGATTGTATTTTAGTCCTGTAAAAATTTGGCCTCTTTTGCTGTGTTAACTGTGATACACACATTGGCAACAGATACTGACCAATTATTTGTAGAACTGGTGTGATAAACCTGTGGCCCCCCAATACCACATATTGAAGCGGGGTGTTATCTACACAGACACATGGTCTAGCAAACACGGGCAGGGAAGGTATATCACTTTTACTGCCCACTGGGTGAACCTTCTGATGGCCGTTAAGCATGCAACCCGTGGCACCTGTGTAGATTTAGTTTTACCACCACGGATTGCAAGCAGGCCTGCCTCTTCTTCTCCTCCTCCTCCATCCTCACTCTCCTCCTCGGCTGACTCCTCCTCTTCCGCTGCTACCGTCTCTTCTCCTGTGCCACCCAAGATCCCCAGAATCTATTCCACATGCCAGGTGAGACGTTGCCATGCTGTGCTGTGTCTGTTTTCCTGGAAGCCAAGAGCCACACTGGTCCTGCACTCCTTTCAGCTTTGCGTTCACAGGCAGATCAGTGGCTGACACCGCTCAATTTGTCAGTTGGTAAAGTGGTGTGCGACAACGGTGCCAATCAGCTGAGCACGCTGAAAAAGGGCAAAATAACACACGTGCCATGCATGGCACACGTCCTGAACTTGGTGGTGCAGCGATTCGTTGCCAATTACCCTGGAGTCCAGGACGTCTTGCGGTAGGCCAGGAAAATCTTGGGCCATTTCAGAAGATCTTACACAGCCAAGGCTCGCCTTGCTGAGATTCAGCGGCGATACAAAGTGCCCCTCAGGCATCTTATTTGTGATCAACCCTTGGGAATTTGTCACATTGGTTTAAACACTAGATGTAGATCAAATTTTCCCTCTCCCCTAAAATTATATATACCATACATTATGGTGTTTATTAAGTATAAGTGATGACACATTATATGATGGCTATCATGATTTGTTGCATGGTATTAATCATTTATGGTCATATATTCATTTATTGGGGATACAATTTCAACTGTTTAATGTATTTGCAACATTTAGCATTTGGTCTATATTTATGATGTTGATCCCCGGTTAGAGTTTGAACTTATTCCGCTACAGTTTGACTCAATTTGTACACAATACGGTGAATTATTTTTGCGTTCTCAGCGTATCTGAGCGCAAGACGATATAGTTACACACAATGCCCATACATGTCCTTATGTTTATTCTGCTTACATTTATGGTGTAGCAATTTCTTATTTCACATCGGCTGTGTTAAATAGGCCTGCTATACCTTTAAATATATTTTGCCTTTAATATAGGACATTCCGGGTTAGTGAAGTTGATATGTGCCCTTAACTAAAATGGTGAGACAGATCTACCCTAGTTCCGGTCATTGGATGTCCGGTTCACAGCTTCAGGGCGGAATTGTTCAAACACTTCCGGGTATCATAATCAGGTTTTTTCTATAAGAGATGGCGTCAGCACGCCGTCCGTACCTTTGATAACGTCTTCTTGGACGAAACGCCGTCAGGTCGCGGCGTGCTGACGTCATCCTGGAAGTTATCCTAGGAGCGGATGCGCTTTGCCGTCCGGCCGGCGGCTCCCATCCATCGCGATTTTATCTACTATGCTTGTGAATGTTCTTCTTTTTAATTAATAAACCAGTTATTATTTTATTACACTATTGGCGCTTTTTCTTTCACTCGGGCTACATCTTGGTACTGAGTTTCCAGTCAACACCATTGATGCTGTTGGTCCCGGAGCTTCACGCATGATGGGCAAGCGTTATTAGATCTACTGCTTGGATTATTTGTCATCTGGTAAGAGGCCAATAGGGCTTTTGAGTGACGTTTCTGGTTTCTTGGTGATCTGGATTTATCTATTTGCTCATTTGACCTATTTTTTCGGTAAGAGGCTTCACAATTGGTGGTGGTTTGTTCCACATTCCTCTCCTTACACTGGACTATTCACGTTTTACTCATTATTCATTTGGTGAGCTGCTGCACGATTGATAGGGATTCCTTATTGGTGGTGGAAACTTTATTTAATTACGGTATCACACTATGTAAGTTTTTTTCTTTTGCATATTATTCACATTATTCGCTGAGGACTCTGACAACTCCCATCTCCCGGATCTGTGACTATATCTCAGCATACAAATTTTCAGACTTTTAGTGGTTATCCGGTAAGCACATTTCCTACAGAGACCGTGGAGTGTGATCTATGCTTTCAGCGTCAATCAAGTTGTTATATGGGACATTGATTTTTGTTTGGACATTAATTTTTGTTTACCCACTTCACGCAGCGCGGCTTATTTTACTATATCTTATTTGTGACTGCCCGACGCGATGGAACTCAACGTTGCATATGCTCGATAGGCTGCTCCAGCAGAAACGTGCAGTTAATGACTACCTGTTCGAACTCGGCGGCAGGACAGGTTCTGGGGAGCTTGGGTTTTTTTCACCTCGCCAGTGGCTGCTCATGCGGGATGCATGCAGACTTCTGGGGTCATTCGATGAGATCACCAAACTGGTCAGTCACGTCCAGGGTGCCATAAGTGACATCATACCTTACGCCTTCTTTCTGGAGCGTGCATTTCATTGTGTCATTGATCAAGCCATTGAGGAGCAGGAAGATGAGGAAGTCGCAATGTTGGATGAATTCCCAGGGGGTGCTACTCCATCTGAGACAAATCAACAGCAGGAGTCTGAAGAGGAGTCAGAGGAGGAGGATGGTGCTGGGGGGGGGGGGATGAGGAGGAGCAAGAAGAACATGCTTTAAACATTTCTGGGATCCCTGGTGTTATCCGTGGATGGGGGGTGGATAACGCCACTATAACGCTTCCAGTTTAGTGGGAATGGGGGCCTACATGCTGCAATGTTTTAAGGGGGACCCCCCGTATAAAACGCATAAAGACCAAGGACCAGTACTGGGTGGCAACGTACTTAGACCCCTGTGGATAAATAAATCCGCGCTAAGGATATCAAGGGATTGTAACAATATATGCACAAATAAGCTGCAGCCTCCCTTAAACTATAGCCAAAGGCTATAAAGAGATAAATAAAATGGAAGGTGATGGCGCTGCTTATTTAATAAAGTGCAAATAAATATAAGATGCTAAAGTATAAATATGATTGAGGAATAAGTTAATAGATAAAAGATGCGGAGGTGAAAAACCAAGTAAAAAGATCAAACGTATAGTGTTATAAGGGATATAAATTATTCTAAAAATAAATTTAAATATATAAAAATATTCCAAAGGTATATGAGAGAAACAACCACCAGAGGGCGTAATAAGTGGCAAAGTGTGACAATAAATATGCTTGTGTATATGCCAAAATAAAATAAACAATGTGAATATATGACAATGCTAAATAAATAAATAAAATTTATACAAGGTGTATATTCCACAAGTGATAATATAAATAATAGTGAATAGATAAGTAAATAAATAGGTGATAAATGTGCGGGAAACTATTATGCACGGGATGGGTGTGCAAAACGACAGTTGGTATACAGTGCAACAAAAAGTGATAACAATAAATATATCAAGGTGAGTCAAAGATAAATGTGCCAAAAATAATTTTTTATATAAATATGCAGGTGAATATAAAGGTGCGGGAAGTCTATTTGTGCAACGTGCAAAAAAATCCAAAAAATTAGTCCATAAAATAATGGTGATAGCAAAAAATATATAGGTGTACAGGATATCTTACGGTGACCCCCAAGGTGGGTGACTGGTGAGTGGCAAAGTGGCCCCTGGTAAAAAGACCTACTCACCAGATGTACCCACCCAACACAGGGGTATAGAGCGGGTACTGAAGAGGTATCTTTTAAGCCTGGATCTGTGTAGTAGTTCCCTTCCTAGGGTAGATGTGTTATGGAGTCCGGAGTGTCCTGAGTGGGGTCCGGTAGTGAATTGTGGTATCCAAAATCTCGTGGGTAAATCAAGTGTGGCCACTCAAGGGTATATGGATGGAGGAAAAAAAGGAGCTCGATAGTGTATTATCGTTAAGCTAGAAAGTTTATTGTAAATTACAGCAGCAAAATGGGTACTCACATATACAATGTGGGAAAACAGCGAGGTATCAGCGTCCCGGAACGCAATGCGTTCCAACCAGAGACCGGAACCGGAAGTGACGTGACGGCGCTGTACGCGTTTCGTCATGTGACGTCTTCTGCAGCGTCCTATCACTTCCAGCGTAGGCCCTTTTGTACATGGTGGTTACTAGGCAACAAAGTAGGCGGAAATCAACAAAGGAAGAATGATGCCGTGGGTCGTAGTATAGGGAACAGGGCGTAAGATAATCTTAGCCAAATAGAAATCAGATGGTAAGTATAAATAACAAAAACCCAGGCTAACCATTGTTGAATACTAATTAAATGAATATAAAATATAACAATATAAGAAATGTAATGTTCCGTGCCTAATAATTGAACCACCGTGTATACATACAGGGAAGGATATCTCGTACATGTTATTAAAATATATACAACAATACTTTATTAACAAATAAGATTAAGAATATGTTAAAATAAAAAAGTATTAAATTAAAATATATTACGCCATCTGGTGGATAGAATAAATAAATGAAGTGCATTTGATTTAAGAACGTAGACATTGCGCCATCTAGTGGATAAATTGTTAATTGTATAAACTATTCATTTGATATAAAAAGTATATATACGATGTAAAGGTTATTAATGTTGTTACCATGAGTTTATTAGTATGTGATTACTATCAATATGTACCAATTTATGGAAAACATGATAGATAAAATATATAATTAAGGAGGACATCTGATTTGATATATGCTATATTGTAAAAAACATTATGGATAAAATTAGCATCAATATAAATTATTGTGTAGAAACCTTATTGGATAAGATTTTATGAATAAAAAATATTATGAATAAAAAATATATAATAATATTTTATAGGAGGATAGTACATCTAATGTGTGGAAAAATATATGTCTATTGATTATTAGAAGGATGTATCAAAATATATAGAAAGATGTATATAAAAATAAAAAATATATATATATATAAAAATTAGGAAATGGAAGGTGAGATGACAATAGTGTGTATCGAACATTAGAATCCAGTATAATATATTAAGTTTAATACATATGAGTGTAAGAATGTAATAAATGTGAATATAAAAATTAATAAATGGGAAGTGATATAGTAAAAAATAGTAAACAATAAAAATATGTGATTATAAAATATATTGTGATGATAGGATGGATACTATATTCATATATAAAAATTGATAGGAAAAGGATTAAAAATTAGAAATAAAACAGTTGAGGTCTATATCTAGGTTTAATCCCCTAGGCTGGAGTGTATTAAGCCGATATATCCAGCTGGTTTCATTTTTGGAAATTTTAATTCTTTTATTTTCACCTCTCCAGTGTCCTGTAATAGAGTCAATTCCAACAAATGTAAGTCCCCTGGGATCCTTGTTGTGTGCCTCTGCAAAGTGCCTAGAGAGGCTATGTTTCGGGAATCCATTTCTTATGTTCTTGATGTGTTCTCTAATACGCACGAAAAGAGGTCTGGTGGTCCTACCGACATACTGAAGTCGGCATGGACACTCTACCAGGTAGGTCACATGGGTGGTCTGACATGTAATTAGTTTGTTAATCTTGAATTCCTCTCCACTCCATCTGGATTTAAAATATAACGTCTTTCTGGGTTGTTTGTTCGTTGATTTGCAAGGTAAACATCTATTGCATCGAATAAACCCTTTTAAATCAGGAAACAGTTTCACTGGTTTGGGGGGATCAATAGCATTATGTACCAATTGATTGCGTAGATTAGGGGCTCTCCTATAGATAAACCTCGGTTGTCTAGGGAGTAATTTGGACAAGGTCTTGTCGGATTTTAGGATAGGCCAATATTTTTTCATAATCTTCTCTGTTTGTCTGAAATTTTGATGGAATCCCGTAATAAAAGCTAGCTCATTGGATTTTTTGTTGGGGACATTTTTCTTTTGTAGGAGTTCTTCCCTATTGATATTTAATGTTTTATCTCTTGTCATAATTAACTTTTGTCTGTCGTAACCCTTTTCCTCAAATCTTGTTATTAGAACATCCGTTTGTGATATATAATCTTCCACATTGTCACAATTTCTCCTGATCCTGACAAATTGGCTCTTTGGGATTCCTTCTTTCCATACAGGATGGTGACAGCTGTTAGTAGGTATGTATCCATTCCTATCTGTAGGTTTAAAATAGGTCCTACTTTTCAGTATATTATTGTCTTTAAAAATATTAAGATCCAAATAATTTATTTGATTAAAACTCCAGTCTCCTGTGAACTTAATGCCATATGGATTCTCATTCATTTTTAAAAAGAAATTATTCAAAGATTCTTCAGTCCCTTCCCATAAAATGATAATATCGTCTATATATCTTCGGTAGAATGTTAATTCTGGTATATCCTGAGTGTAAATCATCTTTTCCTCTAACATGTCCATAAATAGGTTCGCTACGCTAGGTGCGTAGCGGGCTCCCATTGCAACTCCCTTTGTTTGTAGGAAATATTCATTTTTATGCCAAAAGAAGTTGCTACTCATGGTGAGTTTTAAACCATCCAGGATATATTTTATTTGTGTTTGTTTTAACTTGCTACGTTCGTGTAAGGCAATATCTACCGCTTTTAATCCATCACTTTGTTTGATGCTGGTATAAAGGGAATTAGCATCTATTGTAGCCAAGATACATCCTTCTGGTAATTGTACTTCTTTGAGTGCTTTAATCAACTCTGAACTATCTTTAAGGTAAGATTTCCCCATCTTTACAGCTGGTTGTAGGTATCCATCCAGATATTCGCCCAATCTAGAAAACAAGGAGTCCACCCCACTCACAATGGGTCTCCCCGGGGGTTTGACAGGGTCCTTATGTATTTTAGGCAAATAGTACAATACTGGGATCTTACTTGAATCAGGTATCAGGTATTGTGCTTCCTTTTTATCCAATATTCCTATTTCTTTGCCTTTGTTAATGAATTCTTTAAGTTTCTTCCTATATATCTTGGTTGGATTCCTTTTCAGTTTTTCATAGGTGCCTTCCACTCTTAATAGATTGTTCATTTCTTCTTCGTAGTCATTTTTGTTCAGAATTACTAATCCCCCTCCTTTATCTGCGGGTCGAATAATAATTCCTTTTCTGTCTTCTAGTTGTTTGATTGCAGATTTAACCTGATTGTACTTTTTATGTGGTTTTTTAATCTTCCTCAGGTCCTCCTCCACCATTTTCTTGAATGCGCTAATACATTCTCCTCCAGGTACTTTTGGATTAAAAATTGAGTTATTTCTGAGACCTGAGTGTACAAAATTGGGGTCAGGAATAGTGGGTGTGTGTCCTTTTAGTTTAAAAAATTTCTTAATATTCAGTTTTCTTAAAAATTTGTGAAGATCAATAAAAATTTCAAAGGGGTCCGCATCTTTGGTGGGGGCGAATTTAAGGCCAAGATCTAAAAGCTGAAGTTCGTCATCATTAAAAACTATATCCGTGAGGTTAAAAATACCTTGCCCTAAAATTCTCGCCTTCGTTTTCTTCCTCCCACCTCTCTTACCCCTCTTACGTCTTCTTCTTCCCAATAATGGTTTTGTTGATTGGGTCTCATGTATCCTCCTGGGGGTGGTGGTCCCCTCCATTGATTCTGGTAGTCTCCTCCTCTGTATGTATTGGGTCTTCTGTCTTCGTGATAATTGTGGTTCCATCTCGTCTGTTGGTCTTGTGGTCCTCTCCATCTCGTTCCTCCTTGTGGCCTGTACCACCCTTGTTGTCTGTAAGAGGGTGGTGGTCTTCTTTGGTGGCCTCCACGGAAAAAATCCCTTTGCATATTGTAGTTCGGTCTATCCCTATAATCTCTGCCTGGAGTATATGTATCCATCCTGGCTAACGGAGAAAATCTGTTATGCATAGGTAAATTAAAATTTCTGTGATTGGGTGTATCATTTCTATTAAAATCTCTGGGTGGTGTACGTGGTCTTTCTAGTACTCTGGGTTGATTCCTGGGTGGTATGAGTCTATTTTCTTGGGTAGTAGGTATGGTGTCTTCTATGTCTCTATTGGGTCTAAAGGTGAAAACTTGTGGGGTCCTAGGAGCTGGAGTAGCTATAGATTCTTCGTATTCATCTTCATCTACTGATGTATCTCTGGACTCAAAAGCATTAGGAGTGGTAGGAATTTCCATTTCTTCTTCCGCTACTTGCCATTTGTACACTTTGGAACTTTTATAGTCAGTGACATCTCTGCTATACTTTTTTTGCTTTTTCTGTTGTATAGCCGAGTCATATTTTGCAATATATGTTTGGAGTTCTTTTTCTTTGTCTTTATATTCCTTATGCAGTGAAAATGGAATGAGTGCCGTTTTCAGGTCTGTTATCTGTGTTTCAATATTCCTTAGTTTGGTCTGTCTCCTTTTGATAATGAGTGTAAGGAGATCTGTTTCGCACCGATTGAAGAATATATACCATTCTTCTGTTAAGGTAATATCATTAAGACCATCATTGGGGTTGACATCCCACCTTAGTCGTCTGGGGGTAATTTTATCTCTAATGTACATTTCTAAAGTGGAAATGTCCCACCAGACCCTAAGTTGTTTTTCAAGGGCATGTTTAAGTTGTTTGAAAAGCCCGTCCATGTCTTGTCTATTGGTTACTCTTTCCTGATTGAAAATATCCTCAATATTGATTTTCCGATTATTTATATATCCAAAGATATCCGAAGCTGCAGGATTAGCCATGACCCCTAAGGGTATGTAAGAATATGTGGATAAATAAATCCGCGCTAAGGATATCAAGGGATTGTAACAATATATGCACAAATAAGCTGCAGCCTCCCTTAAACTATAGCCAAAGGCTATAAAGAGATAAATAAAATGGAAGGTGATGGCGCTGCTTATTTAATAAAGTGCAAATAAATATAAGATGCTAAAGTATAAATATGATTGAGGAATAAGTTAATAGATAAAAGATGCGGAGGTGAAAAACCAAGTAAAAAGATCAAACGTATAGTGTTATAAGGGATATAAATTATTCTAAAAATAAATTTAAATATATAAAAATATTCCAAAGGTATATGAGAGAAACAACCACCAGAGGGCGTAATAAGTGGCAAAGTGTGACAATAAATATGCTTGTGTATATGCCAAAATAAAATAAACAATGTGAATATATGACAATGCTAAATAAATAAATAAAATTTATACAAGGTGTATATTCCACAAGTGATAATATAAATAATAGTGAATAGATAAGTAAATAAATAGGTGATAAATGTGCGGGAAACTATTATGCACGGGATGGGTGTGCAAAACGACAGTTGGTATACAGTGCAACAAAAAGTGATAACAATAAATATATCAAGGTGAGTCAAAGATAAATGTGCCAAAAATAATTTTTTATATAAATATGCAGGTGAATATAAAGGTGCGGGAAGTCTATTTGTGCAACGTGCAAAAAAATCCAAAAAATTAGTCCATAAAATAATGGTGATAGCAAAAAATATATAGGTGTACAGGATATCTTACGGTGACCCCCAAGGTGGGTGACTGGTGAGTGGCAAAGTGGCCCCTGGTAAAAAGACCTACTCACCAGATGTACCCACCCAACACAGGGGTATAGAGCGGGTACTGAAGAGGTATCTTTTAAGCCTGGATCTGTGTAGTAGTTCCCTTCCTAGGGTAGATGTGTTATGGAGTCCGGAGTGTCCTGAGTGGGGTCCGGTAGTGAATTGTGGTATCCAAAATCTCGTGGGTAAATCAAGTGTGGCCACTCAAGGGTATATGGATGGAGGAAAAAAAGGAGCTCGATAGTGTATTATCGTTAAGCTAGAAAGTTTATTGTAAATTACAGCAGCAAAATGGGTACTCACATATACAATGTGGGAAAACAGCGAGGTATCAGCGTCCCGGAACGCAATGCGTTCCAACCAGAGACCGGAACCGGAAGTGACGTGACGGCGCTGTACGCGTTTCGTCATGTGACGTCTTCTGCAGCGTCCTATCACTTCCAGCGTAGGCCCTTTTGTACATGGTGGTTACTAGGCAACAAAGTAGGCGGAAATCAACAAAGGAAGAATGATGCCGTGGGTCGTAGTATAGGGAACAGGGCGTAAGATAATCTTAGCCAAATAGAAATCAGATGGTAAGTATAAATAACAAAAACCCAGGCTAACCATTGTTGAATACTAATTAAATGAATATAAAATATAACAATATAAGAAATGTAATGTTCCGTGCCTAATAATTGAACCACCGTGTATACATACAGGGAAGGATATCTCGTACATGTTATTAAAATATATACAACAATACTTTATTAACAAATAAGATTAAGAATATGTTAAAATAAAAAAGTATTAAATTAAAATATATTACGCCATCTGGTGGATAGAATAAATAAATGAAGTGCATTTGATTTAAGAACGTAGACATTGCGCCATCTAGTGGATAAATTGTTAATTGTATAAACTATTCATTTGATATAAAAAGTATATATACGATGTAAAGGTTATTAATGTTGTTACCATGAGTTTATTAGTATGTGATTACTATCAATATGTACCAATTTATGGAAAACATGATAGATAAAATATATAATTAAGGAGGACATCTGATTTGATATATGCTATATTGTAAAAAACATTATGGATAAAATTAGCATCAATATAAATTATTGTGTAGAAACCTTATTGGATAAGATTTTATGAATAAAAAATATTATGAATAAAAAATATATAATAATATTTTATAGGAGGATAGTACATCTAATGTGTGGAAAAATATATGTCTATTGATTATTAGAAGGATGTATCAAAATATATAGAAAGATGTATATAAAAATAAAAAATATATATATATATAAAAATTAGGAAATGGAAGGTGAGATGACAATAGTGTGTATCGAACATTAGAATCCAGTATAATATATTAAGTTTAATACATATGAGTGTAAGAATGTAATAAATGTGAATATAAAAATTAATAAATGGGAAGTGATATAGTAAAAAATAGTAAACAATAAAAATATGTGATTATAAAATATATTGTGATGATAGGATGGATACTATATTCATATATAAAAATTGATAGGAAAAGGATTAAAAATTAGAAATAAAACAGTTGAGGTCTATATCTAGGTTTAATCCCCTAGGCTGGAGTGTATTAAGCCGATATATCCAGCTGGTTTCATTTTTGGAAATTTTAATTCTTTTATTTTCACCTCTCCAGTGTCCTGTAATAGAGTCAATTCCAACAAATGTAAGTCCCCTGGGATCCTTGTTGTGTGCCTCTGCAAAGTGCCTAGAGAGGCTATGTTTCGGGAATCCATTTCTTATGTTCTTGATGTGTTCTCTAATACGCACGAAAAGAGGTCTGGTGGTCCTACCGACATACTGAAGTCGGCATGGACACTCTACCAGGTAGGTCACATGGGTGGTCTGACATGTAATTAGTTTGTTAATCTTGAATTCCTCTCCACTCCATCTGGATTTAAAATATAACGTCTTTCTGGGTTGTTTGTTCGTTGATTTGCAAGGTAAACATCTATTGCATCGAATAAACCCTTTTAAATCAGGAAACAGTTTCACTGGTTTGGGGGGATCAATAGCATTATGTACCAATTGATTGCGTAGATTAGGGGCTCTCCTATAGATAAACCTCGGTTGTCTAGGGAGTAATTTGGACAAGGTCTTGTCGGATTTTAGGATAGGCCAATATTTTTTCATAATCTTCTCTGTTTGTCTGAAATTTTGATGGAATCCCGTAATAAAAGCTAGCTCATTGGATTTTTTGTTGGGGACATTTTTCTTTTGTAGGAGTTCTTCCCTATTGATATTTAATGTTTTATCTCTTGTCATAATTAACTTTTGTCTGTCGTAACCCTTTTCCTCAAATCTTGTTATTAGAACATCCGTTTGTGATATATAATCTTCCACATTGTCACAATTTCTCCTGATCCTGACAAATTGGCTCTTTGGGATTCCTTCTTTCCATACAGGATGGTGACAGCTGTTAGTAGGTATGTATCCATTCCTATCTGTAGGTTTAAAATAGGTCCTACTTTTCAGTATATTATTGTCTTTAAAAATATTAAGATCCAAATAATTTATTTGATTAAAACTCCAGTCTCCTGTGAACTTAATGCCATATGGATTCTCATTCATTTTTAAAAAGAAATTATTCAAAGATTCTTCAGTCCCTTCCCATAAAATGATAATATCGTCTATATATCTTCGGTAGAATGTTAATTCTGGTATATCCTGAGTGTAAATCATCTTTTCCTCTAACATGTCCATAAATAGGTTCGCTACGCTAGGTGCGTAGCGGGCTCCCATTGCAACTCCCTTTGTTTGTAGGAAATATTCATTTTTATGCCAAAAGAAGTTGCTACTCATGGTGAGTTTTAAACCATCCAGGATATATTTTATTTGTGTTTGTTTTAACTTGCTACGTTCGTGTAAGGCAATATCTACCGCTTTTAATCCATCACTTTGTTTGATGCTGGTATAAAGGGAATTAGCATCTATTGTAGCCAAGATACATCCTTCTGGTAATTGTACTTCTTTGAGTGCTTTAATCAACTCTGAACTATCTTTAAGGTAAGATTTCCCCATCTTTACAGCTGGTTGTAGGTATCCATCCAGATATTCGCCCAATCTAGAAAACAAGGAGTCCACCCCACTCACAATGGGTCTCCCCGGGGGTTTGACAGGGTCCTTATGTATTTTAGGCAAATAGTACAATACTGGGATCTTACTTGAATCAGGTATCAGGTATTGTGCTTCCTTTTTATCCAATATTCCTATTTCTTTGCCTTTGTTAATGAATTCTTTAAGTTTCTTCCTATATATCTTGGTTGGATTCCTTTTCAGTTTTTCATAGGTGCCTTCCACTCTTAATAGATTGTTCATTTCTTCTTCGTAGTCATTTTTGTTCAGAATTACTAATCCCCCTCCTTTATCTGCGGGTCGAATAATAATTCCTTTTCTGTCTTCTAGTTGTTTGATTGCAGATTTAACCTGATTGTACTTTTTATGTGGTTTTTTAATCTTCCTCAGGTCCTCCTCCACCATTTTCTTGAATGCGCTAATACATTCTCCTCCAGGTACTTTTGGATTAAAAATTGAGTTATTTCTGAGACCTGAGTGTACAAAATTGGGGTCAGGAATAGTGGGTGTGTGTCCTTTTAGTTTAAAAAATTTCTTAATATTCAGTTTTCTTAAAAATTTGTGAAGATCAATAAAAATTTCAAAGGGGTCCGCATCTTTGGTGGGGGCGAATTTAAGGCCAAGATCTAAAAGCTGAAGTTCGTCATCATTAAAAACTATATCCGTGAGGTTAAAAATACCTTGCCCTAAAATTCTCGCCTTCGTTTTCTTCCTCCCACCTCTCTTACCCCTCTTACGTCTTCTTCTTCCCAATAATGGTTTTGTTGATTGGGTCTCATGTATCCTCCTGGGGGTGGTGGTCCCCTCCATTGATTCTGGTAGTCTCCTCCTCTGTATGTATTGGGTCTTCTGTCTTCGTGATAATTGTGGTTCCATCTCGTCTGTTGGTCTTGTGGTCCTCTCCATCTCGTTCCTCCTTGTGGCCTGTACCACCCTTGTTGTCTGTAAGAGGGTGGTGGTCTTCTTTGGTGGCCTCCACGGAAAAAATCCCTTTGCATATTGTAGTTCGGTCTATCCCTATAATCTCTGCCTGGAGTATATGTATCCATCCTGGCTAACGGAGAAAATCTGTTATGCATAGGTAAATTAAAATTTCTGTGATTGGGTGTATCATTTCTATTAAAATCTCTGGGTGGTGTACGTGGTCTTTCTAGTACTCTGGGTTGATTCCTGGGTGGTATGAGTCTATTTTCTTGGGTAGTAGGTATGGTGTCTTCTATGTCTCTATTGGGTCTAAAGGTGAAAACTTGTGGGGTCCTAGGAGCTGGAGTAGCTATAGATTCTTCGTATTCATCTTCATCTACTGATGTATCTCTGGACTCAAAAGCATTAGCATTAAATTCGCCCCCACCAAAGATGCGGACCCCTTTGAAATTTTTATTGATCTTCACAAATTTTTAAGAAAACTGAATATTAAGAAATTTTTTAAACTAAAAGGACACACACCCACTATTCCTGACCCCAATTTTGTACACTCAGGTCTCAGAAATAACTCAATTTTTAATCCAAAAGTACCTGGAGGAGAATGTATTAGCGCATTCAAGAAAATGGTGGAGGAGGACCTGAGGAAGATTAAAAAACCACATAAAAAGTACAATCAGGTTAAATCTGCAATCAAACAACTAGAAGACAGAAAAGGAATTATTATTCGACCCGCAGATAAAGGAGGGGGATTAGTAATTCTGAACAAAAATGACTACGAAGAAGAAATGAACAATCTATTAAGAGTGGAAGGCACCTATGAAAAACTGAAAAGGAATCCAACCAAGATATATAGGAAGAAACTTAAAGAATTCATTAACAAAGGCAAAGAAATAGGAATATTGGATAAAAAGGAAGCACAATACCTGATACCTGATTCAAGTAAGATCCCAGTATTGTACTATTTGCCTAAAATACATAAGGACCCTGTCAAACCCCCGGGGAGACCCATTGTGAGTGGGGTGGACTCCTTGTTTTCTAGATTGGGCGAATATCTGGATGGATACCTACAACCAGCTGTAAAGATGGGGAAATCTTACCTTAAAGATAGTTCAGAGTTGATTAAAGCACTCAAAGAAGTACAATTACCAGAAGGATGTATCTTGGCTACAATAGATGCTAATTCCCTTTATACCAGCATCAAACAAAGTGATGGATTAAAAGCGGTAGATATTGCCTTACACGAACGTAGCAAGTTAAAACAAACACAAATAAAATATATCCTGGATGGTTTAAAACTCACCATGAGTAGCAACTTCTTTTGGCATAAAAATGAATATTTCCTACAAACAAAGGGAGTTGCAATGGGAGCCCGCTACGCACCTAGCGTAGCGAACCTATTTATGGACATGTTAGAGGAAAAGATGATTTACACTCAGGATATACCAGAATTAACATTCTACCGAAGATATATAGACGATATTATCATTTTATGGGAAGGGACTGAAGAATCTTTGAATAATTTCTTTTTAAAAATGAATGAGAATCCATATGGCATTAAGTTCACAGGAGACTGGAGTTTTAATCAAATAAATTATTTGGATCTTAATATTTTTAAAGACAATAATATACTGAAAAGTAGGACCTATTTTAAACCTACAGATAGGAATGGATACATACCTACTAACAGCTGTCACCATCCTGTATGGAAAGAAGGAATCCCAAAGAGCCAATTTGTCAGGATCAGGAGAAATTGTGACAATGTGGAAGATTATATATCACAAACGGATGTTCTAATAACAAGATTTGAGGAAAAGGGTTACGACAGACAAAAGTTAATTATGACAAGAGATAAAACATTAAATATCAATAGGGAAGAACTCCTACAAAAGAAAAATGTCCCCAACAAAAAATCCAATGAGCTAGCTTTTATTACGGGATTCCATCAAAATTTCAGACAAACAGAGAAGATTATGAAAAAATATTGGCCTATCCTAAAATCCGACAAGACCTTGTCCAAATTACTCCCTAGACAACCGAGGTTTATCTATAGGAGAGCCCCTAATCTACGCAATCAATTGGTACATAATGCTATTGATCCCCCCAAACCAGTGAAACTGTTTCCTGATTTAAAAGGGTTTATTCGATGCAATAGATGTTTACCTTGCAAATCAACGAACAAACAACCCAGAAAGACGTTATATTTTAAATCCAGATGGAGTGGAGAGGAATTCAAGATTAACAAACTAATTACATGTCAGACCACCCATGTGACCTACCTGGTAGAGTGTCCATGCCGACTTCAGTATGTCGGTAGGACCACCAGACCTCTTTTCGTGCGTATTAGAGAACACATCAAGAACATAAGAAATGGATTCCCGAAACATAGCCTCTCTAGGCACTTTGCAGAGGCACACAACAAGGATCCCAGGGGACTTACATTTGTTGGAATTGACTCTATTACAGGACACTGGAGAGGTGAAAATAAAAGAATTAAAATTTCCAAAAATGAAACCAGCTGGATATATCGGCTTAATACACTCCAGCCTAGGGGATTAAACCTAGATATAGACCTCAACTGTTTTATTTCTAATTTTTAATCCTTTTCCTATCAATTTTTATATATGAATATAGTATCCATCCTATCATCACAATATATTTTATAATCACATATTTTTATTGTTTACTATTTTTTACTATATCACTTCCCATTTATTAATTTTTATATTCACATTTATTACATTCTTACACTCATATGTATTAAACTTAATATATTATACTGGATTCTAATGTTCGATACACACTATTGTCATCTCACCTTCCATTTCCTAATTTTTATATATATATATATTTTTTATTTTTATATACATCTTTCTATATATTTTGATACATCCTTCTAATAATCAATAGACATATATTTTTCCACACATTAGATGTACTATCCTCCTATAAAATATTATTATATATTTTTTATTCATAATATTTTTTATTCATAAAATCTTATCCAATAAGGTTTCTACACAATAATTTATATTGATGCTAATTTTATCCATAATGTTTTTTACAATATAGCATATATCAAATCAGATGTCCTCCTTAATTATATATTTTATCTATCATGTTTTCCATAAATTGGTACATATTGATAGTAATCACATACTAATAAACTCATGGTAACAACATTAATAACCTTTACATCGTATATATACTTTTTATATCAAATGAATAGTTTATACAATTAACAATTTATCCACTAGATGGCGCAATGTCTACGTTCTTAAATCAAATGCACTTCATTTATTTATTCTATCCACCAGATGGCGTAATATATTTTAATTTAATACTTTTTTATTTTAACATATTCTTAATCTTATTTGTTAATAAAGTATTGTTGTATATATTTTAATAACATGTACGAGATATCCTTCCCTGTATGTATACACGGTGGTTCAATTATTAGGCACGGAACATTACATTTCTTATATTGTTATATTTTATATTCATTTAATTAGTATTCAACAATGGTTAGCCTGGGTTTTTGTTATTTATACTTACCATCTGATTTCTATTTGGCTAAGATTATCTTACGCCCTGTTCCCTATACTACGACCCACGGCATCATTCTTCCTTTGTTGATTTCCGCCTACTTTGTTGCCTAGTAACCACCATGTACAAAAGGGCCTACGCTGGAAGTGATAGGACGCTGCAGAAGACGTCACATGACGAAACGCGTACAGCGCCGTCACGTCACTTCCGGTTCCGGTCTCTGGTTGGAACGCATTGCGTTCCGGGACGCTGATACCTCGCTGTTTTCCCACATTGTATATGTGAGTACCCATTTTGCTGCTGTAATTTACAATAAACTTTCTAGCTTAACGATAATACACTATCGAGCTCCTTTTTTTCCTCCATCCATATACCCTTGAGTGGCCACACTTGATTTACCCACGAGATTTTGGATACCACAATTCACTACCGGACCCCACTCAGGACACTCCGGACTCCATAACACATCTACCCTAGGAAGGGAACTACTACACAGATCCAGGCTTAAAAGATACCTCTTCAGTACCCGCTCTATACCCCTGTGTTGGGTGGGTACATCTGGTGAGTAGGTCTTTTTACCAGGGGCCACTTTGCCACTCACCAGTCACCCACCTTGGGGGTCACCGTAAGATATCCTGTACACCTATATATTTTTTGCTATCACCATTATTTTATGGACTAATTTTTTGGATTTTTTTGCACGTTGCACAAATAGACTTCCCGCACCTTTATATTCACCTGCATATTTATATAAAAAATTATTTTTGGCACATTTATCTTTGACTCACCTTGATATATTTATTGTTATCACTTTTTGTTGCACTGTATACCAACTGTCGTTTTGCACACCCATCCCGTGCATAATAGTTTCCCGCACATTTATCACCTATTTATTTACTTATCTATTCACTATTATTTATATTATCACTTGTGGAATATACACCTTGTATAAATTTTATTTATTTATTTAGCATTGTCATATATTCACATTGTTTATTTTATTTTGGCATATACACAAGCATATTTATTGTCACACTTTGCCACTTATTACGCCCTCTGGTGGTTGTTTCTCTCATATACCTTTGGAATATTTTTATATATTTAAATTTATTTTTAGAATAATTTATATCCCTTATAACACTATACGTTTGATCTTTTTACTTGGTTTTTCACCTCCGCATCTTTTATCTATTAACTTATTCCTCAATCATATTTATACTTTAGCATCTTATATTTATTTGCACTTTATTAAATAAGCAGCGCCATCACCTTCCATTTTATTTATCTCTTTATAGCCTTTGGCTATAGTTTAAGGGAGGCTGCAGCTTATTTGTGCATATATTGTTACAATCCCTTGATATCCTTAGCGCGGATTTATTTATCCACATATTCTTACATACCCTTAGGGGTCATGGCTAATCCTGCAGCTTCGGATATCTTTGGATATATAAATAATCGGAAAATCAATATTGAGGATATTTTCAATCAGGAAAGAGTAACCAATAGACAAGACATGGACGGGCTTTTCAAACAACTTAAACATGCCCTTGAAAAACAACTTAGGGTCTGGTGGGACATTTCCACTTTAGAAATGTACATTAGAGATAAAATTACCCCCAGACGACTAAGGTGGGATGTCAACCCCAATGATGGTCTTAATGATATTACCTTAACAGAAGAATGGTATATATTCTTCAATCGGTGCGAAACAGATCTCCTTACACTCATTATCAAAAGGAGACAGACCAAACTAAGGAATATTGAAACACAGATAACAGACCTGAAAACGGCACTCATTCCATTTTCACTGCATAAGGAATATAAAGACAAAGAAAAAGAACTCCAAACATATATTGCAAAATATGACTCGGCTATACAACAGAAAAAGCAAAAAAAGTATAGCAGAGATGTCACTGACTATAAAAGTTCCAAAGTGTACAAATGGCAAGTAGCGGAAGAAGAAATGGAAATTCCTACCACTCCTAATGCTTTTGAGTCCAGAGATACATCAGTAGATGAAGATGAATACGAAGAATCTATAGCTACTCCAGCTCCTAGGACCCCACAAGTTTTCACCTTCAGACCCAATAGAGACATAGAAGACACCATACCTACTACCCAAGAAAATAGACTCATACCACCCAGGAATCAACCCAGAGTACTAGAAAGACCACGTACACCACCCAGAGATTTTAATAGAAATGATACACCCAATCACAGAAATTTTAATTTACCTATGCATAACAGATTTTCTCCGTTAGCCAGGATGGATACATATACTCCAGGCAGAGATTATAGGGATAGACCGAACTACAATATGCAAAGGGATTTTTTCCGTGGAGGCCACCAAAGAAGACCACCACCCTCTTACAGACAACAAGGGTGGTACAGGCCACAAGGAGGAACGAGATGGAGAGGACCACAAGACCAACAGACGAGATGGAACCACAATTATCACGAAGACAGAAGACCCAATACATACAGAGGAGGAGACTACCAGAATCAATGGAGGGGACCACCACCCCCAGGAGGATACATGAGACCCAATCAACAAAACCATTATTGGGAAGAAGAAGACGTAAGAGGGGTAAGAGAGGTGGGAGGAAGAAAACGAAGGCGAGAATTTTAGGGCAAGGTATTTTTAACCTCACGGATATAGTTTTTAATGATGACGAACTTCAGCTTTTAGATCTTGGCCTTAAATTCGCCCCCACCAAAGATGCGGACCCCTTTGAAATTTTTATTGATCTTCACAAATTTTTAAGAAAACTGAATATTAAGAAATTTTTTAAACTAAAAGGACACACACCCACTATTCCTGACCCCAATTTTGTACACTCAGGTCTCAGAAATAACTCAATTTTTAATCCAAAAGTACCTGGAGGAGAATGTATTAGCGCATTCAAGAAAATGGTGGAGGAGGACCTGAGGAAGATTAAAAAACCACATAAAAAGTACAATCAGGTTAAATCTGCAATCAAACAACTAGAAGACAGAAAAGGAATTATTATTCGACCCGCAGATAAAGGAGGGGGATTAGTAATTCTGAACAAAAATGACTACGAAGAAGAAATGAACAATCTATTAAGAGTGGAAGGCACCTATGAAAAACTGAAAAGGAATCCAACCAAGATATATAGGAAGAAACTTAAAGAATTCATTAACAAAGGCAAAGAAATAGGAATATTGGATAAAAAGGAAGCACAATACCTGATACCTGATTCAAGTAAGATCCCAGTATTGTACTATTTGCCTAAAATACATAAGGACCCTGTCAAACCCCCGGGGAGACCCATTGTGAGTGGGGTGGACTCCTTGTTTTCTAGATTGGGCGAATATCTGGATGGATACCTACAACCAGCTGTAAAGATGGGGAAATCTTACCTTAAAGATAGTTCAGAGTTGATTAAAGCACTCAAAGAAGTACAATTACCAGAAGGATGTATCTTGGCTACAATAGATGCTAATTCCCTTTATACCAGCATCAAACAAAGTGATGGATTAAAAGCGGTAGATATTGCCTTACACGAACGTAGCAAGTTAAAACAAACACAAATAAAATATATCCTGGATGGTTTAAAACTCACCATGAGTAGCAACTTCTTTTGGCATAAAAATGAATATTTCCTACAAACAAAGGGAGTTGCAATGGGAGCCCGCTACGCACCTAGCGTAGCGAACCTATTTATGGACATGTTAGAGGAAAAGATGATTTACACTCAGGATATACCAGAATTAACATTCTACCGAAGATATATAGACGATATTATCATTTTATGGGAAGGGACTGAAGAATCTTTGAATAATTTCTTTTTAAAAATGAATGAGAATCCATATGGCATTAAGTTCACAGGAGACTGGAGTTTTAATCAAATAAATTATTTGGATCTTAATATTTTTAAAGACAATAATATACTGAAAAGTAGGACCTATTTTAAACCTACAGATAGGAATGGATACATACCTACTAACAGCTGTCACCATCCTGTATGGAAAGAAGGAATCCCAAAGAGCCAATTTGTCAGGATCAGGAGAAATTGTGACAATGTGGAAGATTATATATCACAAACGGATGTTCTAATAACAAGATTTGAGGAAAAGGGTTACGACAGACAAAAGTTAATTATGACAAGAGATAAAACATTAAATATCAATAGGGAAGAACTCCTACAAAAGAAAAATGTCCCCAACAAAAAATCCAATGAGCTAGCTTTTATTACGGGATTCCATCAAAATTTCAGACAAACAGAGAAGATTATGAAAAAATATTGGCCTATCCTAAAATCCGACAAGACCTTGTCCAAATTACTCCCTAGACAACCGAGGTTTATCTATAGGAGAGCCCCTAATCTACGCAATCAATTGGTACATAATGCTATTGATCCCCCCAAACCAGTGAAACTGTTTCCTGATTTAAAAGGGTTTATTCGATGCAATAGATGTTTACCTTGCAAATCAACGAACAAACAACCCAGAAAGACGTTATATTTTAAATCCAGATGGAGTGGAGAGGAATTCAAGATTAACAAACTAATTACATGTCAGACCACCCATGTGACCTACCTGGTAGAGTGTCCATGCCGACTTCAGTATGTCGGTAGGACCACCAGACCTCTTTTCGTGCGTATTAGAGAACACATCAAGAACATAAGAAATGGATTCCCGAAACATAGCCTCTCTAGGCACTTTGCAGAGGCACACAACAAGGATCCCAGGGGACTTACATTTGTTGGAATTGACTCTATTACAGGACACTGGAGAGGTGAAAATAAAAGAATTAAAATTTCCAAAAATGAAACCAGCTGGATATATCGGCTTAATACACTCCAGCCTAGGGGATTAAACCTAGATATAGACCTCAACTGTTTTATTTCTAATTTTTAATCCTTTTCCTATCAATTTTTATATATGAATATAGTATCCATCCTATCATCACAATATATTTTATAATCACATATTTTTATTGTTTACTATTTTTTACTATATCACTTCCCATTTATTAATTTTTATATTCACATTTATTACATTCTTACACTCATATGTATTAAACTTAATATATTATACTGGATTCTAATGTTCGATACACACTATTGTCATCTCACCTTCCATTTCCTAATTTTTATATATATATATATTTTTTATTTTTATATACATCTTTCTATATATTTTGATACATCCTTCTAATAATCAATAGACATATATTTTTCCACACATTAGATGTACTATCCTCCTATAAAATATTATTATATATTTTTTATTCATAATATTTTTTATTCATAAAATCTTATCCAATAAGGTTTCTACACAATAATTTATATTGATGCTAATTTTATCCATAATGTTTTTTACAATATAGCATATATCAAATCAGATGTCCTCCTTAATTATATATTTTATCTATCATGTTTTCCATAAATTGGTACATATTGATAGTAATCACATACTAATAAACTCATGGTAACAACATTAATAACCTTTACATCGTATATATACTTTTTATATCAAATGAATAGTTTATACAATTAACAATTTATCCACTAGATGGCGCAATGTCTACGTTCTTAAATCAAATGCACTTCATTTATTTATTCTATCCACCAGATGGCGTAATATATTTTAATTTAATACTTTTTTATTTTAACATATTCTTAATCTTATTTGTTAATAAAGTATTGTTGTATATATTTTAATAACATGTACGAGATATCCTTCCCTGTATGTATACACGGTGGTTCAATTATTAGGCACGGAACATTACATTTCTTATATTGTTATATTTTATATTCATTTAATTAGTATTCAACAATGGTTAGCCTGGGTTTTTGTTATTTATACTTACCATCTGATTTCTATTTGGCTAAGATTATCTTACGCCCTGTTCCCTATACTACGACCCACGGCATCATTCTTCCTTTGTTGATTTCCGCCTACTTTGTTGCCTAGTAACCACCATGTACAAAAGGGCCTACGCTGGAAGTGATAGGACGCTGCAGAAGACGTCACATGACGAAACGCGTACAGCGCCGTCACGTCACTTCCGGTTCCGGTCTCTGGTTGGAACGCATTGCGTTCCGGGACGCTGATACCTCGCTGTTTTCCCACATTGTATATGTGAGTACCCATTTTGCTGCTGTAATTTACAATAAACTTTCTAGCTTAACGATAATACACTATCGAGCTCCTTTTTTTCCTCCATCCATATACCCTTGAGTGGCCACACTTGATTTACCCACGAGATTTTGGATACCACAATTCACTACCGGACCCCACTCAGGACACTCCGGACTCCATAACACATCTACCCTAGGAAGGGAACTACTACACAGATCCAGGCTTAAAAGATACCTCTTCAGTACCCGCTCTATACCCCTGTGTTGGGTGGGTACATCTGGTGAGTAGGTCTTTTTACCAGGGGCCACTTTGCCACTCACCAGTCACCCACCTTGGGGGTCACCGTAAGATATCCTGTACACCTATATATTTTTTGCTATCACCATTATTTTATGGACTAATTTTTTGGATTTTTTTGCACGTTGCACAAATAGACTTCCCGCACCTTTATATTCACCTGCATATTTATATAAAAAATTATTTTTGGCACATTTATCTTTGACTCACCTTGATATATTTATTGTTATCACTTTTTGTTGCACTGTATACCAACTGTCGTTTTGCACACCCATCCCGTGCATAATAGTTTCCCGCACATTTATCACCTATTTATTTACTTATCTATTCACTATTATTTATATTATCACTTGTGGAATATACACCTTGTATAAATTTTATTTATTTATTTAGCATTGTCATATATTCACATTGTTTATTTTATTTTGGCATATACACAAGCATATTTATTGTCACACTTTGCCACTTATTACGCCCTCTGGTGGTTGTTTCTCTCATATACCTTTGGAATATTTTTATATATTTAAATTTATTTTTAGAATAATTTATATCCCTTATAACACTATACGTTTGATCTTTTTACTTGGTTTTTCACCTCCGCATCTTTTATCTATTAACTTATTCCTCAATCATATTTATACTTTAGCATCTTATATTTATTTGTACTTAGACCCCTGATACAAACACAAAATGGCAGAAATGTTACCACAATCACAGAGGGCGGTCAGAATGCAGCACTTCCAGGCCTTGCTGCGGGAAATGCTGCATTCTGCTTTTCCGTGCTCTGGCAGAGGAATTTCCAGTCACAGAGAGACAGTTGTGGGTAGCAATCCAACAGCGCCTGCAAGAAGAGGGCGGTTGGAAGATGTCTTGGTCACTTCAGATATGAGATCCTTCTTTCAGCCAAACCATCAACAGCTGTACTCCGGATCCAGCATTAGGGAACGCCTAGACTGACAGGTGTCCGACTAAATCGGGGTAACGGCTGATGTGGACGCTCTGAGGAGTGATGAACCCCTGGACTACTGGGTGGGCAGGCTTGACCTCTGGCCAGAGCTTGCACAATTTGCAATGGAAATGTTGGCTTGCCCCCCGTCCAGTGTCAGCGCAGCAGGGGGGATCATGACCGATAAGCGCACTCGCCTAGCTCATGACAGTGTAGGCTACCTCACATTTATAAAAATGAATGAGGCATGGATCTGTGAGGAATTCAACACATGTGACCAGTAGACCAGGTTTCATCGAAATTCCTCCACCCACAACAAATCCTGGTTCTTGGCTTTGCTACATACAGCGGCATAAAAGGCATGTCCATTGAATGGCAAATTTTAGGGTACTTTCAGGGCCGACAATTATTTTTTCTGTGAATGCCTAATGTACCTCCAGCCACCAAATACTAAGTTCTTTGCTGTCAGTTCAAACCATGTGAGCTAATTTTTGGAGCTTATACAGGCCGACACTTACGGTTCTGTGTACTGTGAACACCTACTGTACCTCTAGCCATCGAAAACTGCGTTTTTGGCTGTCAGTTCAAACCATGTGAGCTCATTTTTGCAGTCAATACTGGTTGACACTTACTTCTGTTACCTGTGAATGCCTAATGTACCTTCAGCCACAGAATACAACGTTCTTAGCTGTCAGGTAAACGCATGTGGGCTAATTTTTGGGGCCTGGAATGGCCGACACTTACTTCTTTATCCTGTGAATGCCAAATTTTTCAGACTGGAAATGAAAAACAATGGGTCTGTAAAGGTTCCGCCAAATTGTAGAATGGATGCGGACCCATTTTACAGATGTGTGAATGGACCCAATATGTATTAGACATGTATTTACCGGCTGCTGTCAGTTCTGGCTGATTTATGAAAAATATATATATATATATATATATATATATATATATATTTTTTTTTTTTTTTTTTGCTGTAAAAAAAAATAAATAAATTTAGGGCAACTTTTTCAATTGCAATACTTCTGTTAGGACATTGTCCATGTGCTGGGAATATTTCTGCACAGCTAGTACGTCTTTTGTGGCTGCAAATATGACCTAAATGTTTTTAAAGTTCACCTCCCATTAAAGTCAATGGGGCCTGCCGCAAACTCGCGGTTCGCTGACTTTTGAGAAAATTCGCTTGTGGCTTCGCCAACCGCCCCGGCCGATGTTCGTCCATCACTATTGCTGTGTGCACCAGGGACAGATCGTCAGTGACACAAATCGCTCTGTTAAGGTCCATAAATGTCCTTTTAAGGACTGGTATTTGGTATAGGTGTACTATTCTTTGGTGTGCACTATATAGGGGTGTAATACACTTATAATATACTTTCTAATATAGAAAGCATATTATAGTGGATTTGCATTGTGCACTGTGCAGCATTGTGACTGGTGTGGTGAACGTTTCTGCAGCAATACTACAAACAGTGACAAAAGCACTTTTAAAAAAGTATTATAACTGGTGTGATAGACCAGTGGCCCCCCAATTCCACATATTGAAGTGGGGTGTTCTCTGAGTATACTTGTCTAAGTGTATTTGTATCTTGCAACAATATTGCCAATTTTTTGTAGAACTGGTGTGATAAACCAGTGGCCCCCCAATACCACAGATTGAAGCAGGGTGTTATATACCTTGTTCCACATACACTGCGCTTGTCTAGAGACTTTTGTCACTTGGTAATTTAAAAAATGACAGGCAGAGGAAGAGGCAGGCCCTTACGCAGGGGTGGTAGGGGTAGGGCAGGAGCAGTAGGCCGGAGCCAAAGTGTGAAGTTTCAGAAGGTGCATTCAATTACGTCAAAGCAGGCACCAGACTTGGTTGAGTGGCTCACTCAGCCTTCCTCTTCGGCACCCTCCTCATCCTCTCTATTTGCACCCTCTTCACTCTCTGCTGTGTGCACCCACAAAGACACCACCACCAACACCCTATACCCTCCGCTTGAGTCACTGGAATTATTTTCCGATCCATCACAAGACATTTGCGATGCGCAGCCATTGTTGGCATCAGATCGGGAAGAGGAGGTAGCAACAGCAGTCTGACAACAGTACCCAGATCAGCCCAAGAAGGTTGGTCCCCACTGCTGCCTACTCCGAGATCTCGAATGTGAGTGGTGGGGAAGGTGACGTGGATGATGACGTGTCTATGGATGTCATGTGGGTGGCCACAAGAAAGGAAGAGGAGGGGAGTTCAGAGGGAGTGACGGACCGGCAGATAGGGAGGAGAAGCAGGCGGAACTTGCATTGCACAGGAGGGACAAAGCAGACTGCAAATGTATCAGGAGCGAGCCATCAACTATGTACAGTCACTTCTGGCGCTCCCAGGATGCCGGCACATAGCTCCGCAGTGTGGGCTTTTTTTAATGTGTACGCTGCTGACAACAGTGTTACCATCTGCAGCCTTTGCAGTCAACACATACGTTGCGGTAAGCCCAACACTCACCTAGGGACGACTGCCTTAAGAAGGCACCTGAACTCCCATCGCCGAGCCCAACGGGGGCAATGCTGTCAGAACCCACAAAGCCACACTCCAGGCTCTCACCGTCCAGCCTGTTATCCTTATCCTCTCTTATCACAATTGTCCTCCACTCCATCCTCAATCATGCCATCCTCACATTGTTCTGGAAAAAGGCAGGCTTCTGTGGCCCAAATGTTGGAGCGGAAAAAAAAATAATGATGCTGGATAACCCTCTTGCCCAATGTTTGACTGCTGGCTTGTTGGAACTGATAGCCCGCCAACTACTGCCATATCAACTAGTGGACTCAGAGGCCTTTTGGAAATTTGTGGCCATTGGAACACCACAATGGAAGGTCCCAGGCAGAAAATATTTCTTGCAGAAGGGCATTCCAGAGCTGTATGGCCATGTTCAGCGGCAAGTGAATGTATCTCTGGCACACAGTGTCGGTGCCAAAATACATCTGACCACAGACACGTGGTCTAGCAAACACGGGCAGGGAAGGTAAATTACTTTTACTGCCCACTGGGTGAACCTTCTGATGGCCGTCAAGCATGTAAACCGTGGCACCCGTGTAGATTTGGTTGTACCGCCACGGATTGCTTGCAGGCCTGCCTCTTCTTCTCCTCCTCCTACTCCCTCCTCCCTCTCCTCCTCGGCTGACTCCTCCTTTTCCGCTGCTACTGTCACTTCGGCTGCACCGCCCAAGATCCCCAGAACCTATTCCACATGCCAGGTGAGACGTTGCCATGCTGTGCTGCATCTGTTGTGCCTGGAAGCCAAGAGCCACACTGGTCCTGCACTCCTTTCAGCTTTGCATTCACAGGCAGATCAGTGGCTGACACCGCTCAATTTGTCAGTTGGTAAAGTGGTGTGCGACAACGGTGCCAATCTGCTGAGCGTGCTGAAACAGGGCAAAATAACACACGTGCCATGCATGGCACATGTCCTGAACTTGGTGGTGCAGGGATTCATTGCCAAGTACCCTGGGGTCCAGGACGTCTTGCGGCAGACCAGGAAAATCTCGGGCCATTTCAGAAGATCTTACACAGCCATGGCTCGCCTTGCTGACATTCAGCGGCGACACAACCTGCCCGTCAGGCGTCTTATTTGTGACTGCCTGACGCAATGGAACTCAACGTTGCATATGCTTGATAGGCTGCTCCAGCAGAAACGTGCGGTTAACCACTTTAGCCCCGTAGGATTTGGCTGCTCAAAGAACAGGGCCTATTTTGCGATTTGGCACTGCGTGACTTTTACGGATGAATTTGACATCCCTTTTTTCACACAAACAGATATTTCTTTTGGTGGTATTTGATCACCTGTGCGATTTTTATTTTTTGCTCTATAAACAAAAAAAGAGCGACAATTTTGAAAAAATAATATTTTTCACATGTTTTTATACGAAAATCCCCCCCCCAAAAAAAAAAATGTAAAAATCAAAATTTTTTAACATTTTCGGCCAATTTGTTTTTTGGGAAAAAAATTGCAATAAGTGTATTTTGATTGGTTTGCGCAAAAGTTATTGCGTTTACTAACTACGGGAAAAATTTATGTCATTTTTATTGTTTTGTTTTTTTAACTAGTAATGGCGGCGATCTGCATTTTTTTTTTTTTGCGGGACTGCGACATTGCGGTGGACAGATCGGACCCTTGACTGAGATTTTTGACAATTTTGGGGGTACCAGTGACATTACTACAGTAATCAGTGCTATAAATATGCACTGTTACTGTCAAAATGACACTGGCAGGGAAGGGGCTAACTTTATTGGTGATCAGTGGGTTAAGTGTTCCCTAGGGGCGTGATTCTAACTGTGAGGGGGCATGGCTTGTTAGATCATAACAGAGACATATGATCCTACATAGCAGGATCGCATAGCCTCTGTCATGATCTAAGGGAGAATGACAGACTGCTGTGTTTACATCAGCCGTCTGCCTTTCTCCCTCTCCTGAGCTGGATCATGAGTGGCTGATGGACATCGGAGCCGCCGGTCACACACGCGGGGATGCCCGTGAACGAGCGGGGGCTCGCCCCATACAGGCTCCTGGGCGAGTGACGTAGTCCTACGTTGGTTTGCCCAGGAGAGGCTGACTGCCGCAGTAAATATACTGTGGGCGGTCGGCAAGTGGTTAACGACTACCTGTACGAACTCTACGGCAGGACAGGTTCTGGGTAGCTTGGGTTTTTTTCACCTCGCCAGTGGCTGCTCATGCGTGACACATGCAGACTTCTGCAGCCATTTGATGAGATCACCAAAGTGGACAGTCACGGCCAGGGCGCCATAAGTGATATCATACATTACACCTTCTTTCTGGAGCGTGCATTGCATTGTGTCATTGATCAAGCCGTTGAGGAGCAGGAAGATGAGGAAGTCGCACTGTTGCATGAATTCCCAGTGGGTGCTACTCCATCTGAGATAAGTCAACAACAGGAGTCTGAAGAGGAGTCAGAGGAAGATGGTGCCGAGGCGGATGACAAGGAGCAAGAAGAGCATGCTTTAAACGTGTCTGGGATCCCTGGTGTTATCCGTGGATGGGGGGAGGAGAACGATAATGAGATTATACTGGATGATGAGCTGGAGCCAGGCCACTACACCGCGTCCAGTTTAGTGCGAATGGGGGCGTTCATGCTCCAGTGTTTTAAGGGGGACCCCCGTATAAAAAGCATAAAGGTCAAGGACCAGTACTGGGTGGCAACGTACTTAGACCCCCGGTACAAACAGAAAATGGTGGAAATGTTACCACCATCACAGAGGGCGGTCAGAATGCAGCACTTCCAGGCCTTGCTGCGGGAAATGCTGCATTCTGCTTTTCGGTGCGCTGGCAGAGGAATTTCCACTCACAGAGAAACAGTTGTGGGTAGCAATCCAACAGCGCCTGCAAGAAGAGGGCGGTTTGAAGATGTGTTGGTCACTTCAGATATGAGATCCTTCTTGCAGCCGACCCATCGACAGCTGTATTCCAGATCCAGCATCAGGGAATGCCTAGACCGACAGATGTCCAACTACATCTGGTTAACGGCTGATGTGGATGCTCTGAGGAGTGCTGAACCCCTGGACTACTGGGTGGGCAGGCTTGACCTCTGGCCAGAGCTTGCACAATTTGCAATGGAACTGTTGGCTTGCCCCCCCCCCCCATCCAGTGTCCTGTCTGAAAGGACGTTCAGCGCAGCAGGGGGGATCGTGACCAATAAGGGCACTCTCGCCTAGCTCATGACAGTGTAGACTACCTCACATTTATAAAAATGAATGAGGCATGGATCTCTGAGGAATTCAACACATGTGACCAGTACACCATGTTTGATTACAATTCCTTATGACAGGCCACAAATATCTGCCAGACCACCAACCACCGAAAAAAATTCGGGGGCGTGGCCGAAAGCGGATCTGGACGGACGGCTGAGAGAGGAGCTCCGCTTTCCCAATAAGTAATCCGCAGTAATCCGCCATTCTATCGGCTTATTAAGGAACATCCGCACCGCCATCAGCCTTGCCGGACCCTGGGGGACTCTCCAAACCCAATATTTTGCATATCGAGCAAACGGGAGCAAAATCGCACTCGAGGCCTAGCTAGGCCCTAAAGCCGCGGACTTGCCTAATAGCGGCACCCGGCCGCGATCCGGGACACGGTAAGGCTGCATCCTCCTTATCTCGGCACATCCCTCACTCCACACACCATCATGGGCATGTAAATCCGTAGCCGTGCGGGACGGATGTGGCCGAGGAGAGCTCCAATATCCCCGATCACAATCCTCATCAATCCTCCTCCATCCCCGCTCTTCGGAGGAAATAAACACCTCGGGGGGACCCATCTTGACCACCAGGACTGATATTGCTAAATATTTCAGCAAAAACATCAATTTTGGAGGATCGTTTTTTTTGCGGCCTACGTCGGCATTGAAGCCACGGCCTCGCCTAGAAGCCCTGCCTGCCGAGATCGCCAGCATCCGGACCCGGTAAGACAGAAGTCCTTAGAGGCCCTCCTTCATACTATTGGGTGCCCCCTCAGCTCCCCATCCCCTCCAGCTCCCAGCAGAAAGGCCCCATTAAATTGTGCAGCCTCCACAGCACAGCAGTCAGCCATCTTGGCTGCAGAAGGGGACAGATCCATCCAACAAACAGCACAGCTTCACCAGATCCAGTAATAGCCCCTAAATTCATAATAATCCTACTGGCTGCTGTCTTACACACCCGATAACCCCTCTCTGACCTCACTGGCAGCTCTGCGCTAATCACGCATAGCGGGGAATATGTAAAGAAGAGGCTCCCCCACCCGTCTGCCTGATATTGCAGCATTTGAGGTAACCTTAAAGCTTCACCATGGGGTTAGGAGATAGATCTTCTTCTTCAACCCGCTCTCGCTCTCCACGGGATCATGAACAGCTTCAGGGATCCAGGTTCCTGATATGTTTAAAAAACTAACAGGAGAAACTCCACAAGCAGCAGCACAGGCCGCACCTAACAGCATGCAGATAAAAGAGACACACACTCCACAGGCACCAAAAACCCCTTCTCCTGGTGACCTCTCACTCTGTCCACCTGTCTGTCCACCTGCTCAGATTGTGCGCACTGATATGCCTGGCCATGCTTCATCCTCACACTGTGTTTCACTACAAGACCTTAAAGCTATAGCAGACGACATTAAATCTACCCTTTCAGCTACCTTTTCAGCCGCCATTGCTGACCTTAAAAAAGAGATGCATAACATTACTGATAGACTGGAAGAGGTGGAAGAAATTACTGACAGGCAAGATGCAGATATACTGAGTGCACAGAGAGAGATATCTGATCACTCCTCCCAGATCAGAGACCTCCATAGACATCTGGAGGATCTTGAGAACAGAGGTCGTCGAAACAACATTCGCATTCGCGGACTCCCCGAATCAATAGAACCCGCCCAACTGACTCAAACTGCCCTCACAATCTTTAATGAACTGTTGGGGAGACCACCCGATACCCCAATAGAAATAGAGCGGCTCCACAGGGCCCTGAGACCTAAAGGAAGGGACTCGGATCCTCCAAGGGACATTATTGGCTGTCTAGCGCAATTTAAATTAAAAGAGGAGATCCTCCATAACGCTAGGATAAGAGGTCGCATACTTTATCAGGGCACTGAGGTAAAACTATTCCAAGACCTCTTCCCAATCACCTTGCAAAAGCGCAAGGATTTACGTCCATTATTGAACATCTTGAGAGAAAGGGAAATTCCCTATAAATGGAAATTTCCGTTCTGTCTGTTTGCCGGCTCCAGGGGTCGCTTTGCCTCACTCAGACATCCTGAAGATACTGCGACCTTTTGCAATTCTCTGGGCATACCTTTAATAGAGATTCCTGGTTGGTCACATGTGAGCAGACAACCTCCTAATATGCAAATAGAGGACATGGATGTTCATCATCAAGAGGACCCTGAGCACTTCGGATTACATCGACCTTCACCCAATCGTCCTGCCTCACCAAGACACAGGCAAGGCCGTAACCAGGGCAGCGCCCCTTCATCTCCTGCCCATAGGAGACCTCGCTTACACTGAATACACCCTCCTCTAGCTTCACCTCCTCGCATTCCACCACGATATATGACATCCACACTGTTTTCTTCATCAACCGTCAGAGAAGATGTATACTAAAGGAACGCTCTGCTGCTTCAGGAACACTCTGTATCGGTATCCAAGAATACAAATGTGATGTCAGATTATCATCACTTTAAACCACGACTCTAATTCACATTGGACACCTGAAGAGAACCCATTTTTGCGAGCCTTTTTCCTTTTTTTTTTTTAATGACCAATTCGCAGCGGCTCACAAGGACCTGAGAGTGGCTACTCCCGGACTCTCTAGGGACCCAGGGAGATGGGCCTACTCTCTTTTCTGCTTATGCTTATTGTTTTTCAAGAACTAAGGTGTTGATTTATACTTCTTAATGTTTTGCAACGGTTTCACACGGGTCTGTAAGTGCCTGGTTGAAGGGCGAGTCAGGTTTATGGTTCTACTCAGTTCATTACCCAGAATCATATATTCTTGTTTATTAGTCTAAGTTTAATATTGGTTCGGGTGAGGAGCACTGGAGCATTTATTTGGGATCCATTACCATGGATATCTTTAAGATCCCCATCGTGGTTTAGTTCCGATTGATGTCACTAGATGGCGATATTTCACAACTTGTTATGGTTATATGTTAATATGGTATCAAAGTTTTAACTTTTTGCCCTTTCATTCCCTATTTCTTATCTTTTGACCATACGCAACAGAAACTTTTGCTCTTGCGTGATATGTTCCAGTGCTCCTCCCGGGACACAGGTATGTGCACACAGTTCCTCCCTCAACCTATTCCACAATGCTGGTGCTGTCTACACTTGCCAAAGGTATTTATCCTTACAGTTATAGTGTTGTTTCTACTCCCTTATTGCTTTTATCCCAGGTTCAATGTTACCTCCTAGAAATGAACACCTAATAAGTTTTTGTTCAGGTGGTCGGGTGGGGGTACCATGGGTTTTCCCCACGTTTTGGTCGATCTTTGGTACCCTCCAGATACCGCACGCTTTCTACCACCTCCCCACACAGCTCAGACTTGAGCTGACTAAATCCAACACTTTCTATCCTTATAGCAGTTAAAGCAGGTCTTTATCTGCTGTTGGTCCGTGATCCCCCTCCTACTTCAAGGGGGAATTGCTCTCTTTTTTCTCTCTTCTTCTCTTGTTTCCTAATACCTGCTTCCCTTCCCCTTTTTTCCTTTGTTTTTTCCACCCCCTTCCCTTGTCCTCTGCGACGCTCACCATGATGGATACTCCATCACACACACCTGCATTCAAACATCTTAAAATTATCTCACTTAACACTAAAGGGCTAAATGTTCCCGAAAAAAGGTCCAAACTAATCCTCTACCTCCACTCTCTTAAAGCAGACATAGTATTTTTGCAGGAGACACATTTCAAGACTGACCGTGTTCCGAAATGGCACGTCAGAGAGTTTCCGTCGATGTTCCACGCGACTAACAGCCTTGCCAAAACCAAGGGGGCTTCTATTCTGATAGCGAAACACATCCCTTTGGAAATCACGGACACCCTGACTGACAAAGACGGCAGGTACGTGTTCGTGAAGGGTTCCTTATGGAACACTCCACTGACTTTGGCTAATATCTACGCACCCAACACAGCACAAGTTAGTTTTTTTAGAGAGATGTCCACAATCCTCACTTCTTTCCAAGAGGGATGTCTCCTCCTCGGAGGAGACTTCAATCTTGCAATTAATCCCATAGAGGACACCTACACTGGGACCTCATCCATGCCGTATAAGGCACTTAAACAGATCAAGAAACAACTACAAGATCTGTCCTTGCACGACACTTGGCGCCTTTTAAACCCATCCGGCGGGGACTATTCATTCTTCTCCACTCCACATAACAGATATTCGAGGTTGGACTACCTCTTTATCACGCAAAAAGACATCCATCTACTCAAAAAAGCGACTATCGAACCGATGTGTATCTCAGATCATTGTGCTATCTCTGCCACACTTGCGATCCCTCAAATTAATAGACATGAAAAAATCTGGCGACTAGACCAGTCTATTATTATGCACCCCAAAAACGCGGAAATAATTAGAACTCAACTATCTGAATATTTCCTAACAAACGATACATGTGACATGGTTCCGTCCACTATATGGGAGGCCCACAAGTGTGTTATCAGGGGTACGCTACTCAAAATGGGGGCACATAGGAAAAAAGCAGCACAAAAAAGCATTTCTGAGCTCTTTTCGCAAGCTAAGAAACTGGAACTCACACATAAACGATCGCATGCTGTTCAACATTTAGAGGAGTTAGATCAGGTCAGGAATAAGATCAGAGAGTTTTTTAACATCAAAGTCAGGAAGCGCTTCATACTATCACAAAAGCTATTCTACGAATTTAGCAATAAAAGCAGCAAATACTTGGCCAGGGCCTTGGCGGCAAAGAGAGCTCAGAACACCATCCACTGCATAACAGACTCCACAGGCAAAAAGAGTCACTCTAACTCTGAAATTGCACAAGCATTCACTCAATACTACACCTCTCTCTATAACCTACCACCTGAACACAAACCTCAAGCGACTGATAGTTCTAGAGCTGAAATTATCAGGGAATACCTACTTCAAAAAGGCTTCAAACCACTTACCAATCAACAATCCTCCAATATTGACGGACCACTTACAAGTGAAGAATTTAATCTGGTTCTGAAGCAAATGAAACCAGGGAAAAGCCCTGGCCCTGACGGTTTCTCTCTAGCCTATTATAGATCCTTTGCAGATATCTTGGCCGTACCCTTTCTGAAAACATTCAACAGTCTTTCCAATTCGAATTCCAGCCACTCCAGAATCCTGGAAGCACATATTTCTGTTATACCAAAAGCAGGGAAGGATCCCACACGAGTTCAAAACTACCGTCCAATATCACTGCTCAACGTAGATCTGAAAATATTTGCCAAAATACTAGCTAACCGCCTCCTTTCTTTCATTCCATCCCTGATTGATTCTGACCAAGTTGGCTTTGTGCCTGGCAGGGAAGCTAGGGATAACACACTTAAAGCCCTTAATATACACCACATTCTTTCTTCTTCCTCACAGACCGGCTTCCTGCTATCTCTTGATGCGGAGAAGGCATTCGATAGACTTGCCTGGGACTACTTGGAAGCGATCCTTCAGTCAATCGGTCTGGGACCCAGGTTGATGTCCCTTATACTTGCACTTTACCACAGCCCATCAGCAAGGGTGCGTGTGAACGGCTCGCTATCGAATGCCTTCTCCATCAGCAACGGAACCCGTCAGGGCTGCCCCCTGTCTCCTCTTCTATTCATACTCACACTTGAGCCCCTTCTCAATAGTATTAGAACAAATCCTAACATTTCAGGCGTACACTCCAACTCTAACCAATATAAGATTGCTGCCTATGCAGACGATGTTCTGCTGTTCCTCTCCAATCCCCTTATCTCAATCCCCAATTTACAAAAAGAGTTGAAATTATTTCAATACATTTCTAACTTCAAAATAAATAGATCCAAATTGGAAGCACTTAACATATCCCTCCCTGACCCAATAGTTGAGCAGTGTAAACTATCCTTCCCCTACGAATGGAAAACGGATACCATCACATACTTGGGTATCGAAATCCCCACGGATCTAAATAACCTATTCAAAAAGAATTATCTTCCTATTTCACAAGATATTTTCCAAGACCTTAAAAAGTGGAATAAGGTACACTTTTCATGGTTCGGTCGTGCTGCAATTGTCAAAATGAATGTGCTCCCGCGTATCCTCTACCTACTACAAACGGTTCCCATTCAAATACCCTTACACTTCTTCTCCACTTTAAAAAAGGCCATCAGATCCTTTATCTGGCATCACAAAGCCCCTCGCATTAAATTTGAAACACTCTCAAGACCCAAATCCAAAGGTGGAATGGGAATCCTAGACATCTACTTGTACTACCAGGCATCCCACCTCTTACGCATAGCAGATTGGCACGCACAGAAGCACAAAAAGGATTGGGTTGAATTGGAAGACTCTCTCTCCCAGATTCCCATTCAAAGTACCCCTTGGCTAATTTATTCCTCCTTACAGGACTCCCTAAAAAAACACCCGTTAATAGGTCCCACCATTCGTTGTTTTCATACAGCTAACGCCAAACACCAACTAATCCGGAAACATAGCCTCCTTACTCCTTTACTAGACAACTCGCAATTCCCTCCGGGCCAATCCTCACACACCCTGCGCTCGGTTCCCAATGATATAGGAATTTGCATTTTCCACCTCCTACAAAATGGGAAATTTCCTAACTTTCAGGATCTCAAAAATGCTATACTTAGTCCCGCATTGACCTGGTGGGAATACACACAACTCCATTACTTTGTCTCCACACACTTGAAAAAAAATCCTAAAGCGGCACCTCTTTCCAAATTTGAACAAATTTGTGCACTTCAACAACCTCAGCGACACCTGCTATCAGCTATACACTCTCTTCTATGGGATTCTTGCCCTATACAACTTGGCAAACTGTGTGATGATTGGGGCACTGATTTGGACTTATCTCTGACAGATCCCCAATGGGAAAAAATATATCGTAACATCTTAAAAGGATCAATAAATGTATCCATTCAAGAAAATAATTATAAGATACTTACCAAATGGTACCGCACCCCATTCCTGCTCAACAAATATAACAAAGATATCCCAAATGAATGTTGGAGGTGCAAACAATCTCATGCAGATTTACTACATATCTGGTGGTCCTGTCACCTGATACAGCCATTTTGGAACACGGTCAAATCCTACATACTCAAAATAACCACCCAAGACTTACAATTACATCCAGCTCAGTTTTTACTGCACTTTCACCCCAACTCTCCACCTAAGTACTTCAAATCCCTTCCTATGATCATGATAAATGCTGCTAAGCTTTGCATCCCCAGACTTTGGGGTACCACAAAAGTCCCATCCCTACATACTTGGCTCACCCAGATCAACAAAATCTCCGAAATGGAGGAGCTCATATCTACAGTTCATGACTCTCCAAACAAATATCTTAAAATCTGGAAAGATTGGATCATTTTCCGATACTCCGCCGAATATGAACAGCTTACTAACTCTTCTACTAATTAATTATTCCACCTCCTCCGTATTATCACTTATTATCTCCATGATCCCTAAAGTGGCTTAGACACATGTTTATTTGATCCCTACCCGCCTCCCCTCTGCCCACTCTCCTTGCCTTCCCTCTCCCTCTTCCCCATCTTACTTCTCTAGCTTACTCCTTCCCCATCCCAGCGGACCCAATGCTGGTCAGAGGGTCCGCTCCCCCACTTCCTCTGATATTCTACCTCTTACTCTGTTATTTTAGCCTTATTAAGCGGAAATAGATGTTAGCCCTTAACAGCCATATTTCATGGGTTATGTTGTTTCAACATAAAACTTCTCACTCTAAAGGGTGAATCACCTCAGTTTTATCATTCCTGTATTAACACGTGTTACAACATACGTTTTCCTTGACATCTGATTATGTCTTTTGCCTAATGTAAACTGATACCTATTCGTTTATAATGTTATTGGATCAGATTTGATTGTTTTTTCTTCATACAATGTGAAAAGTATAATTACATGTTGTTAACCTCATTACTCTTCAATAAACTTGTTGGAAAAAAAAAAAAAAAAAATTCATGGTCCTTGTCTTCGGTAAATACAGCGGCAGAAAAGGCATTTCATGCCCATTGAATGCCTAATTTTTTGGGCCTTTTATGGCCGACACTTCTGTATCCTGTGAATGCCTAATGTACCTCTAGCCACAGAATACAACGATCTTAGCTGTCAGGTAAACCCATGTGGGCTAACTTTTGGGGCCTATACTGGCCGACACTTACTTCTGTATCCTGTGAATGCCTAATGTACCTTCAGCCAAAGAATACAACAATGTTAGTTGTCAGGTAAACCCATGTGGGCTAATTTTAGGGGCCTTTACTGGCCGACACTTACTTCTGTATCCTGTGAATGCCTAATGTACCTCCAGCCACAGAATACAACGTTCTTCTTTTGTGGCTGCAAATAAGACCTAAAGGCAGTGGTGGCCGGTGTGTTGGGGCGCAGGGGCGCCGCCCCCCATCCATGCGGCCGGACGCATGGAGTTCAATGGGCTTTATTTTTTTTTGCATCACCTGATTAGAGCCAGAGGCTCTAATAGGCTGCAGCAAAGGGTGGACCCGGAGCGCAGAGAAGTGCGCCCCGAGCCCACCCATTGTGTGACAATAGCGAATGAAAATTTGCTATTGTCACACAGATCCTCCTCCTGGCCAATCAGGAAGCCCGTCTGATACGCGCTTCCTGATTGGCCGAAAGGCAAACCTCATGCCATTGGCTGGGGAGGAGGCGGGAGTCGGGATGACTGAGGACTCGCCGCCACGCCAGGGAACAGAAGAGAAGCCGCGAGCCGCCGCTGCCAGTGAGCTGGGGCACAAAGCAGCTTCAGCAGCTGGGCTGTCTCTGAAGCCCTCCCCGTCATCTCCAGTGCCGTCTGCTCAGAGAACCCGAAGGTTGTGTGCAAGGATGGGTTGAGATGATGTGCTAACAATAGTCCATTTAAGGAGGTAAGCTGGCAGTTTTACACCAGCACTAATCAGGAGGATTTGTTTTCAGGGAGATGAGAATGATTAGGCTAATACTGAGGATCGGAAGAACAGGGGAGTGTGTGTGTGTGGGGGGAGGGGGGGGGGGGGGGAAGAGTCAGCCGAGTCTGCTGTCTTGCTCACAATTAACAGACATCTCCTGAGTTGGCACATATCACTACATAAACATCCCCCACACTCTGTGCATGTCCAGATAATGTGAAGAAACTTTATGACCATTCCATTTAACCCTCTGTTATCCAAATTCTGTGTTATCAAAATCTAAATTCCCCACATTAGGTAACCACTCAATACAAGGTAACTGTCCTCAATAAACCGAGCAGAGCACAGTGTTCATGGTAATTTACACGATAGTGCAATTGTATAAACACTGATTATTTAGAGAAAATGTGTTATTTTGCATTTACACAGTTCAGCTTTTTTCGCAGCACAAGCGCAGATGTGTTTTTTTTGCATCACATGTAGGGCCGCCCATTCATTTCAATGGGCTGCCCTACTCATTAGCAACATGAAAAAGAAGTCCCTTCCCCATCCCCCACCAGCACTGCCACTGATCTCACTGTCATATACTACCCTAGCCTGTCCGTATACTACCCTAGCCCTTTCCATATACTACCCTGGCCTTTCCTTATACTACCTTGGCCTGTCTGTATACTACTCTAAATCTGACTTCCTGTTAAATTAATAATTTTAATTATTGTGATATAAAACCATGCAAGTGGGGGACTTTTGGGGGGCGTGTTTTTTCTTTTTTTTTGGGGGGGGGGCAGCATTTAATTCTTGGACCCAGGCAGCACAATGTCTTGGGCCGGCCCTGGTAGTAGGGCGGTGCTTTCAGCGGAACCACGTCACTGTCTTTTTCCTGCAGTGGAACCGAAGCATGGAGCCTGCCTGCTGCCTGATAGCCTCTGAGTCGGACAGTAGCACACCAGGCACCGGCAGTTACGCTCGCTGTCCCTGGCTCCCTCACTGTGTGTTGCTGCTGCAGCATCTTCTCATGTGACTGACGTGTCTCAGACTCTGCACTTCTGTTCTGGACTGGTAAGTGACTTTCTTGTCTGTGTGCTCTCTCTGTGGGATAGGTGATGGGGAATATCTGAATATATTTGCATCGGGCAATTCTTGTACTAAGGGGGAAAATCTCAAAAAAATATTGAATGGGGCAATTCCTGTACTAATGGCCCATTAGTACAGGAGTTGCCCCATGCTATATATTCATGTATTACATATTGGTGCAGGAATTGCCCCATGCAATATATACATATATTCCCCATAGTACAGGAATTGCCCCATGCAATATATTCAGATATTCCCCATTAGTAATGGGGGAATATCTGAATATATTGCACGGGGCAATTCCTGTACTAATGAGGAACATCTGAATATATTGCATGGGGCAATTCCTTTACCAATAGGTAATATATGAGTATATAGCATGGTGCAATTCCTGTACCAATAGGTAATATATGAATATACAGCATGGGGCAATTCCTGTACCAATAGGTAATATATAGCATGGGGCAATTCCTGTACTAATGGCCCATTAGTACAGCAATTGTTCCATGTTATATATTCATATATTACCTATTAGTGCAGGAATTGCCCCATGCAATAAATTCAGATATTCGCCATTAGTACAGGAATTGCCCCATGCAATATATTCAGATATTCCCCATTAGTAATTAGCCGCGTTTTTTTGCCGCAAAGTAATGCCTATGTCCATAGACCTCAAAAAGTTAAATTTTCTGTTTGCGCCCCCCCCCAAAGAAAAATTTTGAGCACCAGCCGCAACTGCCTAAAGGTTTTTAAAGTTCGCCCTCCCATTAAAGTCAATGGGGCCGGCCGCGAACTTGCGGTTCGCGGACATTTGAGAAAGTTTACGGCTAACGTTCGCGAGCCGCCCCGGCCGATGTTCGTTCATCACTTCTCTCCAGCCAAAGACCTCGCAGCACATGTGCTCCTTGCTTTTATACAGTATCCTAGAATGCACTGAGGCAACCTGCCCCTGCCAATCACCAGGACTGTACCAAAGCCTATGCACCCATTTGTCAGGTTTCCTCCCACTGTCCAACATGCCTCTTCATTAAACCAGTGTGAAACACTCTCTAGACATCACATACTGAGAACAATGAGCAGACCTCACTAACAGATCCTGCTCTCTAATAGGCAGAGAGCAATATAGATTTGCCTGCTGCTCCTCTGGTAGGCAGACAGAGCTCAGAACTATACTCTCTCACTAGCACCTACCTAGTGGGTGTTACATGAGTTTAAAAGTTCCAGAAATTATTTTCGGCAACACGCGTCCTGCAATTTCACCACGATTCATTGGGCGACAATCGTGGCAAAATCACACCACAATTAGGGTGCCATTGAAAGTAACAGGGATCACAATCACGTCCTGTTTTGCGACGATTCTGGATCGTGGGCAGAGTTGTGGTGATTCCGCCTGCCATCCAGTACGCCATGGTGTGAACAAGGCCTTAAAGTACAACTCACAAGATGAGGAGAAGAAGGAGGAGGTGTAGAGATTACAGAGCTGACAGCACCCTCCACCAGACATGGCAGTCACACTAAGTCTAGAGGTCCCCCCCCCCTGCTCCATCCTTCCCAGTCACCATGTGTACACTGACACTTACAGAGTAGTCTAATGACCGGGACAGGTTTCCCTCCATGTGGTCATAGAAGGCAGCGGTGTCCTTCTGATGAGAATAACAGAATAATTAAAAATGAATATAAAACTAATAATTATAGCAATAAGGATTAAAGATGTTTGTCTTTCTGCATCAAATAGTATAAAAGGTTTCCTAAGAAAATTGTCACATGCCTTCGTAAGTAAACGTCTGATCTTTGGATTGGCAGAAATTCATCTCAGGAATCATTAATATAATTATTATACAGGATTTTTATAGCGCCAACAGTTTGCGCAGCGTTTTAAAGTGTGGGGGAAGACAATACAGTTACAGTACAATTCAATACAGCAGGAATTAGAGGGCCCTGCTTCTTAGAGCTTGCAATCTAGAAGGGAGGGTCAAGTGAAACAAAAAGCAGTAAACCGAGGGGGATGGGCAGATGGATAAAATGGAGGTAGAGTTGTTAGGTGTGGGTGGGATAGGCTTTACTGAAGAGGAGGGTTTTCAGAGATCGCCAAAAAGCTAATAGAGTAGGAGATAATCGGACAGATAAGGGTAAGGAGTTCCATAGGATTGGAGAGGCTCTGCTAAAGTCCTGGAGGCGAGCATGGGAGGAGGTGACAAGGGAGCAGGAGGTTTTGAGAGGAATGAAGAGAGCGATTCGGTTGGTGTTTTGAGACTAGGCTAGTGATGTAGTTGGGGGCTAAGCTGTGGATGGCTTTGTAAGATGTTAGTATTTTGAATTTGATTCATTGGGTGAGTGGAAGCCAGTGGAGGGCTTGACAGAGAGGAGCGGTGGACACTGAGCGGTTGGTAAGGTGGATGAGTCTGGCGGCAGCATTCATGATGGATTGAAGGGGGGATAGCCTGTGTAGAGGTATGCCAATGAAAAGGGAGTTGCAGTAGTCGAGGCACGAGATGACCAGGGAGTGAACTAGAAGCTTTGTTGTGTCTTTGGTTAGAAAGGGGCGTATTTTGGAGATGTTGCGGAGGTTAAGGCGGCAAGATTTGGACAGCGATTGGATGTGGGGTTTGAAGGAAAGTTCAGAGTCCAGGACAAAACCTAGGACCTTGGCATGCGGGGATGGGCTGATAGTATTTAGATCGATATTGACAGAGAGATCAGGGGAAGGGGCATGTGGTGGAGGAAAGATTATTAGCTTGGTTTTGGAGGGATTGAGTTTGACGAAGTGGTGTGACATCCAGACCGATATATCAGATAGTAAATTAGTGATACGTGCGGAGACTGAGGGAGAGAGCTGAGCGGTGGATAGATAGATTTGGGTATCGTCGGCATAGAGATGGTATTGGAGGCCGTGGGAGGCTATCAACTGACCCAGAGAGGAGGTGTAGATTGAAAATAGGAGTCCAAGAACAGAGCCTTGGGGGACCCCAACAGAGAAGGGAAGAGGAGAGGAGGAAGTGGAATTGTAAGTAATGCTAAAGGTGCGGTTGGATAGGTAGGTGGATAACCAGTGAAGAGTACAGTCACGGAGACCAAAGGCATGGAGTTTATTGAGGAGGAGGGGATAGTCAACCGTATCAAAGGCAGCAGAGAGGTCCAGGAGGAGGAGTACAGAATAGTGTCCATTGGTTTTGGCCGTTAGTAGATCGTTTGTCAGTTTTAGGAGAGCAGTTTTAGTGGAGTGTTGAGGCCGAAATCCAGACTGAAGGGGATCAAGGAGGCTATTCTCGGCAAGGTGGTCGCACAGTCGGTTGTAGACCAGACGTTCAAGGAGTTTGGATAAAAAGGGGAGCAAGGAAATAGGGCGTAGGTTGTTAAGATCGGTTGGGTCCAGTGAGGGCTTTTTAAGTATGGGGCTGACTAGTGCATGTTTTAGAGCGTTGGGGAATATGCCAGAAGAGAGAGAGAGATTGAAGATGTGGGTTAGAGAGCATAGAATAGGGCCAGAGGGGTAAACGTAGCATTTGCGAGGGAACAGAATCCAGAGGGCAGGTGGTTAAGTGGACATTAGCAAGTAGTTTAGCAACCTCGTCTATAATGGTGGGGTTGAATAAGGGGAATAGTGATCGCACCTGTGGGCATGAGGCGTAAAGGATGGCAGGTATCTGAACGGCAATGATCTCCTTACGGATTGTATCAATCTTTTATTTGAAGAGTAGAGAATTAAAGGTAGCGAAGAGTTGCCGGGGGTGAGATGATACGTTGTTAATGAGAGTGATAAAATAGGTCTGTTTGGCAGTGTGGAGACTGGAATTGTATTTTTGGAGGGCAGATTTATATTGGTTGAAATTTTCCTGAGACTTAGTCTTACGCCATAGGCGCTCAAGAGCACAGCTTTGCTTTTTCAGACTTCTAATGTTATCTGTTTGCCAAGGTTGAAGTGGTCGGGGCCTGATACGGTGTGTAGTGAGGGGGTCCAGTGTGTCCAGGGAGGCTACGAATGAAGCGTTGTAGACAGAAGTGGCTAGGTTGGTGCAGGACAGGGGTGCAATTTTGTCATAGAGGTGGTCGGTAGCAGAGTAGAGAAGAGAAGGGTTGAGATGGCGTAGGTTTCTGCGGGTAACTGTAAGGTAGCTGGAGGGAGAGGAGGTGGAGGAGAGGGAGAGAGTGAAACTAATAAGGTAGTGATCAGAGAGAGGGAAAGGATTGTTTGAAAGGTTGTGCGGAGTGCATAGGTGGGAGAAAACAAGGTCAAGGATATTGCCTTCAGAGAGAGTAGAAGCATGTATCCATTGCTTCAGGTCAAAGGAGGAGGTTAGACTGAGAAGTTTGGAAGTGGTAGGAGTGTTAGTATTAACAGGGATATTGAAGTCGCCGAGAATGATTATGGGGATTTCAGAAGAGAGAAAGTAGGGTAGCCAGGCAGAGAAGTCATCAAGAAAGGTCGATAATGGTCCAGGGCGGCGGTAGATCACAGCTATCCTTAGAGAGACAGGGAGAAAAGATGAATGCAATGTACCTCAAATGAGGATAGTGACAGAGAGGGAGGTGGGTGAAGTACTTGAAAGGTGCTATGTGGGGCTAGAAGGATCCCAACACCCCCTCCCTTGTGTCCATTGGGTCTGGGGGAGTGAGTCCATAGAAGACCGCCTTGGGATAGGGCAGCAGGAGACGTAGTGTCAGATTCATGAAGCCAGGTTTCGGTGATGGCAAGTAGATTCAAAGAGTTAGCAATAAAAAGGTCATGGAGAGAGGTGAGTTTATTACAGACAGAGCGGGTACTCCAAAGGGCGCAAGAGAAAGGGAGTCTGGTCTTAGGAAGAAGAGAGATGGGAACTAGATTGTGCTGAGTGTGGCTGCAGCCAGAGGGTGCAGGGTAGTGGGTGTGTTGAGTACAGGTAAATGATGGAGGCCCAGGGTTTGGGGATATGTCTCCAGAGGTTAGGAGAAGTAAAAAGGTGAGGGTGGTAATATGAGAGTGTGATTTATATGAAGGGACATGCCCCAATGTCCTGGAGGTTTTGTGTGCATGTGGATTTAGAAATAGCAGGAGATGGTATGTGCAGTAATAAGGAGAGGACAGTAGTGAGGGTGATATATGTAAGCTGTGGGGTGGAGAAGAGGGGTGAAGGAGAGAGAGTTTAAGGATAGATGACATGGCTGTAAAAAAAAGTGGTAGAGAGTGCGTGTTACAAGGAGCAACAATATCAATCAATCAATCACTTCATCAATAGGCACAGCCTGGGTGAGGCCACTTTTCTTACTGGAGGACTCATATTTGGATTTTGGGGGTCTGGCCTAAATTTGGGTTACATTTTTAGCATTCAAATATGCTGCAAATGTGAAAATGTTGATAGAATCCTTTCTGGGAATCCGTTTTGGGGAATTTGCACACACCCATAATGCCCGGCACACAATTTAATTTAGTTGACTGGTTAGGATGACATTAGAGATGTGGATCAGTTAACAGACCATGCTTGAGTTCTGTGGATAGCAGTCAGTGCAGGGATTTTTGTCTACACAGACGACGGTGCATTTTGTGACGCTGTACCGAAATAAAATTGATGTCCTTTTTTTCCCCACAAATAGAGCTTTATTTTGGGGGTATTTGATCACCTGTGTGATTCTTATTTTGTTAGCAAAAAACAAAAAAATAGATACAATTCTGAGAAATAAAAATCAATTTTTTTTAACATTTTAGGCCAATTTGTTTTCTGCTACATATTTTTGGTTAAAAAAAATAGCATATTTTGATTGGTTTTTGAAAAAGTTATTGCATCTACAAACTACGGGAAAGATTTATGTAATTTTTACTAGTAATGGCGGTGATCAGCGATTTTTTTCAAGACTGCAAAATTGCGGCGGACAGATCGGACCCCTAACTGACATTTTTGACACTTTTGGGGGGACCAGTGACATCACTACAGTAATCAGTGCTATAAATATGCACTGTTACTGTAACAACTGTGCAACCTATTGCGTCAAAGCACAGAGCTCCACAGGTGCAGGGTGCTGCAAAATCCCTGCGGACTCCAGAAAGTTCATTAGTGTGGGCTTTTTTCAGCACCTGTGCAGTAGACCGCAGAATTGCTGTTTGCAACATCTGTCTAAAGCGGATCAAGTGTGGCCAGAACACCAGCCGCTTGGGCACCACATGCTTGACCAGGCATAGGACGACCTGGCATGCAGTCCGTTGGCAACAGCGACCGAATGAGGCACCAGATCAAAACAAGCATACATCACCTTGCTCCTCATCTGCGATCTCTAACCCTACTATACCTCATGTCTTCTCAAATACCAGCATTGAGAGGGATGGTGGTATAGCAATGAGTGGCACAGAGAGTTGCACCCAATCTGCTAGCAGTATACCTACTTGATTTGATCAGCAGGCGAGTTTCACTACCCCAGTTGAAAGAAATACTGTTCCAGCCATCCACATGCTCAGCGTCTTAATGCTAGCTTGGCCAAATCACTAGCATTACAGCTGCTGCCTTTTCAGCTGGTAGACTCAGCTTCTTTTCACAAATTTGTAGAATGTGCTGCACCACAGTGGCAGGTCCCAAAAAGGCATTTCTTTTCACGTGAGGCCATTCCGGCTCTCTACCATCATGTGGAAGGTATTGTTTTGGCCTCCTTAGACAAAGTTGTCAGCAGGAAGGTGCACATTACTGCTGACTCTTGGTCCAGCAGGCATTGACAGGGACGTTACATTTCTTTCACGGTGTACTTAGTAACTCTGCTGGCAGCTGGGAAGGATGCAGGACAAGGTTCTGTTTTGCAGCTTGTTTTGCCACCGCGCCTCCAAAAAGCTGGTGCTGGTTCTGCCACATCTGGTTATTTAACCACCAGAGGCGTACCTAGGGTCTCCAGCGTCCTTGGCGAGAAGCTGTATCGGTGCCCCCCCCCCCCCATCATTAAAGAGTTAGATATTCTGTTGTTTGTCTTTTTACATCAATTTCTACTCATTTTTAATTGTCTGCATATCCATTAAAGATAATGTTTAGGTTATATAAAAAAAAAAAACACAGTTTTTTTTAGTTTGTTATAAAATTTAGCAAATAGGTAATTGTTCTCCTTCAATAATGTGCGCTAATGAGGCGTCACTGATGGGCCCTGATAAGGTGGCACCGATATATATATATATATATATATATATATATATATATATATATATATATAATATATATATATATATATATATATATAGTGCAGTATAGAGGAGGCTGCGTCCTGCATATATATATATATATATATATATATATATATATATATATATATATACACACACAGGATATGGCATCCTCTATACTGCACTATATATATTATATACACACAGGATATGGCATCATCTATGCTGCACTATATATATATACATATATATATATGTATATACATAGTGCAGCATAGAGGATGGCATATCCTGTGTGTGTGTGTGTGTGTGTGTGTGTGTGTGTGTGTGTATATATAATATAAAACGTGCAGTATAAAGGACGCCATATCCTGTGTGTATATTATATATACATATATAAACACAGGATATAGCGTCCTCTATACTGCACTATATATATATATATATATATATATATATATATATATATATATATACACACAGGATATGGCATCCTCTATACTGCACTATATATATATATATACACACAGGATGTGGTCTCCTCTATATACTGTATATATATATATATATTGTGAGGGATTAGCTCGGTGGCGGGTGTGGATGACCCCTTGGGGGGTGCGTTTTCACAAGAAGATAGCCGAGAAGTGCTTGCAAACAACAGTTTGGTTTATTAATGCAATTTTCTTCACCAGACTGCAAGCGTCAAAAACAACAAAATAAAATAAAACACCAAAATAAATCCTTGCCTCTGTGGGCGACTACCTTCTCACACTGGAACCTACCTAAGAGTCTGTCTCCAACCTACTGTTGGGCAGACTTTCTTGTCCTACAGCGGACACTCAATAGTCCATGTTTTATCTTCCCACAACAAATGTCCATGGAACATGTTTCTTTACTCTTCACATTGAGAATGTCCCCTTGCTTGTCTCTTCACATGGCAAACATTCCTTTATTTCTTCCACATAGAAATAGTTCGTTTTCTCACCTTGAGAAGTCTTCACAACTGGTTACCCTCCTTAGCGCACATCACTTCAGGGGGTCTTCTCCCATGCTCACAAAGCTTGTCGGGAGGCACACGTCTGACTGTCCTCCACTCCCAGCCCACACGGCTTCAGGAGACAGCTTCCGGAGGCAGCAATCCTTAGACTTCCTTTGGACAAATTATAGAGGCCTTCATTTCCTCATTCTGAACAGCTGAAGTCTGTTCAAAGTCCTGCTGGCTAGCTCTGCAGCCGACACCCTATAGTAATTGGTGGACTTTCCAATCCAGGTGGAAATGTATCTCCTGTCTGTGACTACATTCACAGATTTACCTGACTTCCTGTCACAATACATATATATATATATATATATATATATATATATATATATATATATATATATAGTGCAGTATAGAGACCCCATACTGTATATATTTTTATATATATATATATATAGTATGGTATACTCATGGTACCTGGGAGCCAGCTAAGCTTCCGTCACTGGCAGAGAGAGTGCAGCATTCTTCATCCCCCACCGACAGCCTGCTGAGCCTGGAGCTGCCTAGGAGCCTACTGATGATGAGTCATGTGGGCGGAGCCCTGTGACAAGGGGAGCCGCCGGCCCGCCCATCGCACCGAGCTCCGAGTCCAACACACAGTCACAGTCTGGACAGCTGGACAGTGGACACACAGCATCAGCGAGCTCTGGGCAGGTGGCTTCTGGGATTGGAGCGGGGGGGCACCGGCTGCGGGGCCCAGGGGGCGCAGGCTGAACGGAGGACCGGGAGGAGCAGTAAGTCATTGCTTCTGCACTGCACTGCCAATGTTTTTCCGCCCCCCCTCGGCTTGCACCCCTGGCGGGCGCCGTTCTGGCCAACCCCACGGTACGCCCCTGTTAACCACCTCCTCCTCCTCTATGTCCTCTTCTGCTCAATTGTCCTCTGTGGCAGCAGTGCTCCTTAAGCATTCAAGGGGCTACACAAGCAGTCAGGCTAAAATATGCCATGCTGTTCTTCAATAGGTCTGTATAGGGGATAGGAGTCACACCGGTGCAGAGATTCTGTCAGCTCTGCAGTGGCAGGTTCAGAGATGGTTGACGCCATGACAGCTTGAGCCAGGAATGGTTGTATGCGATAATGGCACCAACCTTCTCTCCGCCCTCTGACAGGGAAACTTGACACATGTGTCATGCTTGGCACATGTTATGAATCTGGTGGTGCAGGGTTTCTTGAGCAGATACCCGGGCTTTCAAGATCTCCTGAGGCAGGCTAGGAAAGTCTGTGGCCATTTCAATTTCATTCAATGCCAGTGCTTGCTTATCTGACATTCAACGGGAATTCATCCTGCCCACCAACCGCATCATTCGTGATATGCCCACCAGGTGGAACTCAACGTTGGCAATGCTGCAGCGGCTGCACACACAGCAGAGAGCCATCAATCAGTAACTGTGTGAGTATGGCACAAGGACAGGGTCAGGGGAGATTGGCTTTTTTTCGCCACGCCAGTGGCTTTTGATTAAGGATGCATGCATCGTCCTGTCACCATTTGAGGATGCCACAAGGATGGTGAGCCGGGACGATGCATGCATCAGTGACACTATCCCGCCAGTCTACCTGCTGGAGCACACTCTGCATGGAATCATGGACAGGGCACTTGAGACAGAACAGCGGCAGGAAGAGGAGGACTTCCTTTCCTCACAAGGCCCCCTTTATGCAGATATCATTCCTGCAGGGTCACAAAACACACAGGAGGAAGAGGAGGAGGAGGAGGAGGATGAGGATTTCGGCAGCATGGATGTAGAGGATAGCACACAGCAGTCTTCAAGGGATGGTTTTGATTCCCCATAAACCTCAGGAGTTGTACGTGGTTGGGGAGAGGTTGCTCCTACTGACAATGTCATCCTTAGTGACCCAGAGGACTCAGAAGCTCATGCCTCCTCCAACTTACGTTGCATAGGCTCCCTGATTCTGCAAAGCCTGCGAAAGGACCAAAGGATTTGTGCTATCAAGGAGAGGGATAATTACTGGTTGGCAACCCTTCTTGATCCACGTTACAAGGGTAAAGTTGCAGAGCTCATCCTGCCTTCACAGAGTGAGCATAGGATGAAACATCTTGAGGAGGCCATTGAAAAAAATTTGTGCACCGCCTTTCCAGACACTGGGAGGTCAACATTCTCCGGAGGTGTTTCTGAGGCTTCATTCAGCCAAAGGAGGAGTGATGGAGAAGGCGGCTGGCTGACCAATGCTTTTAAACAGTTCTTTTGTCCTCAGCAGCACCCAGGGCTGTTAGGTTTTAGCAACCATCGCCAGCGTCTCCATCATATGGTGCGTAATTATCTAGGCACAAGAGCAGACTTGGAGACCTTTCCAGCTGAGCATCTACTGGCTTACTGGGTCTTGAGGATGAACCACTGGCCAGAACTTGCTCAACATGCAATGGAGCTACTGGCCTGTCCTGCTTCCAGCGTGCTTTCCGAATGGACGTTCAGTGCTGCTAGAGATTTTGAGTGCGTCTGTCCACAGGTTGTGTTGACCAGCTGACTTTTATCAAAATGATACATTCCTGGATCAACAAGAACTATCAAGCCCCTGATGCTGATGTAACTGATTGAATTTGCTAGGGGTCTGCCATCCCTTGAAGACGGCATATGCTGCCTATCCTATTCCTCTACCTTGATTCTGCTAGCTTCCAACAATGTTTTTGGTTTAGGTCACTACCAACCCTCAAGGCCTATTTTTTCTGCACTTGTATGACAGGTATATACAATTGAAATGTTGTATGTCATTTTTGACAGAAGGCCCTGTCCCTGTGCCCTGCTAACTGTAAGGGGTTATGGTGTTCAGGCACCACCAATACCAAAGGCCCAATTTATGTCACCTGTGTAGTACATGCAATTTAAAATTTGCATGCAATTCTTACCAGCAGGTCCCGTTCCTGCACCCAGCAAGAGTAACTGCGAGGCCTTGGTTACGGTGCTCAGGCACCACTTATGGCAAAGGCCCAATTTTTGGCACTTGTATAGCACATGCAATTTCAAATTTATATGCAATTCTTACCAGCAGGGCCCGTTCCTGCACCCAGCAAGAGTAACTGCGAGGGGTTACGGTGTTCAGGCACCACCAACAGCACAGGCCGAAATTTTCTGCACCTAACTTGCATTTAAGCCTTCAATATGAGGCTGTTTTAATTTCGAGGTTAGAGTCCCATAGACTTCAATGGGGTTCGTTTGTTCGAACAAACCTTTCCTCTGTTCGCTGTGTTCTGGTGTAAACCGAACCGGGGGGTGTTCGGCTCATCACTAGTCTCCATGGACTCTGAGAGAATGGGCTTTCTTCAGGAATCCAACAGATGTCTGGTCAGGAATGTCTTGCTCTATAGACACGGGGCCCTAATTCATTAAATCTCCAGCCTAACTCTGCATTGGCTTTTTTTTTCCTCGCCGCGTTCAAATCAATTAACTCCCGCTGTGGCAAACTGGACAGCGTTACAGCAACAGTGATTTTCGCCTTCAGCGGCGTTGATGTAGGGTGAATTGCGATTGTGGCTTTTCTAATGCTAATACTTATGTGAATGTGAACGCAACACCCGCACACAACACCGTGGTTTAGTGGGATCTTGCACATATCCTCTGATTCATGCATCTCACTCTGCCGTAGGTTCTAGCCTGACCATCTCCACCTAAGTTGTGTTGGGGAGAGATATTTTATTTTTAAAACTGACAGATTGGATCATTTTTATGACTCCAAAACTTATGTCCAGTACATGCAGATAACATGATGGCACATACCCTGTGAAGCTCTTGCAAAGTCACATCATGTACAGCTATTTATTATCTCATCTTTGTCTGGATTTGAACCTATGGTTGCATGGTGCATAGCAAACCACTACACCACTCAGGTCCACATTAAAACCTCACACTTTTTCAATGGTCTTCTTCCTACATTCCCTGCAATGTTGAGTACCTTAGCTATATGTGCATTTGAGTCTTAAGCCACTACTTTCTCTTCACAAAACAGCTCAATTCTGCAGAATAGCTAACTGCTTTGCAACTTAACTACAGTTAACAAGGTCATGGTTTCAAATGACAACACTTGGATGTATTTTCCCTATCAAGAATTTCAGAAATAAACGTATGCACTAAAATAAAGTATACGACGTGCTAAATATGAAGGATGGATAGATCAAAGCCCCTTTGAAAAAGCTACGTGTGTTGTAGCGCAACGTGTCAGGGACAAGCCGTATTGACGTCACTTCCGGTCTTCGGCCGAGACCGGACGCATCGGAACTCACCGCATCGGCGGCTGTTTGGATGTACACTGCTTTATTTTCCTTGCTTTCTAGTAAGTGACCTGCATTTTTTTACAAATAAATGTTTACCCTTATATACTGCACCATGAGAGCTTCTCTTGTTTGAGTGATTGATAGATGTACCGAGGGATAGCAAAGAGAACGGCATATACCTAAGCGGGAACCAGTATATTATTAATCCTGAATAAAAAGCCATAAAGATTGGAGACAGAACAAGTTTATTTCTGACTGGAGAAGATTGAGATGTTTGAGAAGAGTTAAGATTACATCTAAAAATGCTCATTTGAGTGTTATGGAGGTGAGCGGCCATTTCACTTAATGTCGGATTGCTAGCTCACCTGCACATGCACCTGGCTGTGATTGGAAGCTTGATCTCACTCTTCTATTCACCTGAATTTGTTACTGAATATTTGAGCACCCAGCACTTTAGTCACTGTAATGATATTTTAAAGGACTTCATGGACATTTATGCACTTTATTCAGCACCATAGCACTTTTCTATATATATATTTACTTTGTATTATATTCACAATCCTACGTTTCTTGATTGACACATATCATTCACCCTTGTTGAATTTAAATTTCATCTATGTTTCACCACTGTATTTTGTATCATTTTAAGTTGGATTATTGCTACATATTTGGATAAGATATTTTCACTGCTTGTCACCACCTTATTATTTTGTGACATATCACGTTTGATTTATGTCACTATTTATTACACTCAGAACAATATTGTGACCAGCTCCTTTATCATCGCTCCTATAGTATTTCTGTGCTTTTAGATACCCTTGAGGATTTTAAATATATTGATCCTTTGAAGATTTTAGAAGTATATTACCTCTGATTGGTTTTTTCATACCAACACATAGAATATATTTTTTTTATCTTGGATTGTGCAGTTTTAATGCACTGGCACCTTTAATATTTTAGAAATATTTATTCTCTTCTACGTTTTTATGCAGTTAGAGTGGTTCATCTCATCAAGGAGTTGAGCGCTGATTTTTCGTTTTTATAAATTTTCCCTATCAAGCTTTTTTTTTTGTTTGCTTTTTTTTTTTTTTTTGGATAAATATACAAAGCACTAATGGAACAAACACAATTTTAAGTGTACGAGTGTGGTCATATTTTTCTGGAGCTGCAATCGTTCACACATTTACCATGGTTGTTGAATTTGATAAACACCAAGCATATATGTGTCTGGTATTGGACCCTCTACATATTTTACCAACACAGCCCCTCAAAGTCCAACACTACACTTTGCCTCACACCTCAACACAACACTGTCCCATCCCTACCCTACATTACAACCCCTCACATCACCAGCAGAAGCAGCATGTAAAGTGCAAAGCCCCAGCATTGGCAGCTTAAGTCTGAAGCCACCAAAAAATATGAAATACATGTTCCTTTGCAAATGTATTTGTTTTTATTTAATTACAGCATAAGGAGGGATGCAGCAAGGTCATATTTACAGTTTCCAGTCCGTGTGCATTTACAGCGCCAGCCCACGATCTTTGCTCCATGGCTACATTAGGCAAAGATGCGGGATTCTGATATCTTCACCAACTTCATGCAGAGTCAAGAAGCAATTCTGCACCTCTACCAGCTCATAGAGGACAGGCATGGCCAGGTTGCTGTTCAGCTTCCAAGCCATTTCTGATGTTCCAGGGTGTTCATGTTGGTGATCGAGGCCAGTTCTGGGCTTGTGCCTCCCAAAATATCCACTGACCACAAATGAAGACGAGTGGAGTCCATGAAGGTGGGTTTCTACCAGCTACAACCGCAAGCAGTACCACTCCTGGAAAATGACATCAAAGGATAAGCCATTTCATGATGACAATCACATCTTACTGCACGCTCGCTTGATTTTTTAGTTCATTTTTTTCTACATCAGGAGGGAAATGACACATTTTCACACAACTTACTCAAACCAGAAATAATTACTGCAAACATTTGAATACACGCCTGTGACGCCAGACAGCCCATCACCACAGGATTCTCAGGGTACGTTCCATGGTTCCAATCCAAGATGTCCATATTCTGAAAAATACATACACCATAAGATACCAAGCAGGCTTTCATGTTGACAATAACTACACAGGTGGCACAGACACAACTAAACACCTGCTAGGTCTTCTCATCCGTCTCCACTATTCCAAATACCAACATGTTTTCGATTTGAATTTCGTGTTCTTGCTCAAGTAAAACAGTTTTGGAATGTTGACTACATGTTATCTAGAATGGCAAGTGTAATTGACAGATGTTAATTGCCATCTGTCTCCCTGTGAATGTCAACTCTGCAAAGTAGCAAGTTAATACACATTCTGTATCTCGAGCGGTTACAGTACATACATGCAAAGTGGCTAGCGACCAGTCCATTCCGGGTGGCCATTCCTGCAGCGATGTTCCGCCACCTGGGGGCCGCCAGCTGATGGACCTCTGGCTTCCTCTCAGCTCCCAGGATTCATCTCGGGCAACGCACATGTTGTGCAACACACAGCACGCCAGGATGACCCTGGAAGCCTTTGGAGGAGAGTACAGGATTCCCCCCCCCCACCCCGGGCCGGGCCAAGCAGAGAAACGGGATTTGAGAAGACCTATGGTCAACTCAATGATGCCCCGGCTTCTCTGCAAGACCCTGTTGTAATTATGTTGTGGTGGGCCCAGGGGGTACCTGATTGGAGCCATCAGCTACGTCAGCTGCGGGTAACCAGCATCCCCTGAAAAGAAAAAATATATACATTAGTTTTTCATATCATGTGACTGTCATCAAAATGGGAGACAATGATGAATTTTTGGCCACAACCTGCTCATCTGTGTGTCTAGGTGTGTGCTTATATTAGCATCATAGCAAAAAGTGATCTGACACATCTGAAATATGTCTAATTGCCTCCATCCCTAATCTAAGTGGAAAAAAGGAGACCAAAAGGTGGGACTTTCAATTTAAAGTCCCACCTTTCGGGCTCATTTTTTTTTAACTTAGATTAGCATAGGCATTACTTCTGGAAGATATCTTACACTATATTGAGCCAACAAATATTGACTCACTTATGAAAAGGACTTTGTGGATATGTCAATACCATTGGAATCACTTTTGTGTTTTGCTTGTGTGGCATTAGGACAGCATTTACAGATTGGGTAACCACCTTAATTTGACTTGAAGACAACTTCTGAAATGTTTCAGTTGTGAGCTGGTAGGCTGGTTGCATACAAGCAGATAAGGATCTGGTTGTGTGCAACCAGCCTGCCAACTCATAACGGATACATTATGTAGGCTTGGATTTAAGCAGGGTGTACATATGTTGGTTATTAATCTGTCTATGCCTCTCTAAACACTAATGTAAAAAAACATGTCTGTATGTAACCTTAGAGTTTATGTTGTTGCCCGAAAATAATACTTTACCATTAAGCCACCCTTGGGGCATTTCACCACTTTCAAACATCTGGTATAGCTCACTTTCTTCTAAAATCATGGAATCATGGCACGACCCTGGGTAACTTGTGTAGGCACTCATAATGCGCTGTCTTGTGTCACACACCATTGGATGTTCAGGGAGTGGTAATGCTTGCGGTTTTGATAGTCCATCTCGTGGCTCCTTGGTGGCCTGATGGCTACATGCGTGCAATCTATTGCCCCTAGTATTTGGGGCATCTGGGCATGCTGATAGAAACCCACCTTCCCGTCATTCCACTCGTTTTCATTCTGTGGCCAGTGGATAAATTGGGGCACAATCTCCAGAATGGCATCAATCACCAACATGAACACCCTGGAAACTGTGGCCTGGCTAATGCCCATTATAGTTCCAGAAGTGGCTTGGAAGCTGCCACACCCTAATATGTACAAAGTCACCAGCAACCTGACCAAGCCGGGCACCGCATGGCAGCACCGTGTGTCAGGTGCAATTTTGTCCTCTATGAGCTGGTAGAGGTGTAGAACTGCTTCCCACTCTAGGCAGAATTTCCTCCTGATATCCGAATCCCGCATCTTGTCCAAATATAGCTGTGGAGAAAAAATTTGTTGCTGGCGCAGTAAGCGCACAGGGACTGGAGGTGCTGCTGCACCTGCTTCCCCAGCTGCTCCCTCAGGTGCTGCCCCACCTGCTGCTGCCTCCTGTGCTCTGGCCTCCTTAAGCAGGGCACCAATAAATGCCAAGAGCGCATTTTCTGAAAGCCTTCTGTTTGCCATTTTGAGCACGGGAATTAGCCGGCGCGCATGCGCAGGTATATATACACACGGCCGCTAATTGCCACAGCCTGAGCCTGCTATAAAATCAGCACATGGCCAATATGGCTGCTGGATGTTATATGCCAGAGCAAGAAGAACTGTGTGAGCCAGCAAGACAAAGAGAACTTTTCTTATCTTTAGGTAAGACAATTCTCTCTCTCTCTCTCTCTCTCTCTCTCCCCTCACCGTTATTGCTTCTTGAAGTATGCACTTTGGCACTTTTTACTTATCTGGGGGGTGCTTCAATTGTCTATGGTGAATCCCATCCCACCCCCAATACCTAGGAAACCCCTCAAGTGTATTTTAGTCATTGTCAGTTGCCCCCATGTGCATGTTGTTTTCCCATGCGTTATCTCATGTTTGTTTTATCTTTGCAGTCTATATTTGGGCTGTGTGCCTCCCCCCTCATCTTCCCTGCAAGAAAAGGGCCCTTTTTGATTTCTTGATAAGTGCTATTTGCCCTCATGTGCAGGGATTTAGCTCATGCGTTTTCTCATGTTTGTAAACAACAACAAACACATGGGGCGCATAGGCCTAGTGCATTATCCTTTGGATGATTTATTTAAAAAAAGTAGAAAGATTAAAAATACTCACAAACGAGTGAGTATTTTTAATCTTTCTACTTTTTAAAATAAATCATCCAAAGGATAATGCACTAGGCCTATGCGCCCCTGTGTTTGTTGTTGCTTACAGTGTTTCCAGACTTCCCTGGTCGTGTAAGGGGCAGCAAGGCCGTAGCATTCCTCCTGGGTTGTCGTGTCCACAGCACCAGTAACAGTGGAAAGACCCTAATAAGGTGGACTAGAGACTACACCACTCTGAGCGCAGGGAACAGGTGCTTTGCACCAAAAACTTTATGTTTTCTCATGTTTGTTTTATCTTTGCAGCCTCCTTTAGACTTTATCTGCTGCCACTACCACCACCACCCATGCCACTGCAGAGTTACCTTTGGTAAGTGTTTGTTGGGCCCACGTGCAGTGGCCTTGCAGATGCGTTTTCTCATGTTTGGATTTTCTTTGCAGCCTCCTTTTGGCATCATCACCACCACCACCCACGCCACTACAGAGTTACCTTTGGTAAGTGTTTGTTGGGCCCACGTGCAGTGGCCTTGCAGATGTGTTTTCTCATGTTTGGATTTTCTTAGCAGCCTCCTTTTGGCATTACCACCACCACCACCAAAGCGGCTTTGCACTCAATCAGTGGCTAGCTTTGGTAAGTGTATTCACAAATTATACTGTAGTATTTTGCATTCTGCAACTTATGTTTTTTTCTCTTTCCTTTTTTCTCTTTTTTTTTTTGCAGATTGTGGCCTTGAGGGTATTTGCTGCTGCTAGACAGCCAGACTACCTGCCCACTTGGTTCTCCCATGGCCCCACCCCGAAGTACAAGAAGGAGGAGTGTAAGGGTATCAGCTAGAGGGGACAGGGTGGACAGATTGTCTGGCTCGGGTGTGAGGGAGGCTCCAGCTGTCTCCAGAAGGGAGTCAACCTTCTCCAGCTCGGAGGAGGAAGCAGAGAAAGGGGGGGGGGGTGTTACCACACCAAATGGACAAGCTGCTTCTCCTCCCAGTCCTGGAGAGGCAGCGTGTCCACAGCCTTACGGCTTCCCCTTCCCCAGTTCTCCCACAGGCAGAGCCGGGTCCTGGTCCAGGCATATATGGCTCGATTTGATCACATAGCAGGGACCAGGGCCCAGGCAACCTCAGGTACTGAGAAGCAACTCCTGTGGGATGAAATCCGGAATGCCATGAATGCAGTGGGTGGTGTACGCCACAACGTAAGAAGTGGTCGGAAGAGGTTCAACGACATCCGTGGGTCCGTCCGAAAGAAGCTGCATGCATGGGCTGCGGAGGGCCTTTATGACCGCCAACGTGGGCTTGATCCAGCTGCAGAAGAACAACTGCGTGATTATGAGCAGGCATTTTTAAATATTCTTGGCCCCGACACCATCCTTGGCACAGAGGGGGTTGATGCAGATGCTTGGCACAGAGGTAAGTAACTAACTTAGATGGTACTTGTGTGAGTTGTTGTGAAATTAGTAACTACTATCCTATGTGTGACATGAATAGACTTCTATACTTGGCCTTCAAGTGTTTTTTTTTTTTTCTTTTTCAAACACCCCCTGATTTGTTCATCTGCAGCACGAATCTCAGCCCCTCCGCAGCTCATGGAGCTCAGCGACCAGGACGAACTCACGGCTGCTGACGTGAATGTTGAGCCTACTCCTGGTAGGTCCCAAATCGTCCTGTGCTAAACAATGTAGAAGACTAGTTTCTCCTTTACAAATGAGAGCTCACATTGCTATGTCCTCTTGACAGAAGAACATCATCGGCAGCAGCGAACACCCCCACTGCAGCAAGGCCTGGAGGAAGGTGTTGGTATGTATTGCTAATGTGTATTTTTAGGAATCTTATTGGTAACCCAGATGAAGCAAATGTAATTTCTTTAGAAAGAGTGTTGGCCTTAATATGTCTACCCTTAAAAACACCGTTGTCATCATTCATGGGTGGCCGATTTTGTATTCTGACCATGCCTTCTTAGCCTTTGGGAGGGTGCTAGCAAGTGTCCTATGAGCCCGGGTAAACACTTGAGAATGTTTGCCCTCAATGCTTAATCCATGAAGCTAGGATTGAAATTGGCCCCAAATCCTTACTGCATAAGTTTATTTCCTAAGCCTTTTCTTGCTCTTTTTTAAAGAACATCAGGCCCCTTGTAATGGAGCAGCTGGAGTTGGAAAAGGAGCTGGCAAGGATTCTGCATCCGATGCTGGGGTATGTGATCTAAGTGAACAAGGTGGAAATGTTCCATTAAAATGTTAGCAATGTTTTTTGGATGGATGTGGCCTACATTGTCTGCGTGAAATTTGTGCAGGGACATTCTGACGCTGCACTAGCAGCACAAGAATTTGATCCAGAATGTCAGGGAAGAATTGTATAATTTCTCTTGCCCCAAAAGGTTCAAAAACATCCAGGACCTTTAAAGTTCTGGCAGCCTTTGATTTTCGATGTCAAACTTCATGTGTTTATTTTTTTATGGTGTCATGGAGCATTTATTTGGCCATATTTTAGACTAGTTACTTAAATTTTGCAAGTCAGTGGTTTAGTAAGAGACTTTCAAATCCAATAATTAAGCTACCAGACCAGGACAAGTTTGGAACTGGTTAATGTAGAAACTGTTAAGCCATTGTAATATTAGGGAAAAAAACATGATGTGTACCCATTATCAGAAGTGTTGCTAGCTTGGATAACATTTCAATGAGCAAGTGCTTATTAGAAGGACATCCAACTGTTCTAAGGTCTGCTTGGGGTGTTTACACTGTGTAACTAATCTTAACTCTTTTAGAATGATGGCTTATAAAGATGGTTTGTCATTTTTTTCTTATTTAAGCCAGCATTGGATGCAGCTGTATTGTAAACTTCCCCACCTCGTCCATCTCTGCATGATGTGGCCGAGATGCTGCTTGCTGAGTATCGGCTCCAAAATGACCCAAGGAGGCCTGCTGCTGAATCTAGTGAGTTGGTATGCTTGCTGGGGCTCATACAGGAATCTGTATCAATGTTGGCCAATAATCAAGTGGCTATTCAAAGACAGAATGACCTCCTTATTACTGGCCACAATGCTTTGGTACAGGTTCAACGGGATGTGCGTGACTGCCTGATCATCTGGGCAGACCAGCATCAATGGGATCGGCAATGTGTCGACACTCAGGTGCTGGCCATCCGCCATTGCCTGTTTGGAGCTGAAGATGCCACATTGGCACAGCCCTCCCAACCAGCACAATTGCCTGCCACCGCAGGTCGTGTTAGTGGGAGGGTAACGCCAGTGTTGGCCACTGGGCAGGCAGCTGGGGAGGGGACAATTTCTCCTTTAGCCACTCCCAGCACTTCACAGTCCCTTCCAAATTTGACACCCCTCAATCAGCAAGCCTCTTTCACCACCAATTTAAAATCAGGTTCACACTACCCCTTCCAACCAGCCCCATTTTCTCCACACCTTCCTCTCTTCACTTCTCCACAGGCCTTTACCCTTCTTACCCAACACAGTCCCTCCTCTGTGATCCCTACACCATGCCCCGCCCCTCCAAACGATCCCTCACACCTCCCCACACATCTTCACACCCCTTGCACCCCCAGCAGCAGCAAAAAATCAGCTGCAGCCGCTGCCACAGCAGCAGCCACAGCTGCCGCCACAACACCAGCAGCCGCCGCCACAACACCAGCAGCAAAACATTCTTCAGATAATGCAGCAGATTCTATTTCAGATGGGGCGTCAGAGTTTCTCCACACCTGCCGAGCCACCACCTTAATGTTTGTATTCAAATATTTGAATTTATGTTTCTTATATTTTTTTCTATTTATCTATTTAGATTAACATTGCCCAAATTGTGGGGCCCCCCTTTTTTTTTTTTTTTTTTTTGAGGGGGGGATGTATATTGTTTTGACATTTGTATTTTTTGATTTAATAAATGTAGTTTGAAATTCATTTATTTGTGTTTGATCTCTGGTATTTTGTGAGTGTTGTTGGACAAGTAAGGGCCCTGGTTAGTGTACGCCTTTCTACACATGTGCTTCTCTATCTCCAAACATATGGTTACATTCCTAATTGGTAAACTCAATCTTCCCTGAATGAAATACTAAGGTGTACCTTTTAATTTACACAGAATTCAGTTCTCATGGAGAACCGAAACCAAAGGCAACATGCAAATAATTACATACCAAACCGCTCTGAATCTGTAGTGTGTTTTATTTGTTTACTTTATTATATGTTGAAAAACATACAAACTCACGTTTTGGTAAAATATATATTTTTATTATAAACTTTTTGCCAGTATAAAATTTTTAAAAATAAAATTTCTAAACTTCTCAGACTGGGTCAGTATCTGGACACCTTCCTACAACCCAGTGTTGTTACTACTAAAGCTTACTTGAAGGATACCAAGGACCTACTCATGTCTTTGGATGATGTGGTCTTGGGGGACGACTCGTCCGCCTTTCTTGTTACGGCGGTACGTGTCGTCCCTCTACACCATCATCCAACATGAGGATGCTTTATTAGCTCTCAATTGGGCTCTCAGCAAAAGGGATGACCTACCATACAACCAGAAAATGTTTATCAGGAATGCCTTAGACTTTTGTCTAGGGCATAATTATTTCTGGTATCATCAATCCTTCTATAGCCAGAAGAGAGGTGTGGCAATGGGAGCAAAATTTGCTCCCAGCCTTGCCAACCTTTTTATGGCAGAATGGGAGGATAAACATGTGTTCTGTAGTGAGAGACCTGAGCTACTTTTTTATCGCAGGTTCATTGATTACATCATATTCATATGGAATGATACGGAACAATCTTTATTGAATTTTATGAGTCATCTAAATACGAACACGAACAACATCAAATTGGACTTCAATTGGAGCCAAACGGAGATTCACTTTTTGGATGTAAATATCAGGACAGGGTCAGGCAAGCTAACTACCACCGTTTTTTTCAAGTCCACTGATCGGAACAGTTACCTGTCCATACAAAGTGGCCACCACCCGAACTGGTTAAGCAACATTCCGCGAGCCCAGTTCATGCGGGTGAGGCGTAACTGTACGTTTGATGGAGACTTCATTACCCAAACAAACATCCTGAAGGAGAGGTTTGTTCAAAAAGGTTACAGTGAACAGGACCTTGACAATGAAATCAAAAGTATTTTAGAGATCCCCAGATCCACGTGTTTACAGAATGTGAACAGACCAAAGAGAGAGTCTGACGACAAACAGTGGAGTTTCCTATCAGATTACTCAGAGGACTATAAGAAAGTGGAGACTATTTTTAAATCACATTGGCATATATTACAGATGGACGTGACATTAGGCCCTGTTTTACCAGAGGTCCCATCTTTCATCTACCGAAAGGCCCCTAGTTTTGGTAATAGGGTGGTAAAGAAGGTGTTGAGCCCTCCTGACACATCTTTTTTTTCCAGGCCTGTGAGGGTTCCACAAGTGTGGTAGATGTAAGTCGTGTTCTTTTACTCCTTTAAATAAAAGAAGAGGTAATTCCTTCTATGTGCCAGCCATAGACAAGGAATTTGCTATTAAACATCAAATCACGTGTGATACCACACATGTGGTGTATGCACTGATGTGCCCTTGCAAAATCATCTACATTGGTCGTACGAAACGCACCTTGACCATAAGAGTTGGTGAACATATCACTAACATCATTAAAGGTAAACAAGAACATAGCGTCCCGGCCCACTTCCGCTCACACCATCAACGTGACCCAAGTTGCTTGCAATTTTGGGGCATCGAGCGAGTAACACCTCCGTGGAGAGGTGCGAATTGGGTTAGGGAGTTATCTAGGTGCGAAACCAAGTGGATATTTCAGACACAGTCCCTGAGTCCCACAGGATTGAATATAGAATTGGACTTAAATTGTTTCATTAGTGACCACTAGTAATTTTATAGTTTTCCAATTTTATATCTTTTTATATGCTTTTATATATTTATATTTACATGTATATTTTATACTTGTGATTATATATTGTAGATTTTACATTTATGTACACATCTGGGATTTCATTATTCAGATGGAGGTATAGGGTGTGTTAACTGTGGCTTATCCCGATTTTCACCCTGATTTTATGGATTATTGATGTATTATGTATTTTAATTTTAATTTTATTCTACTGCTTGTTTACCTGATAGCAAGTGATTACTGACCAATTTATTACCTGAGAGTTTTGATGTGAAGATTCTTATTGCATTCATGTCTTTCCTTTAATATATGCGGTCATGATTTAGATATACAGATTTGTACAATCAGATGTCGTTTGTACTGTCTGTAATATTGAAGTATCACCCCATTGGTATTTAGTGCCGTTTTGCTCGTTATTATTCATTACTTATGAGCTTGGGTTAGTTCAGTTAAATGGCCCCTTTGGAATTAGCCCCTAGGAGTAGTTTATTTACCGTAGCACGGTGCAGTTATGCTTCATATCCGTCTATGGGGGAATATTTTGGTTCCGGGTGCATAGGTCAAGGCAACTTAGAAAACGGAAGTATTAGCGAAGGTTGCTTAGACAACCAAGTCCGTTTAGACCAGAGCATCACGCATGCAACCAATGGGTGTTGACGCACACCCCGATCCCGCCCAACTGGGCAGAAGGTCAGAGGTATTTAGGTTACCGCCAAGCTGTCATGGTCACACCCCCGGTGAAGAAGTCGGAAGTACGAAACGCGTCGGGGCGTGACCAGGCGGCGTAACCACTCTTGCAGACTAGGAGCTCGGGACACCCGGACGGCGCGAGGTCCACGGCGTGGAGCCTGGACACGGATCCCCGAAGGGTACCCTCCTCCTATTTTATGACATGCGGATGTTATATGGATATCATGTGAGTTGTATACTTATTTTATATGTGCAATAAAGCTTTTTAAAACGGTATCACACTAGTGGGATTTTGCTTCTCTCCCCTCATGCTGCCGAGCCTGATTACTTTACTGGTGTGGAATCCAGTCTGGGTGTGCAGATCAAAGACTAATACTTCAGGCTTGCATTGCTCAGGCACGAGAGTGTTTTGGGCCACAGCAGCAGGTGAGTGGGCATTTCTCCTCCCCCCTTGGAGCACGGTGGTGGTGGTGATCCTTGAAAGCTACACTTGTTTATCTAAACATCCCAGGATATATGTTGAATGATCATGGACTGATTGCTATCAATATCATTTTCCTGATGCTTTTGTGACATCTGTGCATTATTGGACTGTGGGAAGCCTTAACAGTTGTGATTATATATCTATGCGGCATTAACTTCTGGTTATGTCTTTGCGCTACTGGTCTACTTAGAGAGTATTTTTGAATACCTTCTATTATTCCATTGTTTACATATTTTTTGGTTAAGTAGCAGCATTGCCATTTATCATATTTGGATTATTGTCCTCACTAAGCACTTGGGGTTGCTTACTATAGGTTCCGGTGTGTTTGCAAGCTTTCCTTTTTTAAAATTTCTAAATAGAAAAATAATTTTGGCCAAAAAAAAACAATGTCTAAACAAAAGTACAAAAAATTGGTATGCTCCCGAATAAAAGGATCTTCGGGGTCGGGATCAACCGCAAACCTCCGCTTCGAGAGGGCTAGCCTCGTGCCACACCATTGGAGGTAGCGCATTGCGACCTCCATGGTCATCTGGCTATGCCCTGTGTAGAAAAAGACAGGATAATTACCTTGAGGCCAATTGATTAAAACAAGGATTGTCATAAATGTGCATCAACAAATATGCATTGGAGTAGATTGTCAGGCTTTTATTTGCATTTGTGAGCAAATATGGTAGTCTTGCTGGTCTACATAATTACACTCAAAAGCTTAATACACAATCAGGTTTTGGACATTTGTAAGGAGAATTGCATGGTCAACCAGAAGATATTTTTCACTTCAACCTCTTGGGATATAGCTTGTTCGGGAATGGTATCCAACTGCATACACACAGGACCAGAGGTTCCCCATTGTCCTGATGGTTTGAGTAATCCCACCTTTGGGAAGGGAGGAGGCCTAGCTCCTAGTAAGCTTAGGTGTGGTCTTTCATCTCTTAGCATTGAAGCCTGGAGATGTTAGAGATTGCAGTGGAGGAAGCACTTTGTTGTTGTTACCAGATAAATTCTAGGTGATACGGCTTAAAAAGGCCCTAAACTTTCATCCAAAAATTGCAGGGCAAAGGTTTGGAAAGGTTCCACAAGATGCTTTGGAATGTTAGTAGCTGTTCATACAAAGCAATGTAAAAGGCAGAAGGGGTTTTCTTGGTGTCTCAGGCCAAGGGAATGGGACTTTATGGGCAAGTAAGTATCAATTAAACAAGGTGAGAAATTATATATATAAAATAAATCTATCAATTTATTACCAATATTACATAGGTCAAAAAATAAATAATATCATCTCAATGTGAGCATTGGTGTTGGGTATAGGCCCAATGTGAAAAGGATGAAGAAAGAGTAAGGATTCTAAATTGAATCCGTGACATAAGTGTTATTTGTGACAGTTTATGGATCTTGTCTCTGTGTATCCCGTGTATGTTCAGGATTAGATGATTCACAGAGTTTCATCCATAAATTCTGACGCGTTTCGGCTGTATTAGCCTTTATCAAAGTTCTCTGTCACCCAGCTGTAATATATAATTGACGATATTTTAATGTTTCCATTGTTTGGAAAATATGCATATAATTAATATATATATAGAGGTGAGTAAATACATACTTTAAAAATCTTGTTTCTGCAAACCAAAATAAATCCCTCTGTCTCCTCTAAAACTGCAGCAAGGAGTCGTAGTGTGCCATGGTCTGGAAGGATATATTATTATTAATTGTAATGTCATATCATATCGAGATGTAAAGTCATATACTGCCATTGGTGGCTACTCACATCCAGATTGGGAGGTAGTTCTATATAGGTATATGTTGTTCCTCCAGTGGTATCCTGGATGGTTCTGGAGGGGAATATATGTATATAGTTGACATTGTATCTTACTTGGTAAGTAATTCATGTGGGTATTCAATGCCCAAATGGAAAAGGACTTACATTTGCAAGGTTTGTGAACGAATTGGATGGAGGGAGGGAGGGATGTCTCTCCCAATACTGCAGTCCAAAGTGGGAAGCTGCCGCCAGTAATCCGTTTCTGCAAAGGGGGGGACCATGGGTTATATCCATGTAATGCAATTTGGTGTATGAAAATATTTATTTAATTTGTGACTTTGGTAAGATAAAGAAAAACTTCCATCCAAACTTACATTTTGAGGGAGGTATGGTATAGAAAGGAGGGGAGGGGGTTGGTATCCTTCACAGCCGCTGGCCACGTCCGTCCTGTTCCCTCCTCCCGAGGGAAGTGAGAGTAGACGCCGGCTCCCCGGCCTTATAAAGCCGCTCGCGCATGCGCAATAGGCGCTGCACGTAGTCGGCTTCTTCCGTCAGTGACTCAGGCTCATTGTACTGCGCAAGCGCCTGGGTGATGCGCGCGCAGCACGAGCCGGTCCTGACAGTTCGGCCGCCGACACGGGATGTGTGAGATCTGGAAAGTAACCCAGCCGTGACCGGCGGGTGTAGGGGAAAGATCTTAAATCCCTTTCCGTCTCAATGATGGCCCCTGTCCCAAGGGGCAGGGGCTTTCCGTGCCGGGTGCAGGGTAGAGGGGACCAGAGTGGTTTGCTTGTGAGACAAGATAGTATTATATAGACAGCGGTTATACATAAGTAAATAAGAAAAAAGCACAAAAGGGAAAAAAAAGAAAATACAAATTCCATGTACATAACATTCTTATGCTTGTTTTAACAGCAGTAAAAATATATGGATGGATATATATAGGGGAGTATCCCTAAGGGGGACATCGATGGGATATCCACAGGTCCTGACAAAACCAAAGAGGGAAGAAAGGGGGGGGGGGGGTTTTTTGCAGGAATTCCAAAAAATGATATGAGTGTAATCTCGTTAGAGTTTTAAATCCTTTTATATTTATTAATCCGTTTTCCCGGATGCGAAGCCTTCCAGGAAGGGTCTGAAACTCTCAGTTTCATTGAGCCCTGGGTATTTGGTGGCATTCAGACGTCTAATCCAGCGCATCTCCATTTGTAGCAATTTTTTATTCCAATCGCCCCCTCGTTGCGGTATATGCATTCTCTCTAGGGCGATAAATGTTACTTTGGGCATTTTGTTGTTGTGTGTATTTTTGACATGTCTGCCAAGTGGGAGGTGGAAATTGCATATTTCCATACTTTGGATATGCTTATTAACTCTCTTGCCCATTTCTTGTTTGGTCTTGCCAACATAGAATGACCCACAATCGCACCTCATGAGGTAGACGACCCCTCTCGTCCTGCAATTTACATAGTGATGTGGTCTGAAAAGTTCACCATTTGGGAGAATGGTATCTGTGCATTTTTTGATGACACTGCACTGTGTGCAAGTGCCACAGGGGTATGTACCTTTGTCTTTACATGGATCTTTCCTTTTTTCCTTGAATTCACTATGTATTAAGTTTTGCTTGAGGGAGCCGGCCTTTTTATAGGTGATTAGTGGGCCGTCTGGTACAAATGGTTTCACCACAGAGTCTTCACTTAGTATGGTCCAATGTTTCTGGAGAATTTCTTTTATTTTGTAATGTTCATTTGTAAATCGTAAGATGATACGACTTTTTTCTCCTTGTTCTTTTATTTCATCTGCTTTTTTGGTTTGGAAAAGGAGTTCATTTCTTTTCCGTTTCTGAACTTTGTTGAATGCTTTCCTGAGGGTGCTTTTGGTGTACCCTCTTTCTAATAGTCTGCCCGTAAGGAGATCAGCTTCTTTTTGGAAATCATCCTCATCTCTGCAGATTCTCTTTAAACGTAGAAATTGGCTATATGGTATAGCTCTCTTCAGTGATGTTGGGTGGAAACTAGTGGCATGCAAAATGGAATTTCCCGCTGTTTCCTTGCGGTAAAGTGTGGTTTTGATGGTTCCATTGTCTTCTTTTAAAATCCAGGTGTCTAAGAACGCAATTTTCTTCTTATCGTAGTTGAGTGTGAAGTACATGTTATAAGTGTTGTTATTCATTACTTTCAAACACTCCCTAATTTGATTTTCCGGGCCTGTCCAGATGATGAAAATATCATCCAGAAAGCGCTGCCATAGTAATATGTGGTCCACAAAAATACTGTTTTTTTCCTCAGCTAGAAATTCAGATTCCCAGGCTCCCAAATAGATATTCGCATATGATGGTGCGCAGCTCGTACCCATCGCAACACCGCACGTTTGTAGGTAATAGGTACCATTGAATGTGAAAACATTATGATTCAATATATATTCCAACATCATAATGATGAATTCATTGAATTTGTAGTCCCTTTCACTCTGTTGTTTAAGGGTGTCTCTTATTATCTCAATGCCTTTTTTATGAGGGATGTTGTTGTAAAGAGCCTCGACATCAATAGTGATCAAAAAAGCATCTTCCGGTATTATTAGGTCATCAAGGATCTGGAGTAGGTGGGCTGTGTCTTTTATATGTGATGGGAGTTTGGTCACATGTGGTCTCAGGTATGCATCAATAATTTTACTTGTTGACTCAGTAAGGTTACCATTCCCTGATACGATTGGTCTCCCCGGTGGGTTGTCTTTGTTCTTGTGTATCTTTGGTAGTGCGTATAACGTAGGAGTTCTAGGATGTTTAGTCCTCATATATGTTCATAGGGATTCTGTAATAGTGCCCTCGTTAAGGGCTCTATCCATTTTCCTGTAAAAGTCTTCTTTGAAAGTCTCCAGCATGACAGGTAATATTTCCTTATAACATTTTTTGTTGTTCAAAATATTTAGACACATCATTTTATATTGGTCGTTATCCATCAAAACAACATTACCCCCTTTATCAGAGGGTTTAATTGTTCTCATTATCCTGGAGTTCCTTCAGGGCCTTCTTTTAGTGTTTTGTTAGGTTCTGTGTGATCCCCTGGTCCTTTAATTGGTTAATTTCCTTAGTAGTCTCCCGCACAAAGAGGGCAATGGCCGGGTTAGTATTTAAGGGTGGAAAGGCACTTGATTTTTTCTTAAATCTTTCAAGGGATATTCCCCTCGTGGGGTCCATTTCCTGTTCCTCGTCCTCACTATCTATTGCGGTTTCATCGTCTGTCCAATCTTCCATGCCACCTTCCTCCAATAACAGATTAAGATCCCTAATGGCTCTGAATTCAGCAGCTGTAAATTTGGTCTGGGGTTCTTCTGTTGGTTTCTTGCTGTACATGACCCTTAGGAGTAATTTCCGGGCAAAAAGGTTGACATCCTTTATAGTCTCAAACTTATCTGTGGTTCTATTGGGGCAAAAAGAGAGCCCTAATTTTAGAACCTCAGTTTGTTCCTTAGTAAGTGTATATTGAGAAAGGTTTATAATGGTGTGTTCCCTTGTTTCATCCATTATGTAGGGTTGGTTTTCTTCTTCTGGGTTTTCCCTAAAAAAGGCTTTTGAGATTTTGGATCATTATCTCTATTTCCTCTTGGTCTTAGGAATATTTTGTGATGTTTAACTGGGACTGTTCCATCTTCTGTGTTGGGTATGTCTACTTCCCTGGGGTCCGTTTCTCCCAAATTTTGTGGGGTTTCCTCTCTGTCCTCCAGGTCGGATCGTAGATCCTGTTGGGGTTGTTCTGCACCTCGTCGTCTTCTTTGGTTTTCTGTACCCGATGCATAGGATGATGAGTCGGATGAGTAATAGGGACCCATATTACGGTTGGTTTAATTTCAAAAAAGAATACTATTTCTATAGGGTCGCTCAGCAGGACCCCATAATTCCAAATTATTTGTAAGGGTTGGGCAGTACTTTCTCCCCCTTCTCTCTGTGATAATATCACACGAGAATAAGGGGAACTATATACCCCATACCCACCTACTCTCAACCAACAAGGCTGAGATTGATACACAACCTTTCCATAATGGAAGATATGCCTACAGGAGACCTGATGGGGGACGGATGGAATGCCCTCATGTCAGACATCCAAAAGAGTTTTCAGGGGCAGGAGCAACAGGACTCAGATATCTTGGCCTTATTTGGAACCCTAAGAAAACACTTGGAACGGAAATCAGCCCTCTTCTGGCACATTAAATCCTTTCAGAGATATATAACGGAAAATATCAACCCAGTAGGCCTCCGTATACAAATATTTCCAACAATGGATAATATCACCATTGATATGAAAAAAGAATGGGAAGAAATTTTGAATGAATGTTCAAAAAAATTGATGATACTATTACAGGAGGAATATACCAGGCAGATGAAAAACCTGGATGAAGACATAAAAACTATCTACGACCAACTAACCCCCTTAAAGAAAATCTCTTTATATAGTGAACAGGAAAAAAATCTTAAAGAACACCTGGAAGAATACAGCCGAGAAATATTAAAGAAAAAGGAGAAAAAATACTGGAGGGATAAGAACGCATTCTCCCAAAATCGAGCATACAAATGGTCGACTAATAGACAACAGAGGAGAAATAAAACCAACCGTAATATGGGTCCCTATTACTCATCCGACTCATCATCCTATGCATCGGGTACAGAAAACCAAAGAAGACGACGAGGTGCAGAACAACCCCAACAGGATCTACGATCCGACCTGGAGGACAGGGAGGAAACCCCACAAAATTTGGGAGAAACGGACCCCAGGGAAGTAGACATACCCAACACAGAAGATGGAACAGTCCCAGTTAAACATCACAAAATATTCCTAAGACCAAGAGGAAATAGAGATAATGATCCAAAATCTCAAAAGCCTTTTTTAGGGAAAACCCAGAAGAAGAAAACCAACCCTACATAATGGATGAAACAAGGGAACACACCATTATAAACCTTTCTCAATATACACTTACTAAGGAACAAACTGAGGTTCTAAAATTAGGGCTCTCTTTTTGCCCCAATAGAACCACAGATAAGTTTGAGACTATAAAGGATGTCAACCTTTTTGCCCGGAAATTACTCCTAAGGGTCATGTACAGCAAGAAACCAACAGAAGAACCCCAGACCAAATTTACAGCTGCTGAATTCAGAGCCATTAGGGATCTTAATCTGTTATTGGAGGAAGGTGGCATGGAAGATTGGACAGACGATGAAACCGCAATAGATAGTGAGGACGAGGAACAGGAAATGGACCCCCCGAGGGGAATATCCCTTGAAAGATTTAAGAAAAAATCAAGTGCCTTTCCACCCTTAAATACTAACCCGGCCATTGCCCTCTTTGTGCGGGAGACTACTAAGGAAATTAACCAATTAAAGGACCAGGGGATCACACAGAACCTAACAAAACACCAAAAGAAGGCCCTGAAGGAACTCCAGGATAATGAGAACATCACAATTAAACCCTCTGATAAAGGGGGTAATGTTGTTTTGATGGATAACGACCAATATAAAATGATGTGTCTAAATATTTTGAACAACAAAAAATGTTATAAGGAAATATTACCTGTCATGCTGGAGACTTTCAAAGAAGACTTTTACAGGAAAATGGATAGAGCCCTTAACGAGGGCACTATTACAGAATCCCTATGGACATATATGAGGACTAAACATCCTAGAACTCCTACGTTATACGCACTACCAAAGATACACAAGAACAAAGACAACCCACCGGGGAGACCAATCGTATCAGGGAATGGTAACCTTACTGAGTCAACAAGTAAAATTATTGATGCATACCTGAGACCACATGTGACCAAACTCCCATCACATATAAAAGACACAGCCCACCTACTCCAGATCCTTGATGACCTAATAATACCGGAAGATGCTTTTTTGATCACTATTGATGTCGAGGCTCTTTACAACAACATCCCTCATAAAAAAGGCATTGAGATAATAAGAGACACCCTTAAACAACAGAGTGAAAGGGACTACAAATTCAATGAATTCATCATTATGATGTTGGAATATATATTGAATCATAATGTTTTCACATTCAATGGTACCTATTACCTACAAACGTGCGGTGTTGCGATGGGTACGAGCTGCGCACCATCATATGCGAATATCTATTTGGGAGCCTGGGAATCTGAATTTCTAGCTGAGGAAAAAAACAGTATTTTTGTGGACCACATATTACTATGGCAGCGCTTTCTGGATGATATTTTCATCATCTGGACAGGCCCGGAAAATCAAATTAGGGAGTGTTTGAAAGTAATGAATAACAACACTTATAACATGTACTTCACACTCAACTACGATAAGAAGAAAATTGCGTTCTTAGACACCTGGATTTTAAAAGGAGACAATGGAACCATCAAAACCACACTTTACCGCAAGGAAACAGCGGGAAATTCCATTTTGCATGCCACTAGTTTCCACCCAACATCACTGAAGAGAGCTATACCATATAGCCAATTTCTACGTTTAAAGAGAATCTGCAGAGATGAGGATGATTTCCAAAAAGAAGCTGATCTCCTTACGGGCAGACTATTAGAAAGAGGGTACACCAAAAGCACCCTCAGGAAAGCATTCAACAAAGTTCAGAAACGGAAAAGAAATGAACTCCTTTTCCAAACCAAAAAAGCAGATGAAATAAAAGAACAAGGAGAAAAAAGTCGTATCATCTTACGATTTACAAATGAACATTACAAAATAAAAGAAATTCTCCAGAAACATTGGACCATACTAAGTGAAGACCCTGTGGTGAAACCATTTGTACCAGACGGCCCACTAATCACCTATAAAAAGGCCGGCTCCCTCAAGCAAAACTTAATACATAGTGAATTCAAGGAAAAAAGGAAAGATCCATGTAAAGACAAAGGTACGTACCCCTGTGGCACTTGCACACAGTGCAGTGTCATCAAAAAATGCACAGATACCATTCTCCCAAATGGTGAACTTTTCAGACCACATCACTATGTAAATTGCAGGACGAGAGGGGTCGTCTACCTCATGAGGTGCGATTGTGGGTCATTCTATGTTGGCAAGACCAAACAAGAAATGGGCAAGAGAGTTAATAAGCATATCCAAAGTATGGAAATATGCAATTTCCATCTCCCACTTGGCAGACATGTCAAAAATACACACAACAACAAAATGCCCAAAGTAACATTTATCGCCCTAGAGAGAATGCATATACCGCAACGAGGGGGCGATTGGAATAAAAAATTGCTACAAATGGAGATACGCTGGATTAGACGTCTGAATGCCACCAAATACCCAGGGCTCAATGAAACTGAGAGTTTCAGACCCTTCCTGGAAGGCTTCGCATCCGGGAAAACGGATTAATAAATATAAAAGGATTTAAAACTCTAACGAGATTACACTCATATCATTTTTTGGAATTCCTGCAAAAACCCCCCCCCCCCCTTTCTTCCCTCTTTGGTTTTGTCAGGACCTGTGGATATCCCATCGATGTCCCCCTTAGGGATACTCCCCTATATATATCCATCCATATATTTTTACTGCTGTTAAAACAAGCATAAGAATGTTATGTACATGGAATTTGTATTTTCTTTTTTTTCCCTTTTGTGCTTTTTTCTTATTTACTTATGTATAACCGCTGTCTATATAATACTATCTTGTCTCACAAGCAAACCACTCTGGTCCCCTCTACCCTGCACCCGGCACGGAAAGCCCCTGCCCCTTGGGACAGGGGCCATCATTGAGACGGAAAGGGATTTAAGATCTTTCCCCTACACCCGCCGGTCACGGCTGGGTTACTTTCCAGATCTCACACATCCCGTGTCGGCGGCCGAACTGTCAGGACCGGCTCGTGCTGCGCGCGCATCACCCAGGCGCTTGCGCAGTACAATGAGCCTGAGTCACTGACGGAAGAAGCCGACTACGTGCAGCGCCTATTGCGCATGCGCGAGCGGCTTTATAAGGCCGGGGAGCCGGCGTCTACTCTCACTTCCCTCGGAAGGAGGGAACAGGACGGACGTGGCCAGCGGCTGTGAAGGATACCAACCCCCTCCCCTCCTTTCTATACCATACCTCCCTCAAAATGTAAGTTTGGATGGAAGTTTTTCTTTATCTTACCAAAGTCACAAATTAAATAAATATTTTCATACACCAAATTGCATTACATGGATATAACCCATGGTCCCCCCCTTTGCAGAAACGGATTACTGGCGGCAGCTTCCCACTTTGGACTGCAGTATTGGGAGAGACATCCCTCCCTCCCTCCATCCAATTCGTTCACAAACCTTGCAAATGTAAGTCCTTTTCCATTTGGGCATTGAATACCCACATGAATTACTTACCAAGTAAGATACAATGTCAACTATATACATATATTCCCCTCCAGAACCATCCAGGATACCACTGGAGGAACAACATATACCTATATAGAACTACCTCCCAATCTGGATGTGAGTAGCCACCAATGGCAGTATATGACTTTACATCTCGATATGATATGACATTACAATTAATAATAATATATCCTTCCAGACCATGGCACACTACGACTCCTTGCTGCAGTTTTAGAGGAGACAGAGGGATTTATTTTGGTTTGCAGAAACAAGATTTTTAAAGTATGTATTTACTCACCTCTATATATATATTAATTATATGCATATTTTCCAAACAATGGAAACATTAAAATATCGTCAATTATATATTACAGCTGGGTGACAGAGAACTTTGATAAAGGCTAATACAGCCGAAACGCGTCAGAATTTATGGATGAAACTCTGTGAATCATCTAATCCTGAACATACACGGGATACACAGAGACAAGATCCATAAACTGTCACAAATAACACTTATGTCACGGATTCAATTTAGAATCCTTACTCTTTCTTCATCCTTTTCACATTGGGCCTATACCCAACACCAATGCTCACATTGAGATGATATTATTTATTTTTTGACCTATGTAATATTGGTAATAAATTGATAGATTTATTTTATATATATAATTTCTCACCTTGTTTAATTGATACTTACTTGCCCATAAAGTCCCATTCCCTTGGCCTGAGACACCAAGAAAACCCCTTCTTTCTTCAAAATATAGGGACGGAGGCAACACCTACTTGTACCACCTAAGATCAAAAAACCCCACCCCCTCGTGCAATGTAAAAGGCTTTCCAGGTCAACACAAGCAAACATTTTGACGAATGTAAGGTGTTGTGTTCAATTGCTTCCCAGGATACATGAGCACACATCTCTCTCTCTCAAACCATCAGAATTTAGGATTGAGTTCTCTCTCCCTCTTACTGTCTATAGATCGAAACAGACACATTGTAGAGACTTACCCCTTGGAAGACGGATGGCACATGGTACCAGGGATTGATCCCGATCCCCCGAAGATCCAGTTAAAACTGTGTTAAAAGAGAGTAAAAAGTTGATCAAGGAATGTACTCACACTAAATGGAGGTTAGACAGTCAGGAAAAAACTCTAACACCCACTCCTTCCCCCTCCACACTCCCCTGAAAGTGTGCTTTTAGAAATGTTACAGTGGTAAGGCTGATTTCTACCCTGCAAACTTCATGCTTCTGGGTAAAGCTTGTAGCGTTCAAGATACGTACTCCATGGTTTTGTGCGGATGGTGTTTCTCAGGTGTTGTTTCAGCCTCAGCCCTGCTTGTTCAAAGTGTTGGGAACATCTCCTTTTTTGATGGCTGGGCAACCAAAAAAACGCTTATACTTACCTGCCCGTGCCTGTTTAGTGGTTTTGACATAAGCAGGCCTGATCCTACTTTTCACATGGTCCCCCTATGCATCTCCCTCCTGTTGATTTCCCCCACAGCAGGCAGCTTGCTATGGACTCACCTGAGATGAAGCCAAGCGCCCTGTGTCTGTTCAGGCACTAGGCTGTGAGCCAGCCTGGCCCCCCTCTCTTCAGATAGTCGCAATAATTTGTAATGATGGCATCTGGAGGCAATCTTGGCCTGCTGTCATCTCAGCTAACAAGGAGGGGGAGTCAGGACCAGACAAGTGTCTCCTGCTAAACTTGTGCAGTAAGAAACGGCCCTGGTAAGTATAAGGGGGCAGATGCCCACCAAAGCCTTGGAATCCAAATGGGCAGAATGCATTCACCTAAACAACCTGCTGCCTTTACAAATACTTGAAGCCTGATCTGGGGCATACACATGTAGCATTTCTACCCTAACAAAGTAGACACATTACAGCAAAACCACACATTACTTACCCTCAAACATTTGCCTTGGGCCCGCAGAGGCCAATGCCCTTTGGTCAGGAGAAGCTGTTAAAACAAAAGCACAAAATGTGAGCTCCAATTTGTGACATTCCCAGGGGATGAGCATTTTTGACATGTTGGTAAACACACACAATGTTCAAGCCAAGCACCGCACATTTTAACTGTGTAAAAAATCAGGACAAGATTAAATTAACATGTCCAGAAAGAAATTAGAAGTCCAAAGAACGGCATATCCTTGGTAGAAAACAAAAAAACAAAAAATGGAAGAGGCTGACTTCAGAAAGCAAAGAAACACTAAAATGTCCAGTAATGCTCCCCAATACCACCTTCCAAACGTGAAAGACAAGCAATAGTGTTTCCACGCTGAAAGTGTTGGGCAAAATGACCTTGCAAATATTGTTCTGGCTTAGAAGCTCCCCAAACCAAAAAATGGCCACCCTTACATAGACACTCATGGTATATTCTCTATCCTTGACCTTCCCAAACATCCATGTCCAAATCTAAACCAACCTTCCTGTCACATGTAGCTAAACTGCACTTAATTTGCCAACAACTTAGATTAGCCCAGATGCACATCACCCTAGCACACACAATACATGTGAGAATCACATTCAAGGTACTTACAGTGTGGTTCAGGGGAGGTGGCCAATCCCACATTCTTCCCCTCTGCCCGGGGAGAACATGGCCCAGACCTGGTTTCCGGGGAGAACGTTGGAGATGCTTTAAACACAAAGACAATGATACAATCATTTAACAACAGCTAGTTTCAAAAGGGATGCAGAAAGTACTCCATAAACATTGAAGGTAGTAGTTACAGTGGACTGGGTAAGCAAAGGCCCCTCTTCCTCTGTCCTCCACAACAAACATCATCAATGTCTGCTGCTACATAACCCCCCCAAAAAATAAAAAAATATACACTACATCCCTTACAAATACAAGGACCCATTGAATACACAAACACATGTACTGTAGAGTACTTACAGTCCATTTGAGGGCAGCTGTCCTCACTCCTCCCCGTGGCCCTGGCCCTCCTGACCCTGGGCCATGCCACTGGGCCCTGCCTCCTCCTCCTCCTCCTCAGCAGCTGGTGCTGAAGCTACATCAACGACAAAAGAGAAAAAAAAAAACATTACACAAAGTAAGACCAAATACACAAAACACCAGCACAGCCACATTACTTACAGTTCCTCGTCACTAGTTTCTAAAAAAGTAAAAAAAAACACAACTTACTCACTATTTGAGCACACAAATAGGCAGCAACCTCTAAGCATGCTAGCACCATACACAATGCCCTTACAATTATGTACATACAAGAGCTATGACATCAATGAGCTGCATTGACCATGTTTAGAAACAGGAGGTCACCATTCATTCCCAATGGGTCACACCCCCCAATACCATGTGTTCACTCTGCGGTCACATTAGTCAGAGTTACAGCAAGCGGATCATAAAGCTTGTTAATCTGGCCTTGATTTTACACATTGACCATGGAAAGGTTTTTTTTTTTAACAACTAGCAAATGATCCATGGAAACATCTACACACTTTTAGAGTATCATACAATTAATATAATTTGTCTACATTGCTGATACACCTTCACTCCTGAGTAGTTTGCTGTTACCATGTTGCCCCAAAACAGTTCAGCCTGAAGTGTTAGATAACTACATATAAATAAGTTTTTTTCTTAACCACTTTACCACTAGAGGATTTTGCTGTCTTACGTCTGGGCCACTTTTTGCGATTCGGCACTGTGCAAATTTTAACTGACAATTGCGCGGTCGTGCGACGCCGTACCCAAACAAAATTTACGTCCTTTTTTTCCCACAAACAGAGCTTTCTTTTGGTGGTATTTGATCACCTGTGCGATTTTTACTTTTTGTGCTATAAACAAAAAAAGAGCGTAAATTTTGAAAAAATAACAATATTTTTCACATTTTTTTTGAAATTCCCCCCCAAAAAAATGTAAAAATCACATTTTTTTTAAAGTTTTGGCCAATTTGTTTTCTGCTACCTATGTTTGGTAAAAAAAATCACAATAAGCGCAATTTGCGGGACTGCGACATTGTGGTGGACAGATCGGACCCTTGACTGACATTTTTGACACATTTGGGGGTACCAGTGACATTACTGCAGTAATCAGTGCTATACATATGCACTGTTACTGTAAAAATGACACTGGCAGGGAAGGGGTTCATTTTATTGGAGAGGGAGGGGTTAATGTATGCCTGGTGCTTACTAACGTGTGTGGGGGGAGGTGACTGAGTGACACAGGGACAGATCGGAGGTTGAGCGATGCTGAACCCTGCAATCTGACCCTGTCTGTCACTTAGGAGATCCGCCCGCTTGTGTTTACACAAGCAGACGGATCTCCACACTCGATTCCCCGACGATCGCCGCTGCTCCTCCCCTGGCCCGACTCCCGCTGTGACTGAATACAGCGGGAGCGAGCCTCCGGCGGTGCGCGTGTGTCCCGCCGAGAAAGGGGAGTGTCTGGCGATGTAGGTCTACGTCGCCAGACGATAACGAACCACTTTGCCGCAGTAGAGCTCGAGTGAGCAGACGGCAAGTGGTTAAAAAGCACCAACATTATTTGTCCTGATCACTAAACCCCAAATTCTTTCAAATTAACATTTATAAAATTAAAATGGTTCTGCTTAGGATCAACAATTCGGAGATGCTCTTCCGGCTCGCTCCCAGGGACCACATAGCGTACTGTGGCAGTCCTCCTCCCCTTCTTCACCAAACACACCACAGCTTCGCATCTGTCCACTGTGGCTAGAAGCAGAAGATAAAGAAGAAACAATTAAAAGACAACTTTTAATAGTAGTTCAAAAGGTTGTGAAGAGACACTTGATGGAGGGGGCAAAGGGAGCTGGGGTGGATTGTGGCACACCTTAACACAGGCCCACCCACAAAAAACATCACAGATCTGGACACATGTAATCCACATCTTTACTTACCGGAGATTTGTTCCGCAGCCTTGATCAGCACTCTTGGAGTGCGACGCTTCGCATTACTCCCCAAGAGCGCTGAAGGTCCACAAACACGGCATGGAAATTAAATCTCCACCGCAGCCTCATCCGGAGATGACGAAGCATGGTGTGTTTGGTGTGAAGGTGGGTGTTGATCTTGTCATATCCCAGGAGGAGGAGGACCTGTGCAAACAGCAATGTATGTTTGAGTCAAACTATGTAAAAAAATGTTAATCAATCAGAAAACATACTATATCAACTTTTTGAGATTGGAGACCAATGAATCCCATTTCTGGTGATACATATACATCTATATACACATCTATCTCCATGTCCTAGGTTCACCCACACTGGTGATGATGTTGGCACTGTGTCAATTGTCCCTTCACTACCCACCTCAAAGTATCATAACAACATGTGGAGGCTTATACACATCACCCTGGCCAGTGTTTGGGGGGGGCTGTTTTTTTTTTCACATAGGCTGAAGCCCCATTTCAAATCTGACACCCAGATCCTGTCCCCACCCCCCAAAAACAAAAGTCTACTAAGTACTTTAGTTATGTGTTACTTAACACAATCCATACTCATTCACAGGAGGGAGAAGCATTTGAAATGGTGAGGTCCTATGATATGTGAACACACTTTTCAAAGGAGTAATTACGACATCTCAAAGTCTCATGGACACAGAGATGAAGAAACTCTTTAGGGGCCTTCCAGGGAAGAAGGCCCATGTCCGTATCAATATATGGACACGCTTCTTTAGGTTATTGATGACAGGTCGCCTAGAGATTTTTGGTTAGGGGGGGAGCCCTGACATTACCTGAGCACAACTTGTAGCCTATTTATTACTTTCAAAAAGCTAGATAAGCGGGGGGCGGAGCCGGCTAGCGAGGCAGATGGAAGCGTGAGCCAGAAGCTCCTCGCTAAATAGACAAATCGGAGCAATTCTAACGAAGAGGGTCAATCCACGATCATCCAGCTTTACACCGGACACTCCCGGGCATCACATGAACATGCCACCGAAGCGTAAAGACCGATGCAAGCCCGGTAAGATGATAGACTTCTTCTCACCTCACACCAGGCCGCTCGGCCAAGATGGCGCCGGCCTGCCACGATCATCCAGCACTCAGTCTCAGTCACAGAAGCCAACGGTCTCGGCTCAGAGGGGATCCTCCCAGAGTTCCCTAGCAGACCCCTTGAGCTTTCCACAGCATTCGGCCTCAGACTCACAGTCCAATAGTCCTGTAAAGTCTAAGCAAAGACTTTCCATGAACTGTCTCCCCCTCACCGCAGTATCTCTGTGGATGACACCCTGGAGTTCTAGGACACACTGGCAGCCATCCCTGCTGGGGATCATCCCGTGCTGGCTTCAATGTTCAAGGATGTAATGCTATCTTTGAGATCGGCTATCCATTCGGACATGCTGCAACTGGTGTCGCAATGCAGCTCAGCAGTCACAGCAGTAGCTGACAGGGTCTCCACCATAGAAAATAAGATGGGGGAATTTGCAGACACTTTTAACAACATGGTGGACGCTCATAATGAACATGATGATGATCTGGTCTGGCTTAAGTCAAAGGTCGCTGATCTTGAGGACCGTTCCCGAAGTAACAATGTCAAAATCAGAGGCATCCCTGAGACGCTTAGGCCACCCGATCTGACAGCATTCCTTACATCTATTATGCAGGAACTTCTTCCTGACACTGCTCTGGGTGATCTGGCCATCGACAGGATCCACAGGCTGCCGAAGCCCAAGCACATCCCAGACAAATATCCTAGAGATGCCATAGCTAGGATCCACTTTTACACAGTGAAGGAGCAACTTATGGCGAAAGTGCGGAAAGCGGTGGATCTCCCACCTAGTATGCAGGGCCTGTCCTTTTATGCGGATCTTTCAGCACACACTATGAACCGAAGGAGGAATCTAGTGACTATCACCAAACCCCTTAGAAATCATCACATCCAGTATCGCTGGACAATGGGACATTCTGGAAACGGCAGACCCTCCTGGGGATCATGCTTCTACCTGGGATCCTGAGCTCCCTACTTCAAATGGATCCAAATAACTTCCTGGAACCTCACTGCTCCTTAGGAGTTGACCCTCCATATGATCCAACACTCTGCTCTACTGTCTCCGACAGTTCTGTTCGGCTACTCTTTTGTTCTGTGTTATCTAAAGTTCCCCGGATTAGCAGCACCGACACTGCTCAGATTTCCATTTGGATATCGTCTAATTTTTAAAAGTTGGCGCGGTCCACATACCTGTGCCCATATACGGATACTTACCATTTATTTGCAGGGCTCTACATTTACAGGGATCTACGCTTGATTATTGATAAATTTACCCCTACTGTTTTTTTTTCTTTTTTATCTTCATCTCGTTTATGACCCACGGCAGCATTTCTCTAGCCCTACGGTGTTCTACCACTTCAACCTGAACTCTACAGCCTCTCTGCAGGACCTCCTGGACTACCAGCGTCACCGCCGTTATAGGCGCAACAGATTGGGGTAGGATCTCTTAGACATTGTCATTTGTTATACACTGGGACCTTGTTTTTTCTTTTTTTCCCACATTACTGACTTCTTGACCGAACTCTCACTGCTCATACCACACCATGGCATTTAAGCTGACCTCCCTCAATGTTCATGGGTTGAACAGCCCATTTAAGTGACACATGCTCTGGCGAGAAATCAAGTCTCAAAAATGTGATATTATGCTAATTCAGGAGACTCATTTCTGTGCCACGGCTCCTCCCAGGCTCACTAATAAGCAATTTCCACACATCTACTATGCAAATGGCCCCAAAAAGAAGGGAGGTGTGGCCATAATCATTAAAAATTCTGTGCCCTACAAATACCATGCTCATCTCTCGGATCCGGACGGTCGCTATATATTCTTACACTGTGAGATCAACAATGTTGAATATACCATCATCAATATCTACGCTCCGAATGTGAGACAATTTTCATATCTTACTAAACTATGGAAACACCCCCAACCGAGCATTAAGGGACATGTGGTTCTGGGGGGTGACATGAACTTAGTGGCGAACATTCGCCAGGACATCTCCAGTGATGCCCGGACATACCCCCGTAGATCAGACCTCTCTAGTTTTTTTAAATCCACGGGCCTACAGGATGTCTGGCGGTGTCATCACTCTACGGAGCGAGGTTACTAATTTTTCTCAAAAGTTCATGCCTCCTACTCGAGGATAGATATGTTCTTTACAGACAAATTCCTGCTACAAAAAATTGTGGACTCTTCCATTGTACAGATCACGTGGTCAGATCAAGCCCCCGTGTCCATGACGGTTGGCCCGCGGGTACTCTCCACGAGGGCTAACAGGTGGAAAAATGACACAAGTGATTTTTGCGATTCAGGGTCTTCGTCCGAGGTCCGTGAGGCCTTGGAGGAATTCTTCCGAACGAATGAAAAGGGGGACATGTGTCCACTGATTGTATGGAATGCTCATAAGGCTTTTATGCGTGGTTTTCTTATGTCTAAAAGTGCTGCATTGAGGAGGCAGAGGAGGCGACGCCTGGATGATCTTTTGAAAAAGATCCAAAATTTAGAAACATTAAATAAGTGCACTCCGCTTCCAGACATTAGCGACCAACTATCCAATGCACAACATGAGCTCCGATCATTGTTGATTGGACAACATCAGGCCCGTGTACGTAAACTGAAGGCCAACTCTTTCGCACATGGCAACAAGGCTGGCAAACTATTAGCAACTCAATTGAAGGACACGCAGGCCCGGCAACGCATATCTAATTTGACACACCACTCCACGAAACAGAACTTGACTAACCCTAAAGATATTGCCGATGCCTTCAGCCACTATAACGGTGAGCTGTATAACTTACAAGATGACGTATCCACCCCACAACCATCACCAGAGGACATTGACAGATTTCTTGCCTCAATTTCCTTACCCAAATTACGACCCACAGACTTAACGGAACTAAACCTCCCTATAACAGACCTTGAAATCAGTAAAGTCATTCCCCTTAACAAAGCTCCTGGCCCTGATGGGTTCTCTTCGGAGTACTATAAGCAATATACGCACATTCTGACTCCAAGACTCCGGGGGGTATTCCAAAAGGCTTCCGCCTCTGCCTCCTTCCCTCCTGAGATGTTGGAAGCCACTGTGATTACACTACCTAAACCGGGGAAACCCCCAGATTGCGCAAAGAACTTCAGGCCCATTTCTTTGCTTAATGTGGACCTGAAGGTCTACGCAAAAATCCTGGCGAATAGAATCTCGAAATTCCTACCTGACCTTATTAAACAGGATCAGGTGGGGTTTGTCATGGGCCGTCAGGCAACCATTGTACAAGAAGAATGCTGAATCTCATCCACCATGCCGAGTCCATTCGTACTCCCACAGTGTTCCTGTCCCTTGACGCCGAAAAGGCCTTTGACAGGATACACTGGGGATATTTGCATAAAGTCCTGCAACAATTCGGCATGGGGGGTGAGATTTTAGACGCAGTGCTAGCATTATACACTGCACCTTCAGCCTATGTATATACAGAAGGTCTGTTCTCCACTAAATTTAACATAACAAATGGTACTCGCCAAGGGTGCCCACTATCCCCATTAGTGATTGCTTTATTGATGGAACCCTTTGCAGAAAGGATTAGAAGCCATCCGGGAATTAAGGGATTAGACATTAAGAGATTCAATAACAAGATTTTGTTGTTTGCAGACGATGTCATCTTGTCCGTGACATCTCCCCAGTCCTCTTTACCGGCGGTCCAGGCAATGCTGTATTTTGGCCTAGGCCAACAAGGCCCAGGCCTAGGGCGGCACTTTGCAGGGGGGCAGCAAAAAAGCTGCCCCCCCCCCTCTACCTGAGACTCTGTTGGCCACTGGTTGCTAGGGCTGCCTCTCTCACCCCCCTCTCTCTCATTTACCCCCTCTATCACCCCTCTCTCTCTCTCTCTCTCTCTCTCTCACCCCTCTCTCTCTCATCCCCCCTCTCTCTCTCTCACCCCCTCTCATCCCCTCTCTCTCTCATCCCCCTCTCTCTCTCATCCCCCCTCTCTCTCATCCCCCCTCTCTCTCTCTCATCCCCCCTCTCTCTCACTCTTTGATTTCCCCCCTCTCTCTCTCACCCCCTATCTTTCATCCCCTCCTCTCTCTCCCCCCCTCTCTCTCTCTCTCATCCCCCCCTCTCTCTCTCCCTCCCTTACCCAGCCCCTTCTCTCTCTCCCACCCCCTCTCTCCCCCCCCTCTCGTCTCGTGAGATCTCAGGGGTTCATGGGACTTGTAGTCCTTCAATTTTGGAGGGAGTCACATCCGTTAAATAAGGAGTGGGGCAAATTTACATAGGGGGGGGGGGGTGCGGGGCAGGGCACCCAATTTTAGTCTTGCCTAGGGCAGCACAAAACCAAAATACACCACTGGGTCCAGGAGGTGCTCAGAGAGTTTAGCTCGGTATCATATTACAAGGTGAATGACACTAAGTCGAACATGCTAGGAGTAGCAATTCCCGAACACCTAGCGAAGGAGATTCAGGGTAGTGTCCCTTTTCAATGGGGTATTGGACATATCGACTACTTGGGTATCAAGCTCACTAGCAAGACTGGGGACCTCTTCAAAACAAACTTCACACCATTTCTTGACACCCTCACACATGAGATATCTAGACTCGGCAAATTCTACCTTACTTGGTCAGGCAGGAATGCAGCATTTAAAATGTTGACATTCCCAAAGCTCCTGTACCTGTTTAGAGCACTCCCCATCAAGATTCCCTTAACGTTTTATCGCTCAGTACAATCTCTGGTATCCAAATTTCTCTGGGATGGTAAGAAACCCTGCTGCTCTCACATGCACCTGATTAAACACCCCCTCATGGGGGGTATGGGTGTCCCGGACATACGGGACTATCATATGGCTGCTATACTTACCCAATCCATCCACTGGCTGAAGCACGCCCAGTCACCTAGCTGGAGGCACATTGAGCAGGCAGTGGTAACACAAGGCTCCCTAGCGGACCTCATTCTTAGTATCCCATTACCTAATGGCAATTATCCGGTGGCACATCCCACTATCTCGTCCACAATACATGCATGGCAATACTTTTATGCTCACAGCGCCAAACGTACTAAAAGGGTAGATGTCCCTGTCCCTTTAACTGCTCTCTCTTTCCTATCCCCAGACCTACACTTAGCGCACTGGTCCACATATAGTCTCCACACACTTAAAGATATCATGCACAATCCGGGAGGTTTTTCCTTCTCTGGATGGTGTGCCCGCTTCCCACATTTTGCTAAGGAATTTTTCACGTACTCCAGAGTGTCCCACTTGATTTCCAAGGTATCCTCAGTCGACATTCCTTTTCCTGAACCGATTCACGTGTTGTGTTTCAGAGGCAATCATCACACAACGCGAATAGGTAAATTTTACACCTCCCTACACGATAAGAGGACATTTGTGAAAAACACCTATCACATGAAGTGGGAGGGAGACCTGGGTCAGGAATTCACGGAAGTTCAGTGGTTGCGCTCATATACTCATACAGCTACCCACACCAGATGCTCCAACTTCAGGGAAGGTCTCTTAAAAATACATCAGAGGTGGTATAAGACGCCGTATTCCATTGCCAAGTACTACCCGGGCGTCTCAAATTTATGCTGGAGACAATGCGGACAAGTCGGAACCATACTCCACGTTTTGTGGTCCTGTGTCTCCTTGCGGGGTTTCTGGGCCTCTGTCTCTAAACTGATTGCAGAAGTGACAGGAATGCTGAACAAGGTTGCGGTGGAACAGGCCTTACTAGGCATAAATATTGACAGATACCCTCCCCAATTGAGAACAGT
>NC_138768.1:886098767-886115100 GCF_965119305.1 Pelophylax lessonae
CTAGTGGTCAGAGTTAGTTATTATAGTTATTATTTGCCAGAACACAGAGGAAGAGGCTGTAACCTTTAACCTGGAAGTGTATCTGCTAGAGCTTGACAGGAAAAGGTATTCCCCTCAGAGGGAAGGGCAGTAACCTTTAATCTGGAACTGTATTTCCTCCATTTCACAACTGACTCCCTGATACTGCAGACTGTAGCAGAAGAGCTCCTATCTATTCAGGACTAATGATGGAATCGTCTGTAAGTACATTCACTGATGGAGTGAGGCTGCTGTATAATGTTTAATGTACTGACACATATGTTTTGTTTATGCTTATGTTGTAGTTTTACGAAGTTATTCAGAAAAAAGAATACATACAGACCTGACGTCTCACGTTTCTTGACTCCTGAATTATTGTTAAGCTGTCTGACTAGTGTTATACAACAATTCAATAACACGAAGCAGAACAATATATATATATATATATATATATATAGAGAGAGAGAGAGTTGAATATCTATATACAGTGGTGATCGAAAGTTTGGGCACCCCAGGTAAAAATTTGTATTAATGTGCATAAAGAAGCCAAGGAAAGATGGAAAAATCTCCAAAAGGCATCAACTTACAGATTAGACATTCTTATAATATGTCAACAAAAGTTAGATTTTATTTCCGTCATTACACGTTAAAAATTACAGAAAACAAAAAAAAGGCATCTGCAAAAGTTTGGGCACCCTGCAGAGTTAATATATTGTACTGCACCCTTTGGCAAGTATCACAGCCTGTAAACGCTTTTTGTAGCCAGCCAAGAGTCTTTCAATTCTTGTTTGAGGTATCTTTGCCCATTCTTCCTTACAAAAGTCTTCCAGTTCTTTGAGATTTCTGGGCTGTCTGCCGTTCCATGCTCCTCCACAACTCCTGCGCGGTGTGTGGTTTTTCCCCCAAACAGGCAAGTTTTAAAACTGCCTGCTGTCGTTTACCCCTGGCCGTGCTGAAGTTGGCGTTAAAGGTGTTACGCTGACCGGATGAGGAGGCGGTAGAGGATGAGGAAGCGGAGTAGGAGGAGTTAGGAACAGGAGGAAAACTGAAGCGCCCTGCAATCCTCGGTGGTGGAAGGACATGCGCCAAATTGCTATCCGCCTCAGGCCCATCCGCCACTGCATTTACCCAGTGTGCCGTTAGGGAGATATAACGCCCCTGACCGTGCTTAGTGGTCCACGTATCGGTAGTTAGGTGGACCTTGGCACAGATGGCGTTGCGCAGTGCACACCTGATTTTTTCCCCCACTTGGTTGTGCAGGGAAGGGATGGCTTGCCTGGAAAAGTAGTGGCGGCTGGGCACGACGTACAGTGGGACAGCCACCGACATAAGGTTTTTAGAACTGTGCGTCTCCACCAGACAGAATGACAGCATTTCAAAGGCCAAGAATTTTGAAATGCTGGCATTCAGGGCCAGGGATCGCGGGTGGGTAGGGGGGTACTTCCTCTTCCTCTGAAGTGTTTGGGAGATGGAAAGCTGAACGCTTCCACGGGACATTGTGGAGATGGTTGGTGACCCAGGTGGTGGTGTTGCTGACAGATCGTCTGTTTGCGGGGTGGCAGGTGCCTGTATCGCTACAGATGTGGATGAAGAGGCCGAGACTGCAGCAGAAGAGGAAGCAGGATGAGCCAGAGACGTTTCTTGGTTTTGAAGGTGTCTACTCCACTGCAGCTCGTGCTTTGCACTTAGATGCCTGATCATGCAGGTTGTGCTCGGGTTGAGAAGGTTTATGCCTCGCTTCAGGCTCTGATTGCACAGGGTGCAAACCACTCGTGTCCTGTCATCAGCACATTTTCTGAAGAACTTCCACGCTAGAGAACTTGTTTGAGCTGGCTTTGCTGCGCTCGTTCCCTTGCTGCGTTGGGCAGTAGCAGGCTCCGCTTCTGCACCCTGCTCCCTCTTCTGCTGTGCTGGTGGCTCTGTGCGACCACCGCCTCCAAACTACTCAGGTCACCTGCATGACCTTCATTCCATGTGGGGTCGAGGACCTCATCGTCCTCCAAATCATCTTCCACCCAGTCTTCACCCCTGCCCTCCTTGTCGGTCTCCACAATTCTGAACGCCGCAGCAGTTGGCACCTGCGTTTCATCATCATCGGAGACGTGCTGCGATGGTCCTTGCATGTACTCATCTTGAGAAATAAGTGGTTGGGCATCGCTGCACTCAATCTCTTCCACTTCTGGGGCAGGGCTAGGTGGATGGCCCTGGGAAACCCTGCTGACAGAGTCCTCAAAAAGAAGAAGAGACTGCTGTATGACTTGGGGCTCAGACTGCTTGCCTGATTTGCAAGGGGGTGAGGTGAAAGACGGTTGGACATCGGCTGCAGGTGCCAACTCTGACCTTTCTGCAGTAGACTGGGTGGGAGACAATGTGAAGGAACTGGAGGCACTGTCAGCAGCAAACCAATCTACTATCGCTTCTACTTGTTCTGGCCTCATCACTTCTAGAGGCGCATGATGCCCTACCAAATACTGCTGCAGGTTCTGTCGCCTACTCACACTTGAAGAAGGTGTTTCACTTGTGCGTGTAGCTGGCACAGATCGACCACGTCCTCTCCTTGCAACAGGAGTTCTACCAGCAGCACCACGACCCAGGCCACGGCCCCTATTTGACGGTCTCCTCATACTTCTGTAATTTATGATCTTGCCCTAGAAAGGTGTTTATTAAATAGCGGAACAAAACAACAACAGTATCGCACGGGTGTATCTCACAGTCAAATATGCAAACTATGCCGCAATTTAATGTTTTTTACCCCAAAAGGGTGTATATTGAATAGCGGAATAGGAAAAAGGATAAAAAATGGTGTATCTCACACGTACAAACACAGACTAGGCCCCGATTAAAATGTTTTCTACCCTAAAGGGAGGATGAGGAAGAGGAGTAGAAGGAGTTGGGAACAGGAGGCAAACTGAAGCGCCCTGCAATCCTCGGCGGTGGAAGGAGATGCGCCAAACAAATTTAAAAAGGTGTATCCCACATGTAACGATACAGATTATCCCGCAATTAAATTTTTTACACTCAAACAGGGTGTATATTGAATAGCGGAATAGGACAAATGTTACAAAACGGTGTATCTCACACGTACAAACACAAACTAGGCCCCGATTACTATTTTTTGTACCCTAAAGGCAGGATGAGGAAGAGGAGTAGGAGGAGTTGGGAACAGGAGGCAAACTGAAGCGCCCTGCAATCCTCGGCGGTGGAAGGAGATGCGGCAAACAAATGTAAAAAGGTGTATCTCACATGTACCGATACAGACTATCCCGCAATTTAATTTTTTAAACTCAAACAGGGTGTATATTGAATAGCGGAATAGGAAAAAATTTACAAAACGGTGGTGTATCTCACACGTACAAACCCAGACTATTTTTTGTACCCCCAAAGGCAGGATGAGGAGTAGGAGGAGTTCGGAACAGACAGGAGGCAGACTGAAGCACCCTCAAAACCTCGGCAGTATGAGATGCACCCCAAAAATTGGAAAGGTGTATCTCACACGTACCAACACAGACTATCCCGCAATTTAATTGTTTTTACCCAAAGGTGTAGATTGAATAGCGGAATAGAAAATATGATATCAAAAGGTGTATGTATCTCACACGTACCGACACAGACTATCCCGCAATTTAATTGTTTTTACCCAAAGGTGTAGATTGAATAGCGGAATAGAAAATATGATATCAAAAGGTGTATGTATCTCACACGTACCAACACAGACTATCCCGCAATTTAATTGTTTTTACCCAAAGGTGTAGATTGAATAGCGGAATAGAAAATATGATATCAAAAGGTGTATGTATCTCACACGTACCGACACAGACTATCCCGCAATTTAATTGTTTTTACTAGAGTTGAGCGGACACCTGGATATCCGTGTTTGGTGGGTTCGGCCGAACTAAGTCCATGTCCCGGACTTTTGCCGAACTTTTCCCGGACACCGAACCCCATTGAAGTCAATGGGGACCCGAACTTTCAGGCACTAAAATGGCTCTAAAACACCAATGGAAAGGGCTAGAGTGCTGCAAATGGCAGCAAAACGTAGTTAAGACCATGGTGAGTGTTCTGCAAACAAATGTGGATAGGGAAATAACTTAAAACAACAAAAAAAAAACAGAAAAATAAAACAATGTTCTTCATCTCTGAAGGACGAGGCCCATATGGAGTAGGAGGGAGTTTGAGGTGGTGGTGGATGTGGCGGTGTCATAGGCGTGCGCACAGGGTGTGCCGGGTGTACCTGGGCACACCCTAATCACCTAGGGCACATAGCATTATCTCTCTGTTTGCCAGTGAGGAGATGGGAAAGATCTCCCTCGGACCTGCTCTGCTCTATTTCTCTTTGCCAGCAGGGAGAGTAATGTATCGGGGCCATGTACATGTAGGCAAACACATGCATGTGTATTTAAACTTTGGGGTGCACACCCTAATGCAATAGGCTGCGCACACCTATGGGCGGTGTAGGTGGAAGCGGCGGTGGAGGAGGACCAGGGCCGGATTAAGAGCATCATGGGCTTGGTGCTGAGGATTTTGAAGGGCCTTAAGGGCCGTGCCTTGGCATGCACCCAGAGGAGGAAGGGTGCAGCCATGCATGCCTAATTCAACATGGGATGCTGTCTCTGAAGCCCATAAACACATCCATGCATCGGCAACTGTCCCTCCTTGTCCGGCCTTCGTGCTGTTTGGGGAGGTTCTGAGGGAGCTGCATGGGGAAGCGAGCATAGAAGCCAGACTTCTGTGTTTACAAGTGACAGAAGAGCGGTAACAGTGAATATGGCCAACCCAGGGTCTATATAAAAGGTAGGGGCCTGGAGCTGCAGCTCCAATAGCCCCTACGTTAATCTGGCCCTGAGGAGGACGAGGTAGCCAACACTGCTTCTTTTCAGAAATTTTAAATGAGGGTACACCCCAAAAAAGTGAGAAAGAGCAAAAATAGAACAATGGCTGGGTAAGGTCGGTATCAATCTCTATTCTGCACAAGGTACGGAAAAGTCCAGTGGGATCCATGCCTGGTTCATTTTAATGAACGTGAGCTTGTCCACATTGTCTCTGGACAGGCGGCTGCGCTTGTCTGTGATAACGCCCCCAGCCGTGCTAAATACCCGTTCAGATAATACACTGGCTGCAGGGCACGCCAGCACCTCCAAGGCGTAAAGGGCAAGCTCAGGCCATGTGCCCAATTTGGAGACCCAGAAGTTGAAGGGGGCAGACCCATCATTCACTACATGTAGGCGTGTGCACACATACTGCTCCACCATGTTGGTAAAATGCTGCCTCCTGCTAAGACGTTCCACATGAGCTGCTGGTGCTGCTGTTTGTTGTGGCGTGCTGACAAAGCTTTTCCACATTTCGGCCATGCTAACCCTACCTTCTGAGGTGCTGGCGGTGCCCTGGTTGCGTTGGTGACCTCTTCCTCCTCCTCCTCCTCCTCTGCCTTGTGCTTCCACTGTGGCCCCGCTGTCAGGTGGGAATGCCAGCAGCATCGCGTCTACCAGCGTGCACTTGTACTCGCGCATCTTGCGATCGCGCTCCAGTGAGTGAATTAAGGACGGTACGTTGTCCTTGTAACGGGGATCCAGCAGCGTGGCCACCCAGTAATCAGCACAGGTTAGAATGTGGGCAACTCGGCGGTCATTGTGGAGACACTGCAGCATGTAATCGTTCATGTGTGCCAGGCTGCCCAGAGGCAACAAAAGGCTGTCCTCTGTGGGAGGTGTATCGTCTGTGTCATCTGTATCCCCCCAGCCACGCACCAGTGGTGGCCATGAGCTGGCCTGGGTGCCACCCTGCTGTGAACATGGTTCCATCTCCTCCTCCAGCTCCTCCTCCTCATCCTCCAGAACTGTGCCCCTGCTGGACAATTGTGTCCCTGGCGTTTGTGTGTGCAGGAACCCACCCTCGGAGCCCCTTGTGAATGACTGCCCTGAAAGCCTTGGAAATGTTACCTCTTCATCCTCCTCCTCCTCCTCCTCATCCTGTGCCACATCCTCTTCCATCATCGCCCAAATTGTTTTTTGAAGGAGGCATAGAAGTGGGATAGTTAAGCTGACAACGGCGTCATCGGCACTGACCATGTTGGTGGAGTACTCAAAACAGAGCAACAAGGCACACAAGTCTCGCATGGAGGCCCAGTTATTGGTGGCGAAGTGGTGCTGTTCCGCAGAGCGACTCACGCGAGCGTGCTGCAGCTGAAACTTCACTATGGCCTGCTGCTGCTCGCACAGTCTTTCCAGCATGTGCAAGGTGGAGTTCCACCTTGTGGGCACGTCACATATGAGGCGGTGAGCGGGAAGGCTGAAGTTAAGCTGCAGCGCTGACAGGCGAGCAGCAGCAGGATGAGAATGCCGAAAGTGCGCACAGACGGCCCGCACTTTCTGCAGCAGCTCTGACATATCGGGGTAGTTTTTAAGGAACCTCTGCACCACCAAATTCAGCACATGCGCCAGGCAAGGGATGTGCGTCAAACCGGCTAGGCCCAGAGCTGCTATGAGATTTCGCCCATTATCGCACACCACCAGGCCGGGCTTGAGGCTCGCTGGCAGCAACCACTCATTTGTCTGCTGTTCCATGCTCCTCCACAACTCCTGCGCGGTGTGTGGTTTTTCCCCCAAACAGGCAAGTTTTAAAACTGCCTGCTGTCGTTTACCCCTGGCCGTGCTGAAGTTGGTGGTGAAGGTGTTACGCTGTCTGGATGAGGAGGCGGTAGAGGATGAGGAAGCGGAGTAGGAGGAGTTAGGAACAGGAGGCAAACTGAAGCGCCCTGCAATCCTCGGTGGTGGAAGGACATGCGCCAAATTGCTATCCGCCTCAGGCCCATCCGCCACTGCATTTACCCAGTGTGCCGTTAGGGAGATATAACGCCTCTGACCGTGCTTAGTGGTCCACATATCGGTAGTTAGGTGGACCTTGGCACAGATGGCGTTGCGCAGTGCACACCTGATTTTTTCCCCCACTTGGTTGTTCAGGGAAGGGATGGCTTGCCTGGAAAAGTAGTGGCGGCTGGGCACGACGTACTGTGGGACAGCCACCGACATAAGGTTTTTAAAACTGTGCGTCTCCACCAGACGGAATGACAGCATTTCAAAGGCCAAGAATTTTGAAATGCTGGCATTCAGGGCCAGGGATCGCGGGTGGGTAGGGGGGTACTTCCTCTTCCTCTGAAGTGTTTGGGAGATGGAAAGCTGAACGCTGCCACAGGACATTGTGGAGATGGTTGGTGACCCAGGTGGTGGTGTTGCTGACAGATCGTCTGTTTGCGGGGTGGCAGGTGCCGGTATCACTACAGAGGTGGATGGAGAGGCCGAGACTGCAGCAGAAGAGGAAGTAGGATGAGCCAGAGACGTTTCTTGGTTTTGAAGGTGTCTACTCCACTGCAGCTCGTGCTTTGCACTTAGATGCCTGATCATGCAGGTTGTGCTCAGGTTGAGAAGGTTTATGCCTCGCTTCAGGCTCTGATTGCACAGGGTGCAAACCACTCGTGTCCTGTCATCAGCACATTTTCTAAAGAACTTCCACGCTAGAGAACTCCTTTGAGCTGGCTTTGGTGCGCTCGTTCCCTTGCTGCGTTGGGCAGTAGCAGGCGTAGTGTCTAGGGCACGGCCGCTCCGCTTCTGCACCCTGCTCCCTCTTCTGCTGTGCTGTTGGCTCTGTGCGACCACCGCCTCTTCCTCCAAACTACTCAGGTCACCTGCATGACCTTCATTCCATGTGGGGTCGAGGACCTTATCGTCCTCCACATCATCTTCCACCCAGTCTTCACCCCTGCCCTCCTTGTCGGTCTCCACAATTCAGCAGCACCACGACCCAGGCCACGGCCCCTAATTGACGGTCTCCTCATATTTCTGTAATTTAAGATCTTGCCCTAGAAAGGTGTTTATTGAATAGCGGAACAAGACAACAACAGTATCGCACGGGTGTATCTCACAGTCAAATATGCAAACTATGCCGCAATTTAATGTTTTTTACCACAAAAGGGTGTATATTGAATAGCAGAATAGGATAAAAAACAGTGTATCTCACACTTACAAACACAGACTAGGCCCCGATTACAATTTTTTGTACCCTAAAGGCAGGATGAGGAAGAGGAGTAGGAGGAGTTGGGAACAGGAGGCAAACTGAAGCGCCCTGCAATCCTCGGCGGTAGAAGGAGATGCGCCAAACAAATTTAAAAAGGTGTATATCACATGTACCGATACAGACTATCCCGCAATTTAATTTTTTACACTCAAACAGGGTGTATATTGAATAGCGGAATAGGACAAATTTTACAAAACAGTGTATCTCACACGTACAAACACAAACTAGGCCTCGATTACAATTTTTTGTACCCTAAAGGCAGGATGAGGAGTAGGAGGAGTTCGGAACAGGCAGGAGGCAGACTGAAGCACCCTCAAATCCTCGGCAGTATGAGATGCGCCCCAAAAATTGGAAAGGTGTATCTCACACGTACCAACACAGACTATCCCGCAATTTAATTGTTTATACCCAAAGGTTTTTTATTGAATAGCGGAATAGAAAATATTATCAAAAAAGTGTATGTATCTCACACGTACAGAACCACACTAGGCCCCAATTACTATTTTTTGTACCCCTAAAGGCAGGATGAGGAGTAGGAGGAGTACGGAACAGGCAGCACCCTCAAATCTTCAGAAGTATGAGATGAACCCCATAAATTGGAAAGGTGTATCTCACACGTACCAACACAGACTATCCTGCAATTTAATTGTTTATACCCAAAGGTTTTTATTGAATAGCGGAATAGAAAATATGATCAAAAAAAGTGTATGTATCTCACACGTACAGAACCACACTAGGCCCCAATTACTATTTTTTGTACCCCTAAAAGGCAGGATGAGGAGTAGGAGGAGTTTGGAACAGGCAGCACCCTCAAATCTTCATAAGTATGAGATGAACCCCAAAAATTGGAAAGGTGTATCCCACACGTACCAACACAGACTATCCCGCAATTTAATTGTTTATACCCTAAGGTTTTTATTGAATAGCGGAATAGAAAATATGATATAAAATTGGTGTGATTTATCAATAGCACATGTGAACAGCAGTGTCTTATATCATTCAGCTCTGCTGCAGGCCACAATTTAATTTTTTTAACCCAAGGCTGTATATTGAATAGTGGAATAGAAAAAAGTGTATGATTTTTGAAACCACTCAATAATAGCACATGTGAACACTGAACACAGCAGTGTATGATCAGAGTCAGCACAGCACAGCTGAAGGAAAAACGCTGCACACAGTGACTGATAGAAAAAGACTTTTCTCCCTCCTCCTCAGTGGGCAAAAAAGATTGTGTTCACTGCACCCCACACACAGCAAAATCGATGTGGACCACTGACACCTGCCTATCTCCAGCCTCTCCCTAAAAGGATTGATAAGATCGGTCACTGCAAACCCCCCCCCCACACAGCAATATCGATTGTAGAACACACTGTCTGACCCTAAAAATCAGCAGCCTCTCCCTAAAATGATTGATAAGATCGGTCACTGCAAACCCCCCCCCCCCCCCACACAGCAATATCGATTGTAGAACACACTGTCTGACCCTAAAAATCAGCAGCCTCTCCCTAAAAGGATTGATAAGATCGGTCACTGCAAAATCGATTGTAGAAAACTGACCCTAAAAATCAGCAGCCTCTCCCTAAAATGCCCACAAATCGCCCTGCCTAACACACTCCGACCTGTCCCTCAATTCTATGCGGACACAAATGAGTTTTGCCTGTATGTCCCTAATCAGCAGCCAGCACGTATGATGTGTGCTCTGTCCCTGAACTACACAGCAGAATGACGCAGCGGCGCTCGGTCTCGAACTTAAAGACTTGGTCACATGCTTGAGATGGCCAATCACAGCTACTAATACATTTGTAGAAAAGCATAAACATGGACAGAATCCCCCAGATTGGGACTATAGCGGGTAACGACACAGATAAGTGTATAAAAGGAAATAATTTATTGATAATAAACACAATATACAGTAATTGGCAAAAGGGCTAAAATATTACACAATTGCACAATTTTGAAAAAACCTTTAAAAATTATGAGCGACTCTTTATATTGTTAGATCCAATGATCATTTTGACATGGGGGAACCTGCAGTATGGTTTTGAAGACCCTACGCGTTTCAATGTCACTCTTCTTCAGGGGTCTTTTAGACCTTGGTCCCAATTGACTGTTTATAACTATTTTACACTGTTCTACAAAGACAGAGACAAAAATGTTAATTTTATATCATGGTAAAAATTCTAATTACATATCATTTGTTTTTCATTATATATTGTTCGGCATATTTCACCATACACATACCATGTCTTTTTTGTCATTCGATCTGCAAAGAGTCGTCTTAGTTAAAAACTTGATCGTTTTGGCATTTTCCAGGATCACATGCTAGGAGATGTGCACGGGGGTTGTACTGGAGATTCAGATCACTCCTACTCAGTCCAAAAAGGAGGAGAGAAATGGGTGAATCAGTACTGGATTTAGAGCCGAGATAAGGACAGGAACACAGGACAGACCATCAAGTCACTACACGGGGTCCATACCCAAAACACACCAGCTCCTCCAATCTGTCACTCTAAAAGGATTAGATTTAAAGAGTATATATTATTATAGTCTTTTTGTTGGTAAAGAGTTTTCTCAAATCAAAAAATAGTATGAAGAAAATATATCTCTTGACTTGTTATATTTTAAAACATGTTTTGAGATTTTGGATTTACATATCCCTGCACCCTGGCAGTCGCCTGAGCAGGGTGCCTGGATATGAGTTTAACCAATCCTAGACAGGTTTAATCTCACAAGGTATATACTATTCCCTTTGCAAGGGACATCCGTGCATTCCAGTGAATACCCACCTTATAATAGTGTATTGGCAGAGAGGGAGGCTTTGGAGGGGAGGACAGATCGAGAAATCACACTTGCACAATGTTTTCAATGGCCATAGAGTTTCCAAAAAGTAAAAGGAGCCATCTATTGGGATATGAAAGTATATATAAATAAGTCTGTATGTATTTATTCAGACAGAAAAGTAAATAGCTAAATCATAGTCTGTATTTCTAAAAAGAAAAACAGACTGAGAGATGCAAATATCTATAATTATTCTCATTGGTTTATATATTTCCAATTTACCTTTTAATACTTGTCAAGCCGATTGCAGAGTGTGTGTCCCTCTCCTCCTGTGAAGTGAAAACGCCTAAATGTTTGTGGAAGGGATGTCTTTTTATATCTGTGTCTTAGCTTATAGAATGAATTGACGGATTTGGAACAGGTGTGTGTGTCATTGGGAGGGCCCCCTGAGGGGGCGGTGCGGAGGGCGGCCCCACGGAGTGTCAACCAATCGGGGCCGGCCGCCGCGACATGTCTGCATAAACACAGACCGTCGCCACGGCAACCCCGCCGTCAACAAACCTGGGATCACGATCCGCATCGCTCCCCCACCGACGCATGAAAGAGGGACAGGGCGGTCAATTTGACCATCCCGACCCGCACAGCCATTCATCTCCAAGGCATGGAATTGCCAGAGATTGAATGGCCTACGTGCGCCGGGCAGCGACTATGAGGACCGCCCACTCTGGGACCGTCCTACCTCGGCTCCTTCCAGAGGCGGATGTGACGTCACACATAGTGTGGCTTACCAGATCTCCCCGCATACAAGTCCCAGAATGCCTCTGGGCAGCCTGACGATCTGTATACCAAATGGTAAACTCCAAAGGAAAAAGAGAAAAAGAGAGAATGTAAATAATATCACATATTGGGCATACTATATTACATAAGCTCCACAATGTATCCAAATATTAATTTAGATTCATTGGTGTTTACATTGCTGTTAATCATACAGAATAAAAAAAAATTGTACTGTCACAGTACAAATATAGTTGTATATAGTTGTATTAACAGACTTATTATTGTACATTCACATATACTGTTAGTAGGCATGGCTGGGATGGCTTAAGGCACACCAGTTAAACGCTTGTTGATTGGCTGTTGAAAGCCCGCCATGAAAAGCGTGCCAATGCATACAAAACCCGGAAATAAAACCACCGAACACGGATTTTTACCCGAATATACAGTAAAGTTTTCGGGTCCGTGTTCGGGTAACAAAAATCCAATTATTCGGTACGAACACGAATAATACAGTCCTTGTTCGCTCAACCCTACTCATGGGTCAAGTTAGCAGGTTTGGTTTGTAGCAACATAGCGTCCAAGATTCGCCTGGCAATACCTATAAGTCTCTCCCAGACACCACCCATGTGTGAGGAGTGTGGAGGATTAAAGACCCATGTACATCCTCTGTCTTGGAGAAAGTCTTGCAATTGTGATTCACTGTCACAAATGTTAAGTTCTTTGCAGGCTTCTACAAAGTTTGTTCCTCTGTCAGAACTGAACAGTTTTGCTGGGCCACGAATTGAGAAGAATCTCCTCAAGTACAGATAGAACCTCCTAGTGGTGTTGCAAATGTACCCTAGGACAGTCTTGCTATAGGTGAAGAATTTCACAGCATCGAAGTCAGTGTCTAGTTCATCTGTGATTAGCTCAGACATTTCGACTGCAAGTACAGCAGCACACGACTCTAAACGAGGAATAGTGTGGGTTGGTTTAGGGCTTAATTTGGACTTTCCCATGACAAATCCAACATGACACACATTTTCTGCATCAATTACCTTCAAGTAAGCTACTGCACCTATAGCTGTGGTGGATGCGTCTGAAAAGATACACAGTTCCTTCCTGAAAGCTGATGATAGAGATACAGGCACATAGCATCTGGCTATCTGTAGGTGCTCTAACGTTTGCAAGGATTCTGTCCATTGAACCCACTCACTTAGTCTCTCCTGTGGAAGCAATGCATCCCATTCACTTTTCCCAGATGACAGTTCCCAAACTAGGACCTTACCTCTTATTGTCACAGGTGATACAAACCCTAGGGGATCATAGAGGCTATTTACAGTAGATAGAATGCCTCTACGTGTAAAAGGCTTTTCCTCTGAGGAAACTCTGAAAACAAAACTATCTGATTCTAGATCCCAACTTAGGCCTAGGCTTTTCTGCAGGGGAAGAGTGTTTGTACCCAGGCAAAGATCTTTAAGGTCCTTAGCTCTATCTGCTACAGGGAAGGCTTCCATTACTTCTTGGCTGTTGGAAGCAATTTTATGAAGACACAGGTTGGATTCTGCCAGCATTTGCTTTACTGAGGATGGAAATTGTATCTTCAGGTGTGCTAGCAGAAGCGAGTCCATCATCTACATAGAAATGTCTCAATACAAAGTGTTTGGCTTCTTGTCCATAGCGCTCTGCATCTTTCTGGGCAGCTTTTTTCATGCAGTATATAGCGACAGAAGGAGATGGGCTTTTGCCAAATACGTGCACTTTCATTCTGTACTCGACAATTTCTTTGTCTATATCATTGTCTTTGTACCAGAGAAAACGTAGAAAGTCTCCGTGGTCTTCTCTGACAAGAAAACAATAAAACATCTGTCGCACATCTGCTGTGAAAGCAATGGGCTCTTTTCTGAAGTGCATGAGGACACCTAGCAAAGTATTGTTTAGGTCAGGGCCACTCAAAAGTACGTCATTTAAAGAGACTCCTTTATACTCTGCGCTGGAATCAAAAACTATTCTGATTTGGTTAGGTTTGTGTGGATGGTAGACACCAAACATTGGTAGATACCAGTGTTCCCTGTCTGTCTCAAGTGGTTCTGCAACTTCAGCGTGATCGTTGTCTAGCATCCCTTTAATGAATTCAATGAAATCTCTTTTCACCTCTGGCTTTCTCTGCAGTGTTTTGCTGAGTGAATGCAAACGCTTCATGGCTTGTTCCCTGTTACTAGGCAAAACACGTCTGGGTGTGCGAAAGGGGAGAGGGGCCACCCAACTGTGATTGTCATCTTGGTAAGCCTCTCTATCCATAATCTGCAAGAAGGTCTGATCCTCTATAGAGAGGGCCTGTTTGTCATCATCTTTAGTTTTCTGGAACACTGTAATCCCTAGACTGTCTGTTTCAACGTTGGAATTGACTTTTTCTTTACCATATAGTGTAAAAGAGTCACAGTGTTGTGTTGACACGCCAAAGCTTTCCTTGACAACGAAGCTGTTGTGACAGGGACTGAGAAGAGATGTATGTCCATTTGTTAACACGGACATCTTCAGAGTGCTAATTTTATCAGGCTGGTGCACTGTCCCCAGGCAAACTTCTCCTACAATGACCCACCCCAGATCCAGTCTCTGTGCATAGGGGGCATTATAAGGTCCATTGATTTGCTGGCGCACCTTGTGTACCTGAAGGATGTCTCTCCCAAGAAGTAGAAGGATAGAAACATCTGGCTCAACAGCTGGGATAAGGTGAGCAATTGAGCGGAGGTGAGGGTGGTGATGGGCTACTTCTGGAGAGGGAATCTCAGTTTTGTCGTCAGGTATCATGCCACACTCTATTAGGGTAGGAAGCGGGAACTGCACTTTCTTATTGAAGGATTCAATGGTAAAGTCAGTAGCTCTTCTCCCTGTGGTTTCAATTGTCCCCGCACATGTCCTTAGAGTGTATGGAACTGCACTTGCCTTAAGGTTAAAGATATCAAAGAAATTTGCAAGGGATCTGTTGCTCTGTTCATCTAGCACTGCATACATTTTCACTGCTCTTTCTCTCTTGCCAGTGGGATACACAGTCACTAAACAGATTTTTGAGCATGATCGTGCAATCTTGCCTTGTCCACATACTTCAATGCAATTAGACATTACTGAGGAGAGTGGGGTCTCTTGTTGCTCCCTGCCCTGATCTTTCCTGGGTTCTACAGTCTCTAGTGGAGCAGGAGCAGGGCCAGGGTGTAAAGCTGCAATATGTTTGGCAATGTGACAGGTAGATCCGCAGCACTTGAAACAGATGCCGTTTTGTTTAAGGAAGGACATCCGCTCTGCAATGGGTTTGCTTCTAAAGCCTTTGCATTTCTTTAGTGGATGTGGTTTTTTGTGTATTGGGCAATGTCTATCAGGGTTTTCTATGGTGTGTACCTTGTGGGTGCTTTGGTAGTCTGTGACTTCTGAAGGTACAGCTGTTTTGTGTGTAGATACAGAGGTCCTACCGTGAGGTCTGTGAGGTCTCTCAGGTCTGTGCGATTGATTACTGCTGGTGGTGAAGGCGAAACTGGGATCACTTCGGATTTTCGCTTGCTGTCGGACAAACCTAGAAAACACAGAGAAAGGGGGAAAGGCAACTCCATAATCCTCTTTGAATTTACCTCCCACAGACATCCACTTGTCTTGCAAATTAAGGGCAGTTTCTCTACTATGGGATTAGTGCCTCTAGCTGTATCTAGATATGAAAGTCCTGGTAAGTAGCCATCCTCTTTGGCATATTCTATCGCTAGTAGAAGATCACTTAGTTCTTGTAGCCGCACGTTGTCTCTGTAGCCCACCTTGGGAAAGACTTCAAGTTTTCTTAACAGTGCTCCTTCTATTACCTCTGGGGATCCATACGTTTCTTCTAGCCTTTTCCAGGTCATGTTGAGTCCTGCTTCAGGATTGAACAGGTTTGCTCTTCTCATCCTCTTCGCATGCTCTACTGACTCGGTACCAAGCCATTTTATCATTAAATTAAGCATTTCTGCTGGTAATAAGTTCAGGCCTTCAGTGGCATTCAGAAAGGAAGATTTCCATGCCCAATAGTTTTCAGGACAGTCATCGAATTGGAGAAAGCCTGAGCTAACCATTTCTTTGCGGATGAGATATTTGGTGACGTCCACTGCACATTGTTGTTCGCGCATGTAATCTATAGGTTGAGGCAATGGGAACACTTGTTTTTTGTTCTTAGGGGTTTCTGGTGCTTCATTCTTGATTTGCTGGCAGCCGCTGACCTCATGTGGTTGATTGGGCCTGCTCAGGGGGTCTGTTGATCTCGGCCTGACTTCCTTTGCTTCAGGTTTAAGAGACTGTTCCTTTGTGTGTGCATCAGTAAGGTTCTGGATGTACTCACTTGTACGATCTGCAGAGAATAGAGGTTTTTCTGGAACCTCTGCCCCTTTATATGATTTTTCACTTCCTGATCGACTTGTTCCTATGTAGGCATCGGCCTCTACTTGAGCAACTGCAGCTTGTCGCTGCAGGATGAGCAATTTTGATTCTAATTCCGCATCTTCTTGTGCCATGACAGCTTTTTTGCTGCTAACTCCTGCGTTATCTTTGCTTCTTTTTCTGCGTACTGTAGCTGGACACGGGCAGCTTCTGCCTTGGCGCGAGCTCTAGCCACTGAGGAACTTGCTGAGGACATCTTGCTAGCCCGTGAAGATCTGGATGCATGCGATTGTGCATCATCTTGCTGGGCGCCGGGAAT
>NC_138768.1:886115300-886172800 GCF_965119305.1 Pelophylax lessonae
ATACCGCATGCTAACGTTTTGGAAAATGTTAATTTTTCAGCCCAGTCGGCGTTGCGCATGCGCACATGAGCCTTCTTGCAGTTCGGGACTTTTGGAACGATTTTTACTTTTTCCACTTCTGAAGAAATCTCTCTTTATATGTCAGTTTTTTACACAGTTTGAAAGCCATTCATCTCCAAATGATCTCCCACACCTTCCACAGTGATTTGGGCTTTTTTGGGGTGCTAAACAATGTTTTATAAAAAAGTAGTCTAGCTTTTAGCTGAACTGTTTTTAAGTCTCGCACTGACGTTGTAGCGTCTTAGTGAATCTAACACTAGGCGTTATTGTCCACCGGCGGTACAGTGAATTCCAATGTCATTTGTTAAACTTCGCCAGAGCGCCAAAATCCCGGCGATGGCGAAATGGCGGTACAGTGAATTAGGCCCAGAGTCTCCCTGGAAATCTGGGAACAGCTCAACAATGTTCATCTTCCCGTTCTATGTGACAGTCCAGTGATGGGAACAGAAATCCTTCTGCTGGTTGGTTTGAGTTCTCTTCTTGGCTGATGGGGAATTTATACAATAGGCCTCTGTGATTAATGGACTCATTTTATGGGGAGTTTCATCATTTCTTAGGAACGTCTGTCGGTAATTTTCATATTTGTACCCGTTATGATTTTGTTATGAACCTACAGTGTATACCAATCAACCAATCAACATTTTGTTTTGTTTTCTTGCATCAGTCTCATTTCTGAGTCATTGTCAATAAAGGAATTAAAGTGGAGTTCCACCCAAAAGTGGAATCTCCACTTATCTACTTCCTCCCCCCTCCAGTGCAACAATTGGTACCTTTTCGGGAGGGGGGGATGGGTACCTGTTTTTGAAAGGTACCCATCCTCACTTCTGGGAGACCTGGCTGCAGGGAGGTCCCCTGGAAATTTTACCCCACTCCTCCTTCCACCGCCTCCAGGCCATTCACAAAGTTCAGGACGCTTTACTGCAGGTTTTCCTTAGTGGCAATGGCAGCAGCACCATCAGCTGGGGTGCCGAAATCGCTGGATTCAAGGACAGGTAAGTGTCCGAATAATAAAAGTCAGCAGATACAGTATTTGTAGCTGCAGACATTACATTTTTTTTGTGGGGGGGATTGAGCTCTTCTTTAAATGTGTATTTCTTTTGGCATCCTAAACTTAGAAATCTTTCCTAAGAAACTGGAAATTGTACTTTATCTTTGTCACATATCTTGGTAAATAAAAGTCTGTTATTTAGTTTGGCGGGAATCCATCTCAGTGTTTAATGAATCATTAATATTGGATTATTCACTTCATAAATGAGCGCACCTTGATCACCCAGAGGAGGCCACTTCTCTCTCTCCGGGGGGAAATTTTTACAGCAAACTATGACTAAGATTCAGATTTGGGGTCACACATGAATTTAGGTTGAATTTTCAAGATTCAAACTGGCTACATTTTGGCAGAATGTTCTGTACAAATGTAATCTCCGGTCAGCAGGTGATTGATTAAAGAGAGTTTAAAGTGGTTATAAAGGAAAAAGTATTTTTTTTTACCTTAATGTATTCTCTACATTATAGTAAAAGAGCTTCTGATAGCAGTGTCCCCCATCAGTGTATCTTAACCCAAGAGTAAAATTGGAATATATTTCAGTTTATCACTCCTTATATATTGTGGCTGCATTCGTTTTCTTTTTTTTTTCCTTTATTTTATCTGAGCCGATAACACACTTCCTGTCCTAGGGTGACAACGCTCACTCACTGTACTGTATTTATGGGGGATCTGTGTTGTCACCCTAGGACAGGAAGTGTGTTAGAGGTACAGAACACCCCCTCCTCATTGCTAACACATAGGGGGAGATGTTCTGTGGTTTACAAAGGTGAACTGGGTATGACTGGTCACAAATGTGATATTTAGGAGCTGGAAGTTGAGGTGAGCGGACACCTGGATGTTTTGTGTTCGACGCTTTCGGCCGAACTTCGCAAAAAAGTTTGAGTTTGTGAACCGAACTTGACCCCGAACCCCATTGAAGTCAATGGGGAGCCGAACTTTTGAGCACTAAAATGGCTCTAAAAAAGAAAGGGCTAGAGGGCTGCAAATGGCAGCAAAATGTTGTTAAGAGCAATAGGGAAATAACTTAAAATAACATAAAATACATAAAAATAAAAAATAATAATCTTGATGTAGGAGGACGAGGTCCATATGGAGTAGGAGGTTGAGGTGGCAGTGGATGTGGCGGTGTAGGTGGAAGCGGCGGCGGTGGAGGAGCATGAGGTAGCCAACACTTGTTTTGGTTTTTAATTTTATTTTTTTTTAAATTAGGGTACACCACAAAAGAGTGAGAAAGATCAAAAATACAACAATGGCTGGGTAAGGCCGGTATACATGTCTTTTCTGCACAAGGTATGGACAAGTCCTGTGGGATCCATGCCTGGTTAATTTTAATGAACATGAGCTTGTCCACATTGGCTCCGGACAGGCGGCTGCACTTGTCTGTGATAACGCCCCCAGCCGTGCTAAATACCTGCTCAGATAATACACTGGCTGCCAGCACCTCCAAGGCGTAAAGGGCAAGCTCAGGCCATGTGCCCAATTTGGAGACCCAGAAGTTGAAGGGGGCAGACCCGTCATTCAGTACATCTAGGCGTGTGCACACATACTGCTCCACCATGTTGGTGAAATGCTGCCTCCTGCTAAGACGTTCCATATCAGCTGGTGGCGCTGGTTGTTGTGGCGTGCTGACAAAGCTTTTCCACATTTTGGCAATGCTAACCCTGCCTTCTGAGGTGCTGGCGGTGCCCCGGCTGCGTTGGGTACCTTTTCCTCCTCCTCTGCCTTCGCCTTGTGCTTCCACTGTGCCCCCGCTGTCAGGTGGGAATGCCACCAGCAGCGCGTCTACCAGCGAAGTTACGCTGCAGTGCTTACAGACGAGCAGCAGCAGGGTGAGAACGCCGAAAGTGCGCACAGACGGCCCGCACTTTCTGCAGCAGCTCTGACATATCTGGGTAATTTTTAAGGAACCTCTGCACCACCAAATTCATCACATGCGCCAGGCAAGGGATGTGTGTCAAACTGGCTATGCCCAGAGCGGCTATGAGATTTCGCCCATTATCACACACCACCAGGCCGGGCTTGAGGCTCACTGGCACCAACCATTCATCGGTCTGTTCCATGTCCTTTCACAACTCTTGCGCGGTGTGGGGTTTTTCCCACAAACAGGCAAGTTTTAAAACTGCCTGCTGTCATTTACCCCTGGCTGTGCTGAAGTTGGTGGTGAAGGTGTTACGCTGACCGGATGAGGAGGCGGTAGAGGATGAGGAAGCGGAGTAGGAGGAGTTAGCAACAAGAGGCAAACTGAACCGCCCTGCAATCCTCGGTGGTGGAAGGACATGCGCCAAACTGCTATCCGCCTCAGGCCCATCCGCCACTGCATTTACCCAGTGTGCTGTTAGGGAGATATAACATCCCTGACCGTGCTTACTGGTCCACATATCCGTAGTTAGGTGGACCTTGCCACAGATGGCGTTGCGCAGTGCACACCTGATTTTGTCCCCCACTTGGTTGTGCAGGGAAGGGATGGCTTGCCTGGAAAAGTAGTGGCGGCTGGGCATGACACACTGTGGGACAGACACTGCCATAAGGCTTTTAAAACTCTGCATCTCCACCAGACGGAATAACAGCATTTCAAAGGACAGGAATTTTGAAATGCTGGCATTCAGGGCCAGGGATCGCAGGTGGGTAGGGGGTACTTCCTCTTCCGCTCCAGTGTTTGGGAGATAGAGAGCTGAACGCTTCCATGGAACATTGTGGAAATGGTTGGTGACCCAGGTGGTGGTGTTGCTGGCTGACCCTCTGCTTGCGGGGTGGCAGGTGCCACTGTCACTACAGAGATGGATGAAGAGGCCGAGACTGCAGCAGAAGAGGAAGCAGGAGGAGCCAGAGACCTTTCTTGGTTTTTGTGGTGTCTACTCCACTGCAGCTCGTGCTTTGCACTTAGATGCCTGGTCATGCAGGTTGTGCTCAGGTTGAGAAGGTTTATGCCTCGCTTCAGGCTCTGATTGCACAGCGTGCAAACCACTCGTGTCCTATCATCAGCACATTGTCTAAAGAACTGCCATGCTAGACAACTCCTTGAAGCTGGCTTTGGTTTGTTCAGTCCCTTGCTGCGTTGGGCAGTAGCAGGCGTACTGTCTAGGGGACGGCTGTAACGCTCCTGCGTTTTCTGTATAATGTGGATTTACAGCTGCAGAAATATTCCACTTCAGTAGTCATGTAGAGAAACGCTGAGACACCAATCCCAATTCCCAAGACTCATCATGTGTGGATGATCTCAATTCAGCATACAAATATACACACTCAATAAGAAGTTCCTGGAGTGATCTATGTATATAGTAGTATAGAGGTGATAGGCTGAAGAGACAGGTTGAGTTGAGACGATAGGTGACAGACACTTGAGAGGAATGTTCTTGAGAATGAGATAGTAACAGCTGGGATGCAGATAGGTTAGCAATCATGTATGGTAGTAGATGATAGGATAGCAGATGACATACAGGAGAGACTAACCCAGTGCAAGAGCAGATGATAGTAGGCTCAAGAGCTAGCAATCTAGATAGTGCAGATGTAGTAACAGTCCTTAGTATGCAGAGCTAGACAGTGTAAGCTTTAGTATGAAGGTTATTGAGGTTTCCCCTGTGGGGTACTTATCACTAGTAGCAATGTAGCAGAGGAGAGGTTCGACAAGAGCGGATGATCCGGTAGCGGGATACAGGGATCAGCGCAGCGTGGTTCCGACAGCGAGGTATGCTTGCAAGCATGTGAGCTTCAAGACAGGTTAGCATCAAGGCACATCTAGGCACACAGCAGGTTGAACGAACACATGTGAGTGAAAGCTGGTGATTTAAATAGCTGTTCAGTCCGGCGCCTCATGATGATGTCAGCACTCTTAAAGGGAAACACACCTATATGTGCTTCATCTATCTAGGTAGATGGAACGCACCCGGAAATGATGTGATAGGAGGCACTGAGAGTGCCAGAACCTTACAGTACCCCCGCCCCATAAGGCCGGCTCCGGAAGGCCTCTAAGGCTGGTTGCCGATGTGAGAATCGGAAAAGACTGGTTGCCGATATGAGAATCGGATAATACTGGTTGCCGATACAAGAATCGGATAAGACTGGTTGCCGATACCAGAATCGGATAATACTGGTTGCCGATACCAGAATCGGATAAGACTAGTTGCCGATGCGAGAATCGGATAAGACTGGTTGCCGATACGAGAATCGGATAAGACTGGTTGCCGATACGAGAATCGGATAAGACTGGTTGCCGATATGAGAATCGGATAAGACTGGTTGCCGATGCAAGAATCGGATAATACTGGTTGTCGATACGAGAATCGGATAAGACTGGTTACCGATATGAGAATCGGATAAGACTGGTTGCCGATGCGAGAATCGGATAAGACTGGTTGCCAATGCGAGAATCGGATAAGACTGATTGCCGATGTGAGAATCGGATAAGACTGGTTGCCGATGTGAAAATCGAAAAAAAAAAAAAACTGGTTGCCGATGCGAGAATATGATAAGACTGGTTGCCGATGCGAGAATCGGATAAGACTGGTTGCCGATTCTCGCATCGGATAATACTGGTTGCCGATACGAGAATCGGATAAGACTAGTTGCCGATGCGAGAATCGGATAAGACTGGTTGCCGATACGAGAATCGGATAAGACTGGTTGCCGATTCTCGCATCGGATAATACTGGTTGCAGATACGAGAATCGGATAAGACTAGTTGCCGATGCGAGAATCGGATAAGACTGGTTGCCGATGCGAGAATCGGATAAGACTGGTTACCGATATGAGAATCGGATAAGACTGGTTGCCGATGCGAGAATCGGATAAGACTGGTTGCCGATGCGAGAATCGGATAAGACTGATTGCCGATGCGAGAATCGGATAAGACTGGTTGCCGATGTGAAAATCGAAAAAAAAAAAAAAAAAACTGGTTGCCAATGCGAGAATCGGATAAGACTGGTTGCCGATGCGAGAATCGGATAAGACTGGTTGCCGATGCGAGAATCGGATAAGACTGGTTGCCGATATGAGAATCGGATAAGACTAGTTGCCGATGTGAAAATCGGAGAAAAAAAAAACTGGTTGCCGATATGAGAATCGGATCAGGTTGGTAACCGATGTGAGAATTGGATCACTTGTTGCCGATACGAGAATCGGATCAGGTTGGTAACCGATGTGAGAATCGGATCACTTGTTGCCGATATGAGAATCGGATCACTTGTTGTTAGGGTGTCTGCTACATGAACCCCTCACTAGAATTGGACGCATAACCATCCGAAGTAGTCCTAGCAACCAATGCTTCTTCAAACATCCTCAGATCCTTCCTACATACCACCGTGCCATTAGAAGCGCGTACGCAGTCAGGTGCAAGAATCTCAATGTTTTCATTGGAAGCTAGAAATGTGCTTGCAAAAATAGGAGTATCTATACCAACATCTGCCAATTTCTGGGTGTCCTTTTCTGATATAGAACGGGGACAGGGCTGGCAACAGCCTTGGTAATTTCCAGGCTGTTTTTCAGGGAAGACAGTTCGGATTCGCCTGGCCTCCATTGGGAGAGCCTTAGGCCTAGGGGGTCGGGTTGGGCAGGATGCAATGAAATGTCCCCCTTCTCCACAATAAAAACAAAGGCCACAGATTCTCCTGTGATCTTTTTTTTTGTAAGGACAACTTAGTATGTACGGCACCAATCTCCATAGGCTCCTCGTCCATTTCTGTAGGATCAGGGTTCAAATGAGATGTGTCAGAGTGACAAGGCTGACTGTTTAAGGCAGGCTTGGACCATGACCAGGCAGGATCACCATATTCATTTGGTTTCCTTTTTTCCCTAGGTAGCCGGGGTCTGTGGTTACCTGGAGCAGGTTTAGGAGTAGATTTTTGGGAGGGGAGACACTGGGAGTGCATCGCAATTGCAAATGATTCCCAATTGTCTAGGATCTGACTTTTTTCTTGCAGTTTCTGGTATGCCCACGTTTTAATTTTGCCAGAAAGCAAATTAATGGCAGCATGCACTTTAATAAAGTCATTATGATAGGTCCTAGGCTTAAGGATAAATAGGAGCTCACAATTAGTGTTGAGCGAACACGGACTGTATTATTCGTGTTCGTACCGAATAATTGGATTTTTTGTACCCGAACACGGACACGGACACTTTACTGTATGTTCGGGTAAAAATCCGTGTTCGGTCGTTTTATTTCCGGGTTTTGCATGCTTTGGCGCTCTTTTCATGGCGGGCTTTCAACAGCCAATCAACAATCGTTTAACTGGTGTGCCTTAAGCCATCCCAGCCATGCCTGCAAATGTCTCAGTAGCTGTGATTGGCCGTCTGAAGCATGTGACCAAGTCTTTATAAGTTCGAGGCAGCCGCAGCGGCGTCATTATGCTGCTTAGATTCAGGGACAGAGCACACATCAACGTGCTGGCTGCTGATTAGGGAAAGATAGGCAGGAAAAAACCATTTGTGTCCGGATAGAATTGAGGGACAGGTCGGAGTGTTTAGGCAGGGCGAGTTGTAGGCATTTTAGGGATAGAGTCTGCTGAATTATTGGGTCAGTGTCTTCTACAAACTACAATCGATATTGCTGTGTGGGGGGTGGGGTCTGCACTCAATCCTGATCTACGATCTCTTCTCAATCCTGTTAGGGACAGAGTCTGCTGAATTTTAGGGAAACTGTGTTCTACAAACTACAATCGATATTGCTGTGTGGTGTGGGATTGGAGATAGGCAGGTGTCAGTGATCCACATCCATTTTTCTGTGTGTGAGCTGCAGTGAACACAATCTTTTTGGGCTGCAGTGAACACAATCTTTTTGGGCTGCAGTGAACACAATCTTTTTGGGCTGCAGTGAACACAATCTTTTTGGGCTGCAGTGAACACAATCTTTTTGGGGTGCAGTGAACAAAATCTTTTTGGGGTGCAGTGAACACAATCCTTTTTGGTGTGCAGTGAACACAATCTTTGTGGGGTGCAGTGAACAAAATCCTTTGTGGGGTGCAGTGAACACAATCTTTTTGGGGTGCAGTGAACAAAATCCTTTTTGGGGTGCAGTGAACAACATCCTTTTTGGGGTGCAGTGAACACAATCTTTTTGGGGTGCAGTGAACAAAATCCTTTGTGGGGTGCAGTGAACACAATCTTTTTGGGGTGCAGTGAACACAATCTTTTTGGGGTGGAGTGAACAACATCCTTTTTGGGGTGCAGTGAACAAAATCCTTTTTGGGGTGCAGTGAACAAAATCATTTTTGGGGTGCAGTGAACACAATCTTTTTGGGGTGCAGTGAACACAATCTTTGTGGGGTGCAGTGAACACAATCTTTTTGGGGTGGAGTGAACAACATCCTTTTTGGGGTGCAGTGAACAACATCCTTTTTGGGGTGCAGTGAACACAATCTTTTTGGGGTGCAGTGAACACAATCTTTGTGGGGTACAGTGAACAGAATCTTTGTGGGGTGCAGTGAACACAATCTTTGGGGGGTACAGTGAACACAATCTTTGTGAGGTGCAGTGAACACAATCTTTGTGGGGTGCAGTGAACACAATCATTGTGGGGTGCAGTGAACTCAATCTTTGTGGGGTACAGTGAACACAATCTCATACTGAAGGTTTGAGGGTGCTGCCTGTTCCATACTCCCCCTACTCCTCATCTAGCCTTTTAGGGGTACAAACAATAGTAATTGGGGCCTAGTGTGGTTGTGTACGTGTGATATACATACACTTTTTTGGGATCATATTTTCTATTCCGCTATTTAATCAAAAACCTTTGGGGATCAGTTAAATTGGGGGATAGTCTGTGTTGGTACGTGTGAGAGAGATCCACCTTTCCAAGTTGTTGGGGTTCATCTCATACTTCTGAAGGTTTGAGGGTGCTGCCTGTTCCATACTCCCCCTACTCCTAGCCTTTTAGGGGTACAAACAATAGTAATTGGGGCCTAGTGTGGTTGTGTACGTGTGATATACATACACTTTTTTGGGATCATATTTTCTATTCCGCTATTTAATCAAAAACCTTTGGGGATCAGTTAAATTGGGGGATAGTCTGTGTTGGTACGTGTGAGAGAGATCCACCTTTCCAAGTTGTTGAGGTTCATCTCATACTTCTGAAGGTTTGAGGGTGCTGCCTGTTCCATACTCCCCCTACTCCTAGCCTTTTAGGGGTACAAACAATAGTAATTGGGGCCTAGTGTGGTTGTGTACGTGTGATATACATACACTTTTTTGGGATCATATTTTCTATTCCGCTATTTAATCAAAAACCTTTGGGGATCAGTTAAATTGGGGGATAGTCTGTGTTGGTACGTGTGAGAGAGATCCACCTTTCCAAGTTGTTGGGGTTCATCTCATACTTCTGAAGGTTTGAGGGTGCTGCCTGTTCCATACTCCCCCTACTCCTAGCCTTTTAGGGGTACAAACAATAGTAATTGGGGCCTAGTGTGGTTGTGTACGTGTGATATACATACACTTTTTTGGGATCATATTTTCTATTCCGCTATTTAATCAAAAACCTCTGGGGATCAGTTAAATTGGGGGATAGTCTGTGTTGGTACGTGTGAGAGAGATCCACCTTTCCAAGTTGTTGGGGTTCATCTCATACTTCTGAAGGTTTGAGGGTGCTGCCTGTTCCATACTCCCCCTACTCCTAGCCTTTTAGGGGTACAAACAATAGTAATTGGGGCCTAGTGTGGTTGTGTACGTGTGATATACATACACTTTTTTGGGATCATATTTTCTATTCCGCTATTTAATCAAAAACCTCTGGGGATCAGTTAAATTGGGGGATAGTCTGTGTTGGTACGTGTGAGAGAGATCCACCTTTCCAAGTTGTTGGGGTTCATCTCATACTTCTGAAGGTTTGAGGGTGCTGCCTGTTCCATACTCCCCCTACTCCTAGCCTTTTAGGGGTACAAACAATAGTAATTGGGGCCTAGTGTGGTTGTGTACGTGTGATATACATACACTTTTTTGGGATCATATTTTCTATTCCGCTATTTAATCAAAAACCTTTGGGGATCAGTTAAATTGGGGGATAGTCTGTGTTGGTACGTGTGAGAGAGATCCACCTTTCCAAGTTGTTGGGGTTCATCTCATACTTCTGAAGGTTTGAGGGTGCTGCCTGTTCCATACCCCCCCTACTCCTCATCTAGCCTTTTAGGGGTACAAACAATAGTAATTGGGGCCTAGTGTGGTTGTGTACGTGCGAGATACATACACTTTTTTTGATCATATTTCCTATTCCGCTATTCAATAAAAACCTTTGAGGATCAATTGAATTGCGGGATAGTCTGTGTCGGTACGTGTGAGAGAGATCCACCTTTCCAAGTTGTTGGGGTTCATCTCATACTTCTGAAGGTTTGAGGGTGCTGCCTGTTCCATACCCCCCCTACTCCTCATCTAGCCTTTTAGGGGTACAAACAATAGTAATTGGGGCCTAGTGTGGTTGTGTACGTGCGAGATACATACACTTTTTTTGATCATATTTCCTATTCCGCTATTCAATAAAAACCTTTGAGGATCAATTGAATTGCGGGATAGTCTGTGTCGGTACGTGTGAGAGAGATCCACCTTTCCAAGTTGTTGGGGTTCATCTCATACTTCTGAAGGTTTGAGGGTGCTGCCTGTTCCATACCCCCCCTACTCCTCATCTAGCCTTTTAGGGGTACAAACAATAGTAATTGGGGCCTAGTGTGGTTGTGTACGTGCGAGATACATACACTTTTTTTGATCATATTTCCTATTCCGCTATTCAATAAAAACCTTTGAGGATCGATTGAATTGCGGGATAGTCTGTGTCGGTACGTGTGAGAGAGATCCACCTTTCCAAGTTGTTGGGGTTCATCTCATACTTCTGAAGGTTTGAGGGTGCTGCCTGTTCCATACCCCCCCTACTCCTCATCTAGCCTTTTAGGGGTACAAACAATAGTAATTGGGGCCTAGTGTGGTTGTGTACGTGCGAGATACATACACTTTTTTTGATCATATTTCCTATTCCGCTATTCAATAAAAACCTTTGAGGATCAATTGAATTGCGGGATAGTCTGTGTCGGTACGTGTGAGAGAGATCCACCTTTCCAAGTTGTTGGGGTTCATCTCATACTTCTGAAGGTTTGAGGGTGCTGCCTGTTCCATACCCCCCCTACTCCTCATCTAGCCTTTTAGGGGTACAAACAATAGTAATTGGGGCCTAGTGTGGTTGTGTACGTGCGAGATACATACACTTTTTTTGATCATATTTCCTATTCCGCTATTCAATAAAAACCTTTGAGGATCAATTGAATTGCGGGATAGTCTGTGTCGGTACGTGTGAGAGAGATCCACCTTTCCAAGTTGTTGGGGTTCATCTCATACTTCTGAAGGTTTGAGGGTGCTGCCTGTTCCATACCCCCCCTACTCCTCATCTAGCCTTTTAGGGGTACAAACAATAGTAATTGGGGCCTAGTGTGGTTGCGTACGTGCGAGATACATACACTTTTTTTGATCATATTTCCTATTCCGCTATTCAATAAAAACCTTTGAGGATCAATTGAATTGCGGGATAGTCTGTGTCGGTACGTGTGAGAGAGATCCACCTTTCCAAGTTGTTGGGGTTCATCTCATACTTCTGAAGGTTTGAGGGTGCTGCCTGTTCCATACCCCCCCTACTCCTCATCTAGCCTTTTAGGGGTACAAACAATAGTAATTGGGGCCTAGTGTGGTTGTGTACGTGCGAGATACATACACTTTTTTTGATCATATTTCCTATTCCGCTATTCAATAAAAACCTTTGAGGATCAATTGAATTGCGGGATAGTCTGTGTCGGTACGTGTGAGAGAGATCCACCTTTCCAAGTTGTTGGGGTTCATCTCATACTTCTGAAGGTTTGAGGGTGCTGCCTGTTCCATACTCCCCCTACTCCTCATCTAGCCTTTTAGGGGTACAAACAATAGTAATTGGGGCCTAGTGTGGTTGTGTACGTGTGATATACATACACTTTTTTTGGATCATATTTTCTATTCCGCTATTTAATTTAACTGGGCCTCCATGCGAGACCTGTGTGCCTTGTTGCGCTGTTTTGAGTACTCCACCAACATGGCCAGTGGCAATGACGCCGTTCTCAGCTTAACTATCCCACTTCTATGCCTCCTTGAAAAAACAATTCGGGCGATGATGGAAGAGGATGTGGCACAGGATGAGGAGGAGGAGGAGGATGAAGAGGTAACATTTCCAAGGCTTTCAGGGCAGTCATTCGCAAGGGGCTCCGAGGGTGGGTTCCTGCACACGCAAACGCCAGGGACGCAATTGTCCAGCAGGGGCACAGTTCTGGAGGATGAGGAGGATGAGGAGGAGGAGGAGCTGGAGGAGGAGATGGAACCATGTTCACAGCAGGGTGGCACCCAGGCCAGCTCATGGCCATCACTGGTGCGTGGCTGGGGGGATACAGAGGACACGGACCATACACCTCCCACAGAGGACAGCCTTTCGTTGCCTCTGGGCAGCCTGGCACACATGAGCGATTACATGCTGCAGTGTCTCCACAACGACCGCCGAGTTGCCCACATTCTAACTTGTGCTGATTACTGGGTGGCCACGCTGCTGGATCCCCGTTACAAGGACAACGTACCGTCCTTAATTCACTCACTGGAGCGCGATCGCAAGATGCGCGAGTACAAGCGCACGCTGGTAGACGCCATGCTGCTGGCATTCCCATCTGACAGCGGGGCCACAGTGGAAGCACAAGGCAGAGGAGGAGGAGGAGGAGGTCGCCAACGCAACCAGGGCACCGCCAGCACCTCAGAAGGCAGGGTTAGCATGGCCGAAATGTGGAAAAGCTTTGTCAGCACGCCACAACAAACAGCAGCACCAGCAGCTCAGATGGAACGTCTTAGCAGGAGGCAGCATTTTACCAACATGGTGGAGCAGTATGTGTGCACACGCCTACATGTAGTGAATGACGGGTCTGCCCCCTTCAACTTCTGGGTCTCCAAATTGGGCACATGGCCTGAGCTTGCCCTTTACGCCTTGGAGGTGCTGGCGTGCCCTGCAGCCAGTGTATTATCTGAACGGGTATTTAGCACGGCTGGGGGCGTTATAACAGACAAGCGCAGCCGCCTGTCCAGAGACAATGTGGACAAGCTCACGTTCATTAAAATGAACCAGGCATGGATCCCACGGGACTTTTCCGTACCTTATGCAGAATAGCAATGGATACCGACCTTACCCACCCATTGTTCCATTTTTGCTCTTTCTCACTCTTTTGGGGTGTACCCTCATTTAAAATTTGTGAAAAGAAGCAGTGTTGGCTACCTCGTCCTCCTCCTCAGGGCCAGATTAATGTAGGGGCTATTGGAGCTGCAGCTCCAGGCCCCTACCTTTTATATAGGCCCCGGGTTGGCCATATTCACTGTTACCGCTCTTCTGTCACTTGTAAACACAGAAGTCTGGCTTCTATGCTCGCTTCCCCAGGCAGCACCCTCAGAACCTCCCCACACAGCGTGAAGGCCGGACAAGGAGGGACAGTTGGCGATGCATGGATGTGTTTATGGGCTTCAGAGACAGCATCCCATGTTGAATTAGGCATGCATGGCTCCACCCTTCCTCCTCTGGGTGCATGGCAAGGCACGGCCCTAAGGCCCTTCAAAATCCTCAGCACCAAGCCCATGATGCTGTTAATCCGGCCCTGGTCCTCCTCCACCGCCGCTTCCACCTACACCCCATAGGTGTGCGCAGCCTATTGCATTAAGGTGTGCACCCCAAAGTTGAAATACACATGCATGTGTTTGCCAGCAGGGAGAGTAATGTATCGGGGCCATGTACCTGTAGGCAAGGAGAAATAGAGCAGAGCAGGTCCCAGGGAGATCTTTCCCATCTCCTCACTGGCAATGCTATGTGCCCTAGGTGATTAGGGTGTGCCCAGGCACACCCAGCACACCCTGTGCGCACGCCTATGTCACCGCCACATCCACCACCACCTTAACCTCCCTCCTACTCCATATGGGCCTCGTCCTTCAGAGATGAAGAAGAACATTGTTTTATTTTTCTGTTTTTTTTTGTTGTTTTAAGTTATTTCCCTATCCACATTTGTTTGCAGAGCACTTGCCATGCTCTTAATTACGTTTTGCTGCCATTTGCAGCACTCTAGCCCTTTCCTTTGGTGTTTTAGAGCCATTTTAGTGCCTTAAAGTTCGGGTCCCCATTGACTTCAATGGGGTTCGGTGTCCGGGAAAAGTTCGGTAAAAGTCCGGGACACGGACCCGGACTTTTTTTTAAAGTTCGGCCGAACCCGTCGAACACGGACATCTAGGTGTTCGCTCAACCCTACTCACAATCCATACGAAAAAAAAGAAAAGAGGAACGGGAACCATCAAACCTGTCTGGTAGAAGGACAAGAGGTTCTGGGGGTTGAGCAGCAGTAGGCTGTGTCAGTCTGGCCACCTGCTGCGTCAGAGCCTGATTGTCTTCTTTTAATTCAGTAAGTGCGTGTATTAACGCAGTTACTTGTTGTGTTAACTGTGTCACCTGAGTGGTCATTTCTGCTAAATCCATTTTATCTGGTTCGTTCAATCTGTAACGCTCCTGCGTTTTCTGTATAATGTGGATTTACAGCTGCAGAAATATTCCACTTCAGTAGTCATGTAGAGAAACGCTGAGACACCAATCCCAACTCCCAAGACTCATCATGTGTGGATGATCTCAATTCAGCATACAAATATACACACTCAATAAGAAGTTCCTGGAGTGATCTATGTATATAGTAGTATAGAGGTGATAGGCTGAAGAGACAGGTTGAGTAGAGACGATAGGTGACAGACACTTGAGAGGAATGTTCTTGAGAATGAGATAGTAACAGCTGGGATGCAGATAGGTTAGCAATCATGTATGGTAGTAGATGATAGGATAGCAGATGACATACAGGAGAGACTAACCCAGTGCAAGAGCAGATGATAGTAGGCTCAAGAGCTAGCAATCTAGATAGTGCAGATGTAGTAATAGTCCTTAGTATGCAGAACTAGACAGTGTAAGCTTTAGTATGAAGGTTATTGAGGTTTCCCCTGTGGGGTACTTATCACTAGTAGCAATGTAGCAGAGGAGAGGTTCGACAAGAGCGGATGATCCGGTAGCGGGATACAGGGATCAGCGCAGCGTGGTTCCGACAGCGAGGTATGCTTGCAAGCATGAGAGCTTCAAGACAGGTTAGCATCAAGGCACATCTAGGCACACAGCAGGTTGAACAAACACATGTGAGTGAAAGCTGGTGATTTAAATAGCTGTTCAGTCCGGCGCCTCATGATGATGTCAGCACTCTTAAAGGGAAACACACCTATATGTGCTTCATCTATCTAGGTAGATGGAACGCACCTGGAAATGATGTGATAGGAGGCACTGAGAGTGCCAGAACCTTACAACGGCCGCTCTGCTTTTGCACCCTGCTCCCTCTTCTGCTGTGCTGGTGGCTCTGTGCGACCACTGCCTCTTCCTCCGAACCACACAGGCCACCTGCATGACGTTCATTCCATGTGGGGTCGAGGACCTCATCATCCTCCACCTCATCTTCCACGCAGTCTTCACCCCTGCCCTCCTTGTCGGTCTGCACAATTCTGAAAGCCGCAGCAGTTGGCACCTGCGTTTCGTCATCATCCGAGATGTGCTGCGATGGTCCTCCCATGTACTCATCTTCAAACATAAGTGGTTGGGCATCGGTGCACTCAATCTCTTCCACTTCTGGGGCAGGGCTAGGTGGATGGCCCTGGGAAACTGTTAGCTCAATTCTCGTCAGGAGGCAATCACGATGATATTACAGCCCTTCAGTTGCTAACCTCCCAATAGATAATGAATTTCCCCTCCATCCAGCTGGGAGTTATGGCGACACACAGCACTCAAACTTCGTGCAGTCACAACTAATTTTATTGCACGTGAAGCTCATATTTAAGGCATATTTGTTGAGCAGGAAAGACTGCTCCAAACCGGTTTTACAGTTCATCAGTCGAATTACATATCAGACAGAACAATACATGAAAGGGCCTTTGCTTTTGCCATGCATTTGTGTCAATGTGAGGTGTTCCCGTATAATAATTTGTGTCCTGTGACAGAGTCGCCCCGGCTGCATTCACTTGTCATGTGTTAATGTAAGCAAGTGTCAATTGTTTACGCAACATGTCTTGTAATCTAAATGCTAAGTATCCAACTGACAAGTGTTCGAATGAATGAATCAACAGGTGGTTTAACATGTCGTCTAAATGCAAAATACAGCTGGCTAGTCTGGCATGTTAAATCTGTAATTGCAGGGGGCCACAGTCTATCGTAGAATGAGCCCTAACAAATGTAATATGAAATATAATTTTTTGTAAGGCACGTTGATACACTCTTTCAGAAACCCTGCTAACAAAGTCTTCAAAAAGCAGAAGAGACTGCTGCATGACTTCGGCCTCAGACTGCTTGGCTGATTTGCAAGGGGGCGAGGTGAAAGACTGATGGACATCGGCTGCAGGTGCCAACTCTGATTTTTCAGCAGTAGGCTGGGTGGGAGACAATGTGACAGCACTGCAGGCAATGTCAGCAACCCAATCTACTATCGCCTGTACTTGTTCTGGCCTCAACATTCGTAGAGCTGCATTAGGCCCGACCAAATACTGCTGCAGGTTCTGTCGCCTACTCGCAACTGAGGAAGGTGTTTCACTTGTGCGTGTAGCTGGCACAGATCAACCACATCCTCTCCTTGCAACAGGAGCTCCACCAGCAGCACCACGACCGGGGCCACGTCCCTTATTTGACGTTCTCCTCATATTTCTCAAATTTAGGATCTTGCCCTAAATGGGTGTTTTTTGAGTAGCAAAATAGAACAACAGTATCTAAAGGGTGTATCTCACAGTAACATATGCAGCAAACGCTGCAAAATATATTTTTTTCCGTAAATAAGGTGTTTTTTGAATAGCAGAATAGAACAACAGTATTTTGCCCAAAAAGGGTGTTTTTTGACTAACACAGTGGGACAGCAGCTTGAATTTTTTCACGTACAGGTACAGCAAGTAAGGGCTATAAAATTGTGGATTTTAGCCCAAAAAGGGTGTTTTTAAAAACCCAGAAAATTGGGGGCATGGCGACCGCGCACTGAGATGGCCGCAGTCTGAGCGAGCTCCGCTCCGAGCCCAGGGATCACAGCCTCTAACCGGAGACCCGCTGCATCCTCGTGACATCCACGACTATCCCCGCACACCGGACACACTCCTGCCTCAGCCGGGATGAGCAAAATCCGCCCAGCCACGATGCAGGTAAAGAAATTGCCGGAGTATTTCCTGGCGCTGACCCACGCTGGTCTCCACCAAGATGGCGGCGGGAGACCGCCTTCTCCTCCTCACACCGACCCTCCGCTGCCCGGAGCACAGCCACCGATGCTCTCAGAAGACATGGAAGCCACTGCCAGCGAGGCACACAGCTCTCCTTACACATATATTGACTCTGGGGCAAGTACGCCTTCTACACGGAGCCCCCTGAAATCTAAACCTAGAAGGGAAACAGACATCCGCAGGGCTGCGATGGAAGCTGGATCCCGGTCTCAGGTACCTTTTCCTGCCTATAACACAGTTCCCGACAACTGGCCAGCTAATATCAGATATCACCATGAAGGAAATGATGATGTCCCTTAAAGCCTCCCTACATGCTGATCTCTTTACTGCGGTCCACCAATGCAAGGCTGACATACATGATCTCGGTCAAAGGGTACATGTGACTGAAAGTAAACTATCAGAAATTTCTGTCTCATATAATGTGCTCGTAGACTCACACAACTCTCATAAGGATGACATCCTCATGATCAAGAATAAATTGGCTGACTTAGAAGACAGGTCACGCCGAAATAATATAAAGATCAGAGGCGTCCCCGAGACTGTCACACCGCAACAACTACCGCATTATGTACATTGGCTGTTCAAAGACCTAGCTCCATCCCTCACGGCGACAGATCTGACAATAGACAGAGTCCACAGGATCCCTAAACCATCCTTTTTACCCCAGGAAGTGCCCAGAGACGTTATTCTGAGAGTTCACTTTTTTCAAGTGAAGGAACGCATTTTGGAGGCGTTCAGGAAAAAAGACAGTATTCCACCTCATGCACAGTCCTTGCAGTTATTACCGGACTATTCGAAGCACACTCTGCAGCAGAGGAGGGATCTATCCACCATTACTAAGGCCCTCAGGAATCACAATGTGATTTACAAATGGAAATACCCGGCAAAATTGAGTGTGACTTACAATGACTCCACACATCTTATTACCTCGCTAGATCATGGCCTAAAGCTTCTGAAAGAATGGAGTATTGTCCCCCGTGACCCACCTGATCCTCCTCGTCCTGATAACCGTGCCCAACTGATGGATCCCAGGCACTTCACGCCTGACTGGCAGGTCGCTCGGCCCAAACGATCCAACAACAGGAGGAAAAAGCGCAACTGACGGGTCTCTCCACTTTCTACTTCGTGACCTACTTCCCTGGGCTCACCTTTAGGTACATACCACCGTACCTACCCCCACTTTGATCAGGCAGCATGCGCTGCACGGACTCTCACAGGTCCACCCTTTTTACCCTTTGTCCCTTATCCCCTTTTGTTTTACTTTTTGCAAGTTTAATGTGCCTCCGTTTTTGTGGCACGGTCTCAGAATCATCTTCGCATGACCTTTGTGTTCCATCTTTAATGCAACAAGGATACTATGACCTATCTGCTCCGAGAAAGGCTTCGCTACCTTATGCTGGTTATCTTTGGCAATCCGAACCTACGTATGATATCTCTTTCTTGCTTTCATGTACTCATACCCATCACTTGCAGTGGCCTCCAAGTGCTTAACTATGTGATCACCCATGTCTATATCCCTGATGTCACTTAATGTGCGGGGTCTTAACCACCCCGCAAAGAGACGATCGCTTTGGAGGGAAGCCCTACAGCGCTCGGCGGACATCGTAGCTGCTCAAGAAACACATTTCCACATGGACAAAACACATTTTTTTGGCCTCTAGGACAGAGAAAAAAGGGGGCGTCCTCCTAGCTTTCAACGACAAACTGTCTTTCGAGTTGGTGGACTCTATTCTTGATCCCAACGGGCTGTACATTGTGGTAATATGTAGACTGAATAAGGCTTTTTTTACTGTAGTTAATGCATATGTGCCCAACTCACACCAATCGAGATTCCTCACTCGTTTACTCAAGCTGATCTCGAAGGTGCGACAGGGCTCTGTCTTGGTTTGTGGAGACTTGAATGTAACCCTAGATGCTGTATTAGACTCATCGGCCCCTGGCAGGCAGGTTCACGTTTACGCGGTGCCCTGCAGGCTGAGGGGCTGTATGACGCATGGAGATGTCAGCATGCTGACGAACGAACTTATTCCTTTTATTCGCCCAGACATAACTCATACTCTAGGCTGGACTACATCCTGGTGGACAGACAGTCCTTACCAAAAGTCACAAAAACTGACATCCACGATATTTTATGGTCAGATCATGCAACTGTCACTTTAACTCTAGCGATAGGCCCGACTGCAGGCCAAACAAGGATTTGGAGGTGCGACAACTCTGTCCTTCAGGATGAGTCCAGCAGAGAAATGTTAGAAAAGGAACTTAAGGGGTACTTTGAAAGGAATTGTGCGCATGACACAAACCGATTTATTAACTGGAACGCTCATAAAGCATTTATGAGGGGACTGCTGCTGCAAGCTATGGCTCGGAAAAGGAAAGCCCGGTCAGCCAAGCTAGATTCCCTACTTAAAGAAATCAGGGAAAAAGATGGTCTCAACCAAGTGAGGCCATCCTCGGTGCTGGCGGCCCAGCTCTCTGAGCTGCGCCGTAGGCTCCGGGAATTCTTTTGCCAGGAACACGACTCATGCATGCGACGTCTGTGACTTAATTATTACGCTAACCACAATAAAGCAGGTAAATTCTTGGCACGGCGACTAAAAATTCGGAAGACGAAAGCTACCATTCCCCATCTCTTTCACCACAAGACCAAAACTAAGATAGAACATCCCCAACTCATAGCGGACACCTTCGCGGAATACTATGGCTCCCTATATAATCTTAGCGAAGACCCCTCTACTCCCCAACCCTCAGAACCATTAATCAAAGAATTTTTACATTCCCTCAAGTTACCACAACTGTCGGACACCCAACTGGCGTTCCTTAACACAGACTTTACTGATACTGAAATACACTCTGTTGTTCGTTCTCTCCCGGCTGACAAGTCCCCTGGTCCAGACGGGATGACGAACGAGTATTACAAAACCTTCCTACCGATCATTGCTCCTCACCTACAATCCCTCTTTGCAGAAGCCGCAGCAAAGGGGTCCCTTCCTCAAGAAATGCTCACTGCACATATTGTTACCCTGCCCAAACCGGGCAAAACCCCAGACTCACCTCCTAATTTCCGCCCGATTTCCCTCTTAAATACTGATATTAAAATATACGCCAAACTGTTAGCTAAACACTTGTTCGAAGTCATCCCCAGTCTCATAAAACCCGACCATACAGGATTCACCAAGGGTCGCCAAGCTCCGGATGCCACTAGGCGCCTATTGAACGTGCTTCACCATGTTCGACTCTCCAAAACCCAGGCTCTTTTGCTTTCTATCGACGCTGAAAAAGCGTTCGATAGAATACATTGGGGCTACATGATGGCCACTTTAAATAAATTTGGCTTCCACGGACCAATTGTCTCTGCGATCCTGGCTCTATACTCCTCTCCCTCCGCGAGGGTTTTCACATCAGGTTTCCTATCCAAAGAATTTCAGATTAGAAATGGCACGAGGCAGGGTTGTCCCTTGTCCCCGGCTATTTTGAACTTGATGATGGAACCCCTCGCGGAGGCTATACGAACGAACCCCTTCATCTCTGGAGTGACAGTAAACCGTATCCCACACGTAATTAATTTGTTTGCTGACGACGTCATCTTAATAATCACCAAACCTTTACTATCCCTCCCCATCATTCACGAAATTCTCAACCGTTTCAGCTCCCTATCTTACTACAAGGTAAACTTCAATAAATCCCTGATACTTGACCTTGGGATCAACACACACACCAAGCGCCACTTGCAGCAGCAGTTCCTGTACACATGGGCAGCCCACTCTATAACTTACCTAGGCATCCAACTGGCGGCAGATCCTACCAAGATTGTAGAGTTAAATTTCAAACCTCTAATACTTAAGATCCGCCAAAACTTATCTCGTATGGCAAAAATTGAACAATCCTGGATGGGCAGAATAGCCTCCTTCAAAATGATGGAGCTGCCCAAGATAATGTATCTATTCAGAACCCTTCCGATGCCTATCCACCATAAATTCTTTAAAACAATGACATCCATCTTGAAACAATATGTATGGCTGGGCAAGAGACCAAGGTGTTCACAGGTCCACCTGATACAGCATAAGAGAGCGGGCGGAGTGGGTTGGCCAGTGTTAGAAGACTACTATGTATCCTCACTTCTTGCACAAGTAAAAAAGTGGTTCTTAGAGTCGCCGGAAGCGCTGTGGGTAGGACTGGAGACCACTTTATCTCGGTCTACATCCTTGCACCTTCTGCTTCTGTGAAGCCAATTAATAATGCAAATCAATTGGTGCATAAACATAAAAGTTCATAAGTGTCCATAAATATTTTGCAGGTGAGTAGAATTGTATTCTATCCGAATAATATGTGTATCCACTACCGAGTGAAATTCATCCTTACCAAACGGAAATAAATAAGGTGCAACTATATTTTCTTGTGCTGAAAAAATATCCAATCTCCTTGTGAACAAACACCACGTGTAAATCACCAAGAATTAGCCTCTTACCAGATGGTAATAGGTATGCACTTGTTCAGTGAAACCACCGCCTTGCTTCCTCTTTAAAATCCTGAAGTGGGATGTAGAACCGCTCTACCTTTCTTTCTCCACTAGATGGCAACGAGTACCAGCAAGAAACACAGCCTCATCCTTCTTTACAAGCTCACAAAACCACCGTGTATTAAAGGAAAAAAGAGGGCTAATAGTGTATTACCCTTGAGATTTATTCAAAAAACTGTTGATAATGCACTTACAATTAGATGACTTGTATTCAGCATAAACATAGGCATACGAATTCCTGCAAAGGCTTGCGGCCGACTGCAGCACGGACCGCAAGTTGTGTGTGACGTGTGCGCCTCCTAATCTGACCGGTTTCTTCCCATAGGACTTCTACTGAGACAGACTGTAGAAGACGGTGGTTTTGTGAGCTTGTAAAGAAGGATGAGGCTGTGTTTCTTGCTGGTACTCGTTGCCATCTAGTGGAGAAAGAAAGGTAGAGCGGTTCTACATCCCACTTCAGGATTTTAAAGAGGAAGCAAGGCGGTGGTTTCACTGAACAAGTGCATACCTATTACCATCTGGTAAGAGGCTAATTCTTGGTGATTTACACGTGGTGTTTGTTCACAAGGAGATTGGATATCTTTTCAGCACAAGAAAATATAGTTGCACCTTATTTATTTCCGTTTGGTAAGGATGAATTTCACTCGGTAGTGGATACACATATTATTCAGATAGAATACAATTCTACTCACCTGCAAAATATTTATGGACACTTATGAACTTTTATGTTTATGCACCAATTGATTTGCATTATTAATTGGCTTCACAGATTGATATATGTTATATATATTTACTTTTGTTGATTTGGTTCACACATAGATATATGTTATATATTCATTATTTATTTGTTGTTTAGCGCACCCCACACCACATATACATTTATCTATATTCAAAAGCACTGAATACCGGGAGCAGCTTCAACACACTATCAGCGCACCCATCCCCCCTTACAACCTTCTGCTTCTGGCGGACTCGTGGAGACCACTTGATCTACAACCGTTACCCCCCACAACCCAAGCCACCATTCTAGCCTGGAGGAAACTGCTGTCATCCACTAGTCAGAACCCCTTAGCTGCACAATTCCGCATCCCGCATCAAACCTTAGAAGTACTAATACCCTATTTGAAGACTAACGCATGGAGATCCCTGGGTATCCGATGGGTGGACGAGTTACTTTCATCGGGCACCATTAGGTCTTGGGCAGAAATTTCCTCCCGCTACAACCTACCGAAATCAATGTCTTACTCGTATTTACAAATCCACCGATTTCTCCATAAATTTCCACTGCCGGTTATAAACTTAGTTGCACCTTTGCACGCCTTCTTCACGGCCTCAGACGTAAAAGAGAAAGGTATTTCCCTGATATACAATTTCCTAGGAGGTAAATCACTGCCCACAAAACCCCCCCCCAATGCTTAAATGGGAGAAAGATCTCGAGGTACAATTCGAAACCCAAATATGGTCTAAATCCTTCCGAATAGTTTCTGCCGCTACTCACTGTGCAAACCACTGGGACCTGGCCCAAAAAATGATCTCACGTTGGTATAGGACCCCAGTCCTGTTATCAAAATGTATACCCTCTTATTCGCCCTTGTGCTGTAGAGGATGCGGACAACCGGCCAATATATATCACGTATTTTGGTCATGTGTGGGCATCTCTAGTTATTGGAGGCAAATATTTGCTACCATGTCCAATATCACAGGTAATCTCAGGACTCCTGAACGAGCCCTAGCCATACTACACCTAGGAATTCACGAATTCCCAAAGATACACCGCACGATAGTAACCCATATCCTGTTATCCACAAAACTCATAATTGCCAGACACTGGAAGAGCAACCTGGCACCCAACCAAGCAGAGGTACTAGCGCAAGTTAACCTTAACTATCAATATGAAAGATTGCTAGCGTTAAGGGTTGAGGATTCTATGACTAGCTTTGAATCTCAATGGGCAGCTTGGTCTACATGGTATCCGAACCAACAAGTCACAGGTCATTAGAGACATTGCTAAGGTCACTGATGTTGACGATATTACTGTTATTGTACTTATACAAGTTTCGAAACTATCACTCTTAGCCCCCGTTCACACTGGGGCGACCTGTCAGGCCACCTGGTCGCCTGACAGGTCGCCGTAGGTCGCCTTCCATAAAGAAGCTGCGGACCCGTTCTAATAGGAGCGACACAAGTCGCTCCGACTTAGAAAAAGGGTCCGGAGCTTCTTTGGGGTGACCCGGAGCGACCTGCATAGACTTCAATGTTATGAAGTCCGTGCCGGCCGCTCCAAGGTCGCGGGGCGAGCAGCGCGCCGCGATCTATGAGGTCGCCCGGCAAAGTAGCGTCTCCCCAGTGTGAACGGGGCCTTACTTCTGTTGAAATTTGCTGAGCTGACATGTCTCATTGGCAATGTTTATCTGTTTATCTGTATTTTTCTTTTGAGTGCGAATGGTTAATGTCTCATTCACCACATTGCAATGTTATTTTTTTGTTATTTTGTTTGCTAAAACCTTAATAAAAATCACTTTAAATATAAAAACCCAGAAAATTATAGCTATATATAGCTTAAAATGTGCACTGAATAATGCGACAGAGCACCAAGATGGAGGGTGATGCCAAAAATGGGTGTTTTGTCAAACACAGAAAACTATTGCAGTATTTCAAGCTTGTTTTTATCACACATGCAGCAAGAAAGGGCTGTAAAACTGTGTATTTTGCCCAAAAAGGGTGTTTTCTGACTAACACAGTAGGACAGCAGCTTGAATTCTACAGGTACAGATGCAGCAAGCAAGGGCTATACAATTATGGATTTTAGCCCAAAAAGGGTGCTTTTAAAAACCCAGAAAATTATAGCTATATATAGCTTTAAATGCACACAGAATATGCTGGTGCACTGAGCTTGCATAAACCCCCCCCCCCCCCCTGCTGCCCACCTAACTAACAGATGGATAAAAGTATTTTTTCTCTGTCACTGGGATCAGGGCAGGGTAAGAAGATTGTGCACTGCACCCACACAACAAAAACTATGTAGATGAGTTGAAGTTCTGATTAAAGAATAATATTAATGATTCTGTCCTCCTTCTATATTCTCTCCTTCTCTCCCTCAATGCAGCAGCGCCCTAGTACACAACAAAATCTATGTAGATTAATTAGAATGATGAGAGATTCTCTCCTACTCCTATGCTTTCCCTCAAAGCAGCAGCTGCAGGCAGCCTTTCCCTACACTAGATAGAGGAGAGTGACGCGTGGCGCTATGTGACTCCAGCTTATATAGAGTCTGGGTCACATGCTGCACTGGCCAATCACAGCCATGCCATTAGTAGGCATGGCTGTGATGGCTTCTAAGGGCACACCAGTTAAACGCTTGTGGATTGGCTGCCCTGCATCTTTTTTTACGCGCCATTAAATTGCCGGACACAGAACTCAATAACGAATATACAGTACGATGTCCGGGTTCGGGTCCGGTACCCGAACTTTACAGTTCGAGTTCACTCAACCCTGGTTATAGGATGTATACAAGTGACCGATTAACAATACTCTCACAGATATGATGTAATCAATAGCCCTATAAATGAGATGTGCTGGTTATAGGATGTACGCAAGTGACCGATTAACAATACTCTCAGTGATATGATGTAATCAATAGCCCTATAGATGAGATGTGCTGGTTATAGGATGTACGCAAGTGACCGATTAACAATACTCTCACTGATATGATGTAATCAATAGCCCTATATAGGGATGAGCTTTGAGTTCGAGTCAAACATTGGCTGTTTGCTTGTTTGTCGAATGACAAACAAATGGGCTTCTTCGCGGGAACTTCGAGTTCCCGCATTATCATGGACTCTCTGACCTCTGAATTAAAATAAATAAATCCCTGGCTGGCCGGGTTAATCGATCTCATGGCTCTTTCATTGCAAGCCTGGTATTCTACCGGCTACGCCACCAAGCCTGCTTAAGCTCAGCCTTCTCTCCTTAACTTTTATCTCATCCACTGTGTGTAGGGTGAGATAGGAATTAGTTAGGCAGGGAAAGTGTAATCCACCTAGCTGTACTGGATGGCGGTGTAGCTGGTAGAATACCAGACCTGTAATGGCAATGGTTGTGTGATTGAATCCCAAGCAGTGAGAGATAGTTTTTTGCGTTTTAGTTTGTTGAGATCAATGCTATATATATATATATATATATATATATATAGGCACTTCAGTTTATATCAGCTTATGTCAGTGTTGCTGGAATAAAAAAGGGAGGCCCGGAGCAGGAGCGGAGCGATAGCATAGGGCCAGCATGACTAGGTGGACAGGAGAGTGTAGGGGTTAAGTTAGGAAACAAGTAGACAGTGGTGTCATGGGGGGAGCCTAAGTTGTTTAGTTAGCTTAGGGGAGGTGGGGCTAGCAGGCAGGAAGAGGTGGGATCTGCTGGGGGGCGCCAAAATCCCCTCACTTGGCAGAAGAAGCGTCCAGGGTGAGGTAGTGTCCCCCTCGCCTCCCTCCCTCCGTGCCTGGTGCCCTCCGGCTGTCTGCCCCTGCTGTGCCTGGCTTTTCCTCCCTTCCCCTGGGCTGCACATCGGGCTCTCTCCTGTCTTCGGTGCACATCGGGCTGTCACATCCTCCCCCCCTCCCTCACCCCCTCGGTGGCGGCAGCGGCGCTGCGGCTGCGCTGCCTCTCACCCTCTCCTCTCACTCCTCCCCCGCTCTTCCGACACGTGTGGAGCTCTGTTCTGGCCAAGTGAAGCGGTGGATTCCGTCTCCCGCCCCTCCCCCCCGCAGGCTATACCCTCGCCCTCTCTCCTTCCATGTGCAGGGCTCCTCAGACTCACAGTTGTGCGGCAGTGCACTCGCCCCCCCCCCCCCTCCTGGGCTCCCTTCCCGGCCGGACCGCTCTTCCTCCCCTTCAGGTTGCTGTGAGTCCGCGTGTGGGCAGTCGGCCCCCCCTCCCCCCCCGCTCCAGCAGGCTTGCTTCCCGGCTGTGCGGCTCCTCTCCCTCCTGCTGGGGCACGCTGACATCCAGCCAGCCCCCGCAGCTTCTACCCCCCCCTGCTTTCGGCTGGCTTTCTCCTCCACTTTCTCCCCCGCACCTGCCTGCTGTCCCCTGCTTATCCCCACTAGATATGGCCGAGCTGGATGGCTTGCTCTTCCGCCTCCGCACCGCGGCCGCGGTTCATGGGGCGGCCTGGGTCCAGGCTCAGGTCACGGCGGTTCTGGGTGAACAGAGCCCCGCCGCGTCGGCGGGGGGGGGGGGACTCCACTCACGCTTGGAGAACCAGGCCTCCGGAGCATTTCTCCCCGGACTCCCCCCGTGCTGTGAAATCCCTTAGGAGCCCCAATCGGGTCCCTCCAGGCCCGCCGGCGAAGCGTGCCACTGCTTCGGCCGGCGGCGCGGCTGGGAGGAATCCTCGGCAGCAGCGGAGCTCAGGGGGTGGGAGGGGTAGGCTTGCCTCAGTTTCCTCTCCCCCTCCCCCTGGGTGGCAGTCGGGCAGGAATGCGGACTCCTCCCCTGAGGTTAGCGGTGTTGGGGAGGAGTCTCGGCGGGGGAGGAGCAGTGATGCGGCTGCCGGGCCCTCCGGTGCCTTGGCCGGCAGCCCCCGTGGGTGCCCGAGACCCTCTAGGCCCGGGGCTTCAGATTAGCGGAGGGGCACGGGTCGTGCCACAGCGGGCGCTCCAGGCTCGGGGCGTGCTGCCGGAACATCATCTGGAGGCGGGACCGGTGTGCGGGGAGCCGCAGGACGACCACACGGTTCGCGGGCATCTGGGGGCAGGCCCCCTGCATGGCCCTCCGCAGAGGCATCTACACCTGCGATGGATCGATCAGAAGGCGAGCTGTCAGGTTCGGACGAGGAGGCGACTTTGAGCGGCCCAGATGAGAGGGCTTCCGGAGCAGCGGCTGGCGGGTCCACCCCTGGGCAGCCCGGTGAGACTTCTGTGTCTGTCTGTGATTCTTTACGTGAAATGTTGGGTTTAGGTGGGGGCGGCGCGTTGGGGTCGCGGTTGCTCAATGGAGGGGGGGTCAACTGTCCAGTTGGCGGGTGGTACGCCTGCTGCTGTGGGGTCGGATGGGACGTTAGTTTCCTTGCTGTCTGGTCTGCGGGAGCTGGTCGGGCGCTTCGACGCGCAGGGGGGTGCTAGCCCCTTGCCAGCGGCGGCGTGGGTCCCGCCCGCTTCTGGGGGGGTGACGGCGGGGCTTGCGCCAGCGCCTGGGGTCCAGGGGGCGGTTGGCGTGCAGGCCGTGGCGGTTGAGCCGTCGCCTGCGGACGCTTCCACATTGGTGGGGGACGCGGCAGGGGGGTCGGAAAAGGGGGCTGCCGTTGGAGACTGTGCTAAGAAGGGGGACACGGTCCGGTTGGATAACTCGGCGAGGTGCGAAGTCTATGTTTGCTTCGAGGGACCGTTGGGTGCGCATTTGAAGGCGGAGGTCAGGGAGAAGATTGTCAAGGGTGAGTACGTGGAAATCTTTACTCTTTTGCCGCTGGAAAAATTTAACTTGGATAGGATCAAGCCGGAGGAGAACAAGAAGGAGAAGGGAGAAGCTAACTGGTTGCAGGCGTTCGCGATTCTAGCTAGTGTGATTGGGGACCATAAAGACATTAGCCTCTGGATGTGGCTTATGTCGTCGGCGTGGGCTTCCCCGCAGTTTTTTCCAGGGGGGGGTTCTTCTACCCCCGGGCAGTCGGCCACAAAGCGGCGGGGTTGCAGTTGGCAATTCAACGAGGGTTCCTGTAAGTTCGGGGGGTCCTGTCGCTACAAGCACGAATGCTCGGGTTGCGGGGGTGCCCATCCGTTGTCCCGCTGTTTCAAGCGGGGTAAGGGAAGCTCCGGGGAGCCTGGTCAAAAAAGGGACGACGCCGATGATCTTGGAAAAGATGCTGCCTTTTCTAAGTAGATACCCTGATAGGGCAGCGGCTCAACTCCTAGAGGCCGGGTTTTCAGATGGTTTTCGCATTCCTTGCTCCATGGCTACCATTCCCCCCTCATGCGCGGAATTTGCGGTCCGCACTGCAGCATACTGTGGTGGTGTCCGACAAGCTAGCGAAGGAGGTGGCGTTGGGTCAGATGGGTGGCCCATTTCCTGCTCCTCCATTGCCTAATTTGGTGGTTTCACCGCTGGGTGTGGTGCCCAAAAAGGAGGTCAATAAGTTCAGTCTCATTCACCATCTCTCTTTCCCAAAGGGGAGGTCGGTGAATGACGCGATTGATTCGGCAGCCTGCACGGTGGCTTATACGCCTTTCGATGCTGCTGTGTTTTGGGTTCGGTATTATGGGCGGGGGGCACTCATGGCGAAGGCTGATATTGAAGCCGCCTTTTGGCTGCTTCCGGTTCACCCAGATAGTTTTCACCTGTTGGGTTGCCGGTGGCAGGGGGCTTATTATGTAGATCACTGCCTCCCTATGGGTTGTTCCATTTCTTGCGCATTGTTTGAGACGTTCAGCTCTTTTGTGGAGTGGGTGGTGCGGGACGTGTCTGGGACGAATTCCCTCATTCATTATTTGGATGATTTCCTTTGCGTGGGTCCGCCTTCCTCCAATGTGTGTGCCGTGCTTCTTGCTACGTTGCAGCACATCGCGGTTCAGTTTGGGATTCAGCTTGGGCTGGAAAAAACGGAGGGCCCTACCACGATGCTTAGCTTCTTGGGCATTGTGGTGGATTCCGACACTATGGAATGTCGCCTGCTGGAGGACAAGCTTTCGGCTCTCAAGTCGGAGATTCAGGCTGTCTTGAGCCTTCACAAAATCCAGCTTCGCTCCTTGCAGTCGTTGTTGGGCAAACTTTGCGTGCCGGATTTTGCCAATGGGTCAGGTTTTTTGTAGGAGGTTGTCGGCGGCCACGGCGGGAGTAACATTGCCCACGCACTTTATCCGCCTCAACAAGGACCAAAGGGAGGACCTGCGACTGTGGCAAAGTTTCTTGGTCGACTACAATGGGAGGGCTTTATGGATGTCGGGGCCTGTCAGCAATTTTGACCTGGAGCTGTACACGGACGCGGCGGGTTCCACTGGTTATGGGGCTTTTAATCGTGGGCGGTGGAGCGCGGCGCCTTGGCCTGCGTCATGGTCGGAGGCAGGTCTCCTTCGGAACATGGTACTTTTGGAACTGTTTCCGGTGGTGCTCGCCATGGAGATTTGGGGGAACGCATTCCGGGATTTGAGGGTTCGTCTGCACTGGGAGCTGGTGGTTTGGCTGCTGCGACAATTGGTGTTGCGTTGCCTTAAATTGAACGTTTTTCTTTATGCTGTGCACATTCCAGGGGTGGTAAACACGTTAGCTGATGCCTTGTCTCGTTTTCAGTGGGACCGGTTTCGAGAGCTGGCGCCAGAGGCGGAGCAACAAGGGGTCCCATGTCCCGATTGGCTGTGGGAGATTGCCTTGGGGTCCTCGCCGGCTGGATCCAACAGTCTGTGAGTGAGGCTACGTGGTCAGCATATTCCAAAGTATGGCTCGAGTGGTGGGAGGTGCTGCGTGTGGCGGAGCGGGATAGCGGGGATCCGGAGGTTCGGTGGGTGGTTCTTTACTTTCTACTTTTTCTGGTTCTTTACAGTTTGAGAAGGGTGGGTCGGCGTCTGCCGTGGCTCGCAAGTTGGCCGGCAAGCTCTGAAGGGGTATGGGCGGGCACATCGCCGTAAGGACGGTAGGCGCCCTGTATCCTTTCACCTCTTGCAGGATATTTACCTACCTTTAATCTACCTTGGGTACGCTGTGTTTTTCTGCTTATGAAGTCCTCCTTTTTCGGGCAGCGTTCTAAGGGTTTTTCGGGGGGGCCTGTTGGCGCAGGATGTGTCCTGCCGGGAGGAGGAGGTTCACATTTTGCTCCGTCGGTCCAAAACGGATCAGTTGGGTAGAGGCGTGCGGGTCCGGTTGTTTGCAATGCCGGCATCGCCTTTGTGCCCGGTTAGCGCTTGCGAGTGCTTTTTTGGCCGTACGGGCGCAGGTGGGTGGCTCGTTTTTAGTGCATGCTGATGGGGCTTCCTTGTCCAGATATCAATTCATCGGGGTGTTCCGTAAGTGTTTAAGTGTCTTGGGTTTGGATGCGAAATGCTATGCCTCACACTCCTTCCGCATTGGGGCGGCCGCGGAGGCCGCCCCATGGGGGTTGGATGAGGATGCGGTTAAGCGCATTGGTAGGTGGGATTCGAAGAGGTTTTCGTTGTATGTTCGTCCTCATCTGTTGTGATTGTCGTTGGGGATTTGGTATGTGCGTCTGTGTTTGTACAAGGAACCTGCGGGGGGTTTGCTGTTATTTTGCCTTTTGTTTTGTTTCTTTCAGGTGAACCGTGCCTCGTCTGGATATTGGGACACTCCTATGTGTTTTAGGGTGCCAGGCGAGCAGATGTCCGTCCCAGTGGTAGACAGCTAGGTTTTACCAGACAGGAAGCCTGCGTCCGCTGGCTGGGGGTGCCGGGTATGATGTGGAGCAGAGTGGTGCCTGAGGTCAATAAATTTGCTCGGTGGGACAGGCATCCGAAAGTGCTGGTGCTTCATGTGGGGGGTAATGATCTGGCGGTTAGATCCATGCGGGAACTTATACGGGACATAAAATTGGATTTCCTGCGTCTCCGTATGTCCTTCCCGAACCTGATCATCGTCTGGTCTGACAAAGTCGCCCGTACTTCCTGGCGTTTGGCCAGGTCGGTGGAGCGTGCCAACAGGGCCCGCATAAAAGTTAACAAAGCGGTGGGGAAATTTGTCTGTCGCAATGGGGGCGTGGTCGTTAGGCACCTGGAGTTGGAGGTTGAGACCTGGAGGTACTTGCGGGGCAATGGGGTGCACCGAAATGCCGTGGGGACTGACCTGTGGGCTCTGGGGTTGCAGGACGGTATACAGAGGGCGTTGGGGGTGTGGAGGGGCACTCAAGGGTAAGGTTTCACCCTTGGCGTGCGGTGGCGTCCTTTTGTTGGTCTTTGCTGGCAGGTGCAAGAACCTTTAAGTCAAGATAATGGTTCGGGACCCACTGGTGGTAGGTCCCTCTGGTGCGTTCCAGTTGAGGTCAGTTTGACTGGAAGGAAACATGGGTACACTGCGGGTAGAGTGTTGTCTCAGAGCTGGAGTTTTGCGGCTGGAGGCCTAGTATGTTTAAGTGGGCCCGAAGTGTAGTATTTATCTGAACATTAAAATGGGGGGCCTCAAAGACCAACAAAAGCTTTAACTGTTTTTTGACGTTTCTGTTTTAAGGAATGGTTTTTCATTTATGTTAATTTATGTTAATTTAATTTGAAATTGGTTAATAAAAGGGCTGCTATGGCCAATTTTATTCCACTTACGGTGTCGTCTCGATTATTGGGATAAGGTAAAGGTGAAAGGGTGCAAGTGGGTGGTGGGTTGGCCGTTCAGCCAGGTTTTATAGTGACATCTGTTCTACGCTAGTCATGGCGTGGGGTCCCCCCCAGTCCATACCATATATGGTATGGATTCTAAGGGGAACCCCGCACCAAAATTTATAAAAAAAAAATGGCGTGGGGTTCCCTCTAAGTTCCATACCAGACCCTTATCCGAGAACACAGATTGGCTGGCCAGGATGGGGGTGGGGGCGAGCACCCCCCCTGAACCATACCAGGCCACATGCCCTCAACATGGGGGGTGGGTGCTTTGGGGAAGGGAGGGCTCAGCCCCCCCTACCCCGAAGCACCTTGCCCCCATGTTGATGGGGACAGGGGTCTCTTCCCCACAACCCTGGGCTGTGGTTGTGGGGGTCTGCAGGGGGAGGCTTATCGGAATCTGGAAGTCCCCTTTAACAAAGGAAACCCCAGATCCTGGCCCCCTCTACATGAATGGATATGGGTTACATGATACCCCTGCCCATTCATCAAAAAAGTGTACAAAAAATATTGACAAAAGCCAGTTTTGGAAAAGTCTTTTATTAAAAAAATAAAAAAATACTGTCCCCCAATAATCAGTTGCCGGCTGCCCGAAAAAATAGAAAAAAAGAAGCTCCTGCTTCTCCAGATGCTTCCCGTGGAATGAGCTGTTTTGATTTTGACAGCTCTTTTATAGTGACCGGAGTCACAAGCCATTGCACAATGCACTGCTCAAGTGCAGTGAATAAATTACTGACGTCAGTAATTTATTCACTGCACCTAAAGCAATGGATTATGGGAGCTGTCAAACTCAGATAGAAGCTAGTTAGCCAGACAGAGTCCTGGGTTAATCAGCTGCCTCGGTGGCATAGCTGTTAGAATAACAGGCTAGCAAGTGAGAGGCTATGAGTTTGCATCCTTGGCCCAGTGGGTGATTAATAGTCACTTAAATTTAAGCCTTAAAATGAGGACTTGTGATTTTTTGTGTTCGTATGTTCGCTACAACATTTCCCCTGTTCGAGACAGGGGGGTGTTCGGGATGTGCTGGTTATAGGATATACGCAAGTGACCGATTAACAATAGTCTAACTGATATGATGTAATAAATAGCCGTATAGATAGGGAAAGATGTAATGGGTATACAGTGTAGGCAATGACCTGATATGATGTAATTGATAGCCCTATATATAGAGAGATCTAGGTTTGGTATATGGTGTATGGTATGCACTACTAAATATACTTCACTATCTGATCTCTGAACTTGTAAAAAGCACAAATCTCTCTCCCTCCCTACACTGCTAGGAATGTCTCACTGACACTGCACTGTCTGACAAACTGCAAAGAAACAATTCTTTCCCTGCCTCAAACACGTTCCTGACCCTCCCTACACTGCTAGGAATGTCTTTCTGCACTGTCTGACAAACTCCAAAAAAGCTACTCTCTCCCTGCCTCACACGTTTTCCTCTCCTTGTCTCCTCGCCTGCAAAATCACACGGGCAGTCTTTATATAGTGTGGGGCGGGTACTTGGCCCCTGAGCCACGATTGGCTAAAGGCAGCCTGCCTTTAGTCCAATCATGGCAGAGATCATTTGATTGGCCAAAGCATGAGGTCAGGGTGCATGCTTTGGCCAATCACATAACGTGCTTCACACACTGCGCATTATGGGATCTCAAATTTCCCGCGAAGAAGCACATTTGTTCGTCATTCGACGAACGATCGAACAACTGATGTTTGAGTCGAACTTACCTTCGACTCAAACTCGAAGCTCATCTCTAGTAGAGATATCTCTGTCAGTACAAGTAAAGTCCCAGACTGGGGAGGCGGAGAGCAATATCGGAGCGTGTGATAGGTCAGTGATCCCTAATGGGAGGGAGGCGGGGGTAACTTTCACTACCATGACCACTAATGCAGGGGGATTAACTCTCACTGCCACTGACTACCATTGTTGGGGGTAAATGTAACTGCCATGACCACCAATGCAAGACAGAATGGGCGTGTTCATTTTCACTGCCATTGACCACCAACGTTGGGCAAGTGTCTAAATTTCACTGACAGTGCCATGTGTCACCAGTACTGGTGGTTATTATTACGTCCACTGACACTGATGTTAGGGGTTATTATTACATCAACTGACACCAGTGCTGGGGGCTATTGCATCCACCATCGCCAAAGTTGGGAGTTATTATTACATCCAATGACACCAATGTTGTGATTACTATTGCATCCACTGACACTAATGTTGGAGGTTTAAAATTGCATCCACTGACACCAATGTTGGGGGTAATTATTGCACTCACTAACACCAATATTATTGCACTTACTGATATTACTGTTGGTGGTTATCTTTGCGTCCACTGACACCAATGTTGGGGGTTATTATTACATCAACTGTCACCAATGCTTGGGGTTATTATTGCATCCAATGACACCAATGTTGGGGATCATTATTGCACTCACTGACGCCAATGCTGGGGGGGATTATTGCACTTACTGACACCACTGTTGATGGTTATCATTGCGTCCACTGACACCAATGTTGGAGGTAATTTTTGCATCCATTGACATCAATGTTGGGGGTTATTATTGTGTCCACTGGCACCAGTGCTGAAAGTTATTATTGGGTCCACTGACACCAGTGCTGGGGGTTATAATTGCATCCACTTACACCAATGCTGGGGGTTATTATTGCATCCACTGACACCAATGTTGGGGGGATTATTGCACTCACTGACACCAATGTTGGTGGCTATCATTGCGTCCACTGACACTGATGTTAGAGGTAATTATTGCATCCACTGACATCAATGTTGGGGGGATTATTGTATTCAATGACACCAATGCTGGGGGTTAATATTACATTCACTGATATCAATGCTGGGGGTTAATATTATGTCCACTGACACCGATGCTGGGGGTTATAGTTACATCCACTGACACCAATGCTGGGGGTTAATATTACGTCCACTGACACCAATGCTGGGGGTTATAATTACATCCACTGACACCAAGGCTGGGGGTTAATATTATGTCCACTGAAACCAATGCTGGGGGTTCTTGTACTCCAAGATCTTTAGTGTGCATTGCAATATGCTGTAAAAAATGCAGTGCAATTGTTCAGCTATTTTGTGGCCCTCCAGAGGTTAAGGGGGCAGCACTTTGTTGGCACTCTATAATTTTTCAGTTGACTACCACTGCTCTACATTTTTGTACAGAACATTGGGGATTGCATTGTGTTTGTGTGCAATAAAATTCATTATAGAATATTTTTTCCTGAAAATAAGATTTGAATAACAGTTGCACAAATTTTATTCAACATAAAAAATTGCTACAACCATAATTGTATTCTACATGGCCTCTGCCTGAAGACCCAAAGCTGGTAACCATTGCAGCACCGAAATTTCAGAGCCAGGAAGAGGACAGGGCATCTCTGCAGTGAAGATTTATTCAGGATCCAGCTTTCTGCATGAACGGAGGCATACTTCATTACAGGTAAGGGTAGTGATGGAAACTGTAGGCAGGGCTGTCTTAATGCATGGTCACCCCTGAGCAGTGCCCAGGGGCCCCATGTATGATGTATTACATCATACATGCCAACTGTCCTGGATTTGCCCAGACAGTCACACTTTCTACTAAGCAGTCCCAGGATGACCGTGTCCTGGGCAGCATCTCATAAACTGAACTGTGCCCTCCTGATCCCAGTATTTTGTCCTCCTGACTCCCCCTGTACTGTGCCCTTCTGCCCTTTGTGTTTGAGCATGGCCGGACATGTTTGAGAGGAGCTCTGTCGGCCGCTCACAGAATCTGCTGCAATCCTGCTTGTTCCCTGCCGCTCTCTCTCACAGAAGTGACCCGCTGTGACACCCGCTCATCCCCCTGCAGCCATGAGCAAGGATCACTCCTCAGTTTGCCCGCATGGAGAAGCAAGATGGCCGCGGCCCTCCTCTCACATGGAGCAGCAGCATGGTGGCGGGAGAGCCTGTGAAGCCTGGCGTTTCCACGGCTGAGAAAACGGGTAAGCTTACTCTAGAGCAAGTAAATGCTCAACTTCTGGAAGCCATCACTGCCTGCAATACTTCTCTAACAGGTAAGGATGGAGGAAATTAAGGTGGACATTGGCCTCATGCGCCATGACATGCAGAAAGTGCGGGAGTGGGTGACAGAGACTGAAAAGAGGATCTCCTCCATTGAAGATGACTTTTCCCCTTTCCCTGCTCTGGTGTCTCCCGCGGAAAAACAAATATCCTTCTGGTTTCAGAAGTCTGATGATCTTGAAAATCGCCTTATATGCAATAATGTCAGAATGGTGGGGCTCCCTGAGAAGGCAGAAGGTCAGAACCCTGGAGACTTTATTGAGGCCTGGTTTAAAGCTACTTTTCCTGATGCCCAGTTTTCATCTGCCTTCGCGGTTGAGCGGGCACACTGGGTCCCTGCCGAGCCGCCTATACCCGGTCCTGCCCCCTGGCCTTTATTGGCTCACTTATTGAACTGTAGAGACTGCGACCTGATCCTCCACAATGCCCGCCAGAAAGGCCAGCTGTGGTTTGAAAATGCTCACATCTCCATATTCCCTGACTTCTCAATTGAGTCACAGAAGCAGCGAGCCACATTCACGGAGATCAAGAGGAAGTTAAGGAAGAACGGGATTATTTATTCCATGTCCTACCCAGCTCACCTAAAAGGTCATATGGAAGGACAGGAGAGCATTTGTGCTAGCAGAGATGATTGTGAGTATTTGTGCTAGGAAGGGACATGAGATTTGAAGTGGTGGGGGGAGGATTTGTACTCAGAGAGGAATTTTGAGGGATAGAGAATTTGAACTAGGAGGGGGATTTTTCTGGGGGAAGGGGGTGGATTTGTGCTGGGGCCATATCAGGAATGAGAGGAATTGAGCGAGGGGGGGGGGGGGGGGTTGGGGGCAGATATGAGTAAGAAAAGGGATTTATGCTTAGTGGGTAAGCATTCAGATTAGTGCTCAATTTATGCTCATAAATCCTGGGTGGGGGGGGGGCACAATTTGGCATGTTTGATGACCTTATCCCAGCACTGGCTAGCATGAATGTTCCACCTTTGTACACTGCTCGAAAAAATCAAAGGAACACTTTGAAAACACATCAGATCTCAATGGGGAAAAATCTCATGCTGGATATCTATACTGGAATGGACTGGGTAATGTGTTAGTATCTATACTGGTATGGAATGGGTAATGTGTTAGCATCTATCAGGGCCGATCCTAGGGTCACAGACGCCTGGGTGCAGAAATATTTCTGGCGCCCCACGTGAGCGCGGTCACCTTACTAACACCTCCCCTTTACAAATGTTTCTATGGCAACGAGTCAATGGCACAACACCTGAGGATAACGCTCAACAGCTTATCACCAGTAATTCTAAACCTTTGAGTTTACAGTTTTAATATATGTGATAATGAGTTACAATATAGAAACATCCCTTTAAAAAGCACTCTAAATTCAGCATTAGAAGAAAGAAGTTGAGAGAATGCTGCTACCGGGGAGGGGCCTCCTAATGGCGCCAGAGAGAGGAGAGTAGCTTGATCCCTGAGAAGTTCCCCTTCGGGATGCTGACTATCATGGAAGCTGCTCCCATCCCGCCCACCCGCTAAACCCCACAGACCCTATACCGGACTGCCGCTAAGTTCCCCTATCAGGTCCCGTGAGATCCGGCACGATCCGGCGCTTGCTGAAGGGAGGAGCCGGGGACGTGGTCGAGAGCCGGAAAGGAGAAAAGACACTGCAGGCGCCGGGAGGCGAGCCCGACGTGTGGTGTAAGAAGGACCAGCGAGGATGGATCTCTTCGGTGGTGTTTGAAGTGCCGGTCCCCAGGGAGACAGGAGCCAGTGTCGGCAAGAAACGTACAATAAGCCCTGGAGGCTGAGAAGGTGAGAGGGGAAATACTCCCCACCTGACGGGAATAGACTCTGCCACACTGTGTAAATATTATGCAAAGCTAAAACTCCTGTTTGATATAGCAAACAAACCCTGTCTGTCAGGGATTTGACAGGATTGAAGAAAGGCTGCATACTGTGTAACAATCTAGTGATAAGACTGTTGCAAAGCATCTTTGAAACTGTTACTGGTATTTATGACTCTGTGATCTAGAGTATAAATAAGAACAGGTGGTTAATTAAAGGAACTGTGCTTGACAATGTGATAAAAAACGGAAAATTGATATCAAATACTTACCGTAATTTTCCTTTCCTGATGGACTCCATGGCAGCATACGTTCGGGTAGGCTCCGCCTCCTCTCCTACCTCATAGGACCCCACTCCCATAAATCTTTGCTCCCTTTCAGCATCAGTGTTCTGTAACTAGCCTACTCAGGAATTGGGAGGGGACTCCTGCTGCCATGGAGTCCATCAGGAAAGGAAAATTACGGTAAGTATTTGATATCAATTTTCCGTTTTCCTGACAGACTCCATGGCAGCATACGTTCGGGAAATAACTCGCTATACACTCCCGGGTGGGAAGATGCTGAACAAAGAAAAAACTTTAATTGGCACTGTCAATTGACAAAACTTGAACGCCAAAGTTAACTGAAGATAAAGCAGCAGGTTCTACACAGTAATGTGTAAGAAAGGTATTCACAGACGACCAGGCGGCTGCTTTGCAGATTACGTCAGGCGCGACATGTTTAGAAACAGCCCAGGACGTAGCGATGCTTCTGGTAGAATGAGCTGTAATCGCCTCTGGAGGAGCCAAGCCTTTTGCTCTATATGCCCATTGTACAGCCTGAACAATCCATGCAGCCACTGCTCTTGAAGAAGCACGCCTTCCTTTCTTATTTCCATGGAGAAGAACGAACAGGAAATCTGATTGACGGAAGGAGGATGTGGCTTCTAAGTATCGACTCAGAGTGTCGCCCACGTCCAGAGGATGGACTAAGGACTGCTCATCTGTTCTGAAGGTGGGAAGAACTATCTCAGAATTTTCGTGGAAGACAGATGTTACTTTAGGGTTTGACCCCAGCATAGGGATTAGGACCACTCTATCTTGAAAGAAGGTCAGAAAAGGCTCTTTGCAGCCCAGATTGTGTATCTCTGAAACCCTCTTAGCAGAGGTGATAGCCACCAGAAATACCGTCTTCAGCGTAAGCTCCTTGATGGACATGGAAGCAACATCTTTTGAAGTAAAGAAGTCCAAAACCAACGGAAGATCCCATTTCGGGAATCTTGGCTTTCTCTGCGGCCTTAGCCTGACTGCACCCTTAAAAAACTGTTGGATCAGTTGATGTCTTGCCCACTGAATCCCGGTGAAAGCAGAGATGGCAGAAACTTGTACCCGGAGAGAACTAACCGAGAGGGATAGATCCAACCCGGACTGTAGGAAACTCAAGATTTGCTGAATAGTAGGGGCGCCTGCTGAACCCAAGCTCCGAGCTTGATGACTCATAAACCTTGCCCAGATCCTCTCATAAACTCTGTTGGTACTGGCTCTTCTAGAACTCATAAGAGTGGGAATCACCTCTTCTGGACATCCGAGAGCCTCCAACCTCCCCCTCTCAAGAACCAGGCCTTGAGGTGTAGCCGCGCAGGGCATGGATGAAGAGTAGGACCCTGCGATAGAAGGTCTGGCCTGAGAGGAAGAGGGATCGGATCCCTGAAGCTGAGAAGGGACAGCAGAGGAAACCAAGGCCTGTTGGGCCAGAAGGGAATTATTGCTATGACCTCCACTTCCTCCATCTTCAGTCTCCGAAGGAATTGGAGTACTATTGGCACCGGAGGAAAGGCATAGGCAGACTGGAAGTTCCATCTGTCTGTGAGGGCATCCACTCTGAAGGCTCGGGGATCCCAGAACCTCGTATAATACTTCTGGAGTTTCTTGTTGCGTGGACTCGCAAAGAGATCCACCTCCGGTGAGATTCCCAGAGACAGAACCCAATTGAACACCTCCTGATGGAGGGACCATTCGTTGTTGTCCAACTGAAATCTGGACAGGAAGTCTGCTTCCGTAGTCAACACTCCTGGTACAAAGACCGCCGAGAGATTGGCCAGATGTTGCTGGGCCCAGGACATAATTGGTTCTGTTTCGTGGAGTAGAGACATGCTGCGAGTTCCACCTTGCCTCTTGAGGTATGCCACTGCCGTGGTGTTGTCCATCCTGAGTAACACTGAGGCTCCCTGAGTCAGATGGTGAAAAGCCTGAAGGCGGCTCGTAACTCTAGGATGTTGGATACCACTCCGTGACTGGAGAAATTCCACCTGCCTTGTGCCACTTCCGCCAGGCAATGGGCTCCCCAACCGGTACTGCTGGCATCGGAGGTTATCGTCACCCAGGAAATTGGAGCAATTGAGTGGCAGTTGGTTAGATTCGCACGGCGTAACCACAATGGAAGGCACCCCTTCATGAATGGTGTTAGGTAAATGACTTGTGATAAGTTCTCTGTCGTCCATTGATGTAGAAACCCTTTCTGGAAGGGTCTCAACTTCCACAGAGCCCACTTCACCATGGGCGAGGTAGCTACTAGAGTCCCTACCACCTTTAGACACTGACGAGCAGTGAGATGGGAGGCAGCAAGAGCGAAAGCCACCCTGCTCTGGACTACTGGGATTTTCTCCTCTGGTAGAGATATGGTGCAATTCAACATGTTGAACAGTGCTCCGAGAAATACCAGGGACTGCGTGGGTACCAGATGGCTCTTCTCCAAATTGAGAATCCAACCGAACTCTCGAAGAGTAAGGATCACCTGCTCCAGATGTATCAGTAGCTGGGACCTGTCCTGGGACAGAAGAAGAAGATCGTCCAGGTAGTGATGTAATCTGATACCTCTGGTTCTGATGAGGGCCACAATTGCCAACAGCGTCTTGGAGAAGGTGCGAGGCGAAGTCGAGAGCCCGAAGGGAAGACATGTAAATTGCATGTGGACATGATTGACAGCAAACCTGAGGAACTGATGGTATTCTCTTGCCACAGGAACGTGGAAATACGCATCCTTTAGGTCTATTGATGCCAACCAATCCCCTGGAAGGACCGAATGTTGTATTGTGACCAGAGATTCCATTTTGAATCTCTCCCGATGGATAGATATGTTGAGATATGTAAGATCTATTACCGGGCGCCATGTGCCATTCTTTTTCTGGACGAGGAAGAGAGGTGAATAGACTCCCTGACCTCTTTCCGCTTCGGGAACTGGTACGACAGCTCGCTGATCCAGTAGGGTATCCACATAACTGAGAAGAACCTTCTTCTTTTCTGCTGCAGGAGGGAGGGAAGTTGCAACGAACCTGAGTTTGGGGACGTTGTCGAACGCCCAAGAGTGCCCTTGGGACACAATATTTAAAACCCAGGGATCCTGGATCGAGGCCGCCCAGACGTCCCGAAATTGGAGCAACCTGGCCCCTACCGGAACAGACTGGACGGGCCCAACCTCAAAAGGATTTAGTGGCCTCCCGGTCACCGGACGAAGAGCCTTTGGAATTTTTCTGAAAGGAGGTTTGTCTTGACTTCCAGCTTCTACCATAAGATTTTCCTGGTCTGTAGCTGCGCGCTTCCCTCGAACGATTAGTATTCTGTCTTCTTGGGAAGGAACGCTTCTGAGCGCCTGGGCGTTTATCCTGATGGAGGAACCCAGATTTTCCACCCGTGGCCCGAGTTATGGCTGCATCCAACTTATTCCCAAAGAGGGAAGAACCCTCAAAGGGAATTCGGCACCAAGCCTGTTTGGAGGCAGCATCGGCTACCCAAGGACGAAGCCAAAGGGCACGTTTTGCCGTAACAGAGGACAGCATAACTCGGGCCAAGAGGCGAATGGTGTCCAGAGACGCCTCCCCCAAGAAGCCCGCGGCCATCTTCAGCTCCTGAATCGGGGAGCTCCGAAGAGCTTCTTCCGAAACTCCTCCAAGAGTATCCTCAAGGGCGTTGATCCAAACTTCCATTGCTTTAGAAATTGTAGCCGAGGCCAAAGCTGGCTTACAGGCCATACCGGCTGAAAGATATGCCCGTTTAAGGTCAGCATCAATCCTCCTATCCAAAGGATCCCTAAAAGATGCTGTATCTTCCATTGGAAGAGTGACATGCTTCGCAAGACGCATCACTGCGGCATCCACACTGGGGGAAGACTCCAGATACTTCACCTCTTCCTGTTTAAAAGGATACATCTTTGTCATTTTTGTGGTCATGGAATTTTTCCTCTCCACCTTGTTCCACTCCTCAGAGATTATGTCTCCCAGCTCTCCTAAAAATGGAAAGTTTAACCGCTCCTTACACAGCTGCTTGAAATATTTCTTCTGCTTAGGCGAAGAAACAGCAGGATCTTCCCAGTCAAGGGCCTCTCTAACCGCCTTCACTAACGGGGAAACGAGACTGAACTCAAATCCAGAACCGGAGTCATCTGAATCGGATTCGGAATCTGACGGAAGAATAGAAGGATGGCTGGGCTGGGAAGACTCAAACGGATCCTGAAGCAAAAGATCTCTATCAGGGGAGTGGGACGGCCCTGCAGGAGCATTTGTCTTGTGAAAATCAGCGAGAGAGTCCTTGAGAACCCTGCGCACCACCTCCTCAATATGTTGGTCTGATTTTTCTCTTTCACCCGTAGCTTGGGCATAACAGGTTTTACATAGGGAGGAACCTTCCGGTATTACAGTGTGACATCCCCAGCATTTTTTCCCCTGCTGGCGTTCCACTTGGCCATAATGTGTGGAAGAGTGGCCATCGCGTCCCCTACTATGGGGGGAGCTGCGTTTAGATTTGGATGAGGAGCGCCGGTGCTGCGATTTTGTATGTCTGTCTTCGCTGCGTGCACGTGGCTGTTGATCAGGCCTAAAAGAGCTGGAGACAGACACATACAGCAGAGCATAAGAGACACTAAAAAGACACTCAGATCAATCTAGCTACAGGATCCAGCACATACCTTGAAAGAGCTGGCTGGCCACTAGGGGGCGGTGATGAGGTATCCATAGTATAAGCAGACTTTGTACTGAAGCTAGCTGGAGGGAGGACAGAAGACTATCAGTCTCAGTGTCATACAAACAGACCCCAGAAAAGGAAGAATCTTACCTCAATAAAGTATACCAGAGACTGGGGGAGGCTATCGATCTGCCGACCTTCCCACCAGCTCTGGTCAATTACCCTGTTTAAATATGCCGCCCCGAGGTGATCCCGAGGTACTGCGCATGCGCACGTGACGTCAGACATCGCGTCTGCACATGCGCGACGAAAAGACCTATCCGGAGCACACTGCGCATGCGCATAGGCGCCGGACAACCCGGAAGCGGCGGACAGGATCGCGGCCATGGCCGTGAGAAGCGGAACCGACAAGGAAAGAAGAAACCAGTATGTTAACAGGTGAGAGACCAACTAGACCCTATAATAATGGCACTACTGTATACTACGGGAAGGAAACATAGACATGCATTTTGGCAGTACAAAAGACACACAATAAATAAAAAGGATAAGAAACTTGGTCCCATATCAGGGCTTACCACCCTGCCGACGGCACAATCGAGTCCAGGAGACGCAGCACCAGCTTAAATCTTCAGGCAAAAAAAGGGCCACCCGCAGCAGCAAGGCTCTCTCGGCCAGACCACAGAGCTCCTGCTAAGGGTCTCTTCCATTGCCCCCTCCATACCCCGCTAAGAGCCAGGGCTTATCGGAGACTCCATGACTCAATCTGCCACCGTTTTTCATATAGGACCGAAGAAAGTAGGAACATAAAACTATATGTATGAGGAGGACGAAAAAAGAACACTGATGCTGAAAGGGAGCAAAGATTTATGGGAGTGGGGTCCTATGAGGTAGGAGAGGAGGCGGAGCCTACCCGAACGTATGCTGCCATGGAGTCTGTCAGGAAACTAAGGTTACTATAAATAGATATATTAGCACTGTGTTTGAAATCGGTGTAATATGCACCCTTAAGAAGTTTGCGCTTAACTTAAAATCATAAACAGAGTGAAAACAGACATTAATACAAACTGACCTAAGATTTGCTCACTTATGACACCCGAGTTTAATGTTGAAAAAACTTGACAAAAACCTCTAGGCGGAAACTGCAACAACAGTTGAGGAGGTTATACAGCGTGTAAACCCCCGCCAGAAAAGGCTCGAAAGAGTGAAAACTCTCAGGGTCTGCGGGTATAAAACGGTGGTAATAGTGGGGAGGATAAGGAATTGAGCTCACAATATTGAAACAGACACATCAAGTACTGTCCCAGTTAAATTTAACGGAAGCAGAAAAGACAAATAGAAAAATGAAAAATAAATCTGTAAAAGACACTGGAGGAAAACTACAAAAATTAAGCACAAGCCCAGCATCCATTAAAAAATACATGACCGCTGAGGTTACGGCAGAAAATAGCGAGAAACAAACATCAACAAAATCAAAACATAATAACGGAAGCAAAAAAAAACCCCGTAACCAGAAAACAACAGAGACAAGTGTCGAAAGTACCCTTGATCAGTTAAAAGACGGTGTACAGATGGATAAGGGACAGACGGATAAAAATCCTGACTTAGGTGGAGATGAGGAGCGAAAGGATAAAAATCTTCAGCCCACTAAAGAAGAAATTAAGTAAATGTTCTCGAATCTGGAACAGTCCATTAAAAAGGATATGGCAATATTACACGGTGACTTCGGTCATATGTTAAGAAGAGTAGAAGATGTAGAGGAAAAATCAGAACATCATGAAAAAGATCTGGCGACACTTAAAGAGGAAATGAAGAAAGCACAAATAGTACAAAGAAATCTACTCTATAAACTAGAAAATCAGGAAAATAGGGATAGAAGGAAAAACTTAAGAATCCGTTGATTACCAGAAAATGGACAAGAAGAAAATTTAGAAGTTATGCTGGAAATAGTCTTCAACCCCTTATTGGGTAGGGAAATAACAAAACCAGAAGTTGAGAGAACACACAGAATAAGGAAATCACAAAAGGCACTAAAAGAGTCCCCAAAAGATGTCATAGTGAGATTTCACAGATATGAAACAAGATCTCAAATATGGGAAAAATTAAAATGCCGTCCCCTCTTAAAATATAAAGATTTAGGGCCTGCCAGGGCCCTCTCTCCAAACACTTCTCCTCTGACCCTATCTACCTTATCTGTCTGGGATTCCATGCATACAAAGTTTTCCTGGAACTACAACTCTCCCTTAATGCTTCTGCTGAATCACAACCACTTCATGCCTGGCAAACTGGATGCTGGATTTAAAAATTGGTCTCCTAAGACTCCCCTCTTGCTGTCCCACGTAACCCACTCCAATATTGTGAAACCACTTAGCCACATTTTGGGCTCCAACCCCGCAACGGACATGGATCATTGGAGACACAGACAGTTGTCCAGGTTCATAGCTGCTCTTCCACGTCCGCTGCGTGACTCTAAGGATTTGAACCCTATTGAGGCAATATTGTCCCCTAGGGACCCCCCCCCCCTCCACTCCACCTCACAGTTTTACAAGGCACTTATCTCATTGCAAGGCCAACCCTACCCGGATTTCTTGCACAAGTGGGAACTGGACATTGGATCTCAAATTTCAGATAACCGGAAGGACAAAATTCTTGCAGTGGCTCACACTTCCTCTCTCTCCACCAAGGTGGCGGAATCCAACTACAAGCTATTGTCCCGTTGGTACTATACCCCGCGGAAAATGCACATCATGTCTCCGGCCATCTCCCCGTTGTGTTGGAGGGGATGCAGAGATATTGCATCGCATGCACACATCTGGTGGCACTGTCCAATAATACAACCATTCTGGCTGGAAGTCCTTCGGCTTATAGATGTAATCACGGAAGTTACTATCCCATCAGATCCTTGGGTTGTCCTGCTGCATGGAACTAACATGTTGCTCTCTAAGTACAAAAGATCGATGATCCCTCATATGCTTAATGCGGCCAAAGCCCTGATCCCCGTCTTCTGGGGCTCACCGACCATTCCCACGATCCGTCGCTGGCTACGGAAAATTTATAAGACATACCAATTAGAGGAACTTACTTTCATAGCCCGTGACAAACTAGACCGTTTTCACTCTGCCTGACAACCTTGGTCTCCTTTTAAAAGCACTTCTTCCTATGTGGCCCTACTCACTGAGGGCATCCCTCTTGGTTTATCGCCTTCTAACGTAATCCTATCTGGTTAATGTTTTTTAGTATTTGGTACATAATTCACCCGTGGCCTACTTTCCCACCCCCCCCCCTTTTTTTTTTTTACCTCCTTTCTCTCCCTGTTGCTCTCTCCTCTTCTTTCTCTTTTTTTCTGCCTTTTACTATCCTTTCACTCTCCTATAGGCTCTCTCTGACATTGGTTTTATCATACAAGATGTTGTGCTATCAGTATGTTCTCTCAGACTTTTCATGACTGGGTGTGCTTGACGCGCACCGAGATGTTCGTGTACTCATTGATATTGTTCCATGGCTTTTTTCTGTATTTAATGTCAGATTGTATGGTCTATGTTCTGATTTTCTTTGTCTTCTTGAAAAATTTTTCAATAAACAGAAATGAAACAAAAAAAAAAAAAATATAAAGACTCAGAAATACGCTGATTTGTCACAAGAGACATTGGCAAGGAAACCGATACTTAAACCGATGATTGAAATATTGAAACAACACAATATTCAATACTTCTGGGGATTCCCGGCATGTTTAGGAGTTATTGAAAAGAAAGAGGTTGGGCGCATATAGCAGGGGACTTTTAAATTTGGGTGCTAGGTATACCACACATAAGAAATAAGGGAGCAAATATAAAATAAGTTTAAACTTTATTAGAAGGACAGAAAAGGTATATAAAATGTATACTGTATATTACATGATACAACAACAATAAGACATATTGGGATTGTGATCCCCGACTTATCTACCTGCCCTTATATCTGGTCATTTGTTTGCCAGACAATAAGGGATCTTAAACGAACACGTTGGCAATCAATATCGGAAAATCTTACACCTTCTCAGAACCTAGCCCTCAAACACTTATAAAAGAATCCTCACTACGTTATAAAACCCTCTGATAAAGGGGGTAACGTAGTTATAATGACACGTGAACAATATCAGACTATGTGCCTTGACATATTAAACAACCGTCAATGGTATACCCCTATTCATCCTGACCTAACAGTTAATTTTCAAAAAGAGCTTAAGAATTTGTGCCTCGAAGCCTTTCTCTCAGGCATTATTGATAAAGATGTATATGACTTTCTAATAGTGAGACACCCTAGGACCCCTACACTATACTCACTACCCAAAGTACACAAAAATTCAAAAAAACCTCTGGGTAGACCCATTGTCTCTGGGATTGGCTCTATTTTGGAGAATGCTAGCAAGTATGTTGACTTCTTTTTGTGTCCCTTTGTTCAGACATTACCCTCTTTTATCCAGGACACCCCGGATTTGTTGAGACATATTGATGGGATCCAGATACCCCCGGATGCCCTCCTCGTGGCGGTGGATATTGAGGCTTTGTACTCAAGTATACCGCACGAGGAGGGCATCCGGTTGGTTGGTTCCTTTTTACAGGAACAACACGAACGTACGTGGCCACACAATAGTTTCATTTTGTCCTTTTTGAGATTTATTTTGACACATAATTTTTTCACCTTTATGGAAACTACTTATCTACAACAACAAGGAGTCGCAATGGGAACATGTTGCGCACACTCCTATGCGAATTTATTCCTAGGAGGGTGGGAAAGGCACATCTTCTCTAGCAACTCCTACGTTTTTTGGCTGAAATATGTGACACATTGGTTCCGATATATTGATGACCTGTTTTTAATATGGACAGGCCCACAATGCGAACTTGAGAAAATGTTATCTTCCCTAACGTAAACCATTTTAATTTAAAATTGACTATCCCGAATACATTGTATTTCTGGATACAGAAATTAAAAAGAATATTAATGGTCACATTATTACCAGCCTCTACAGGAAACGGATTGCTGGGAATATGCTTTTACACGCATCCAGCGCCCACCCCACTCCTTTGAAAAACAGCATCCCGTATGCGCAATATCTGCGCATACGGAGAAACTGCTCATTGGATGGGGATTTCCTTCGGGAAGCCAAGAAACTCCAGACTAGACTACTCTTGCGGGGTTACTCCCGGACTATTTTGAGAAGGGCCTTCAATAAGGCTAAGGGACTAAATAGAAGCGACATACTTCAAAAAAGGAATAGAGCAAATCCGAATCAGACAGTTAAACTGATCACTCAATACTCTGATAATCACCAACAATTAAGAGCCATATTTCAAAAGCATTGGCATCTCCTCAGTGAGGAAACTACCCTTTCTAAACATGTCAAAAAATACCCTGAAATAGTGTTCAGACGAGCGACTTCCATACGGGACCTCCTCATAAAAAGTCACTATACTAATGACCTTCCACAATCCAGGAACAGGTTTGGGACATACTAATGTGGTAGTTGTTCGCGCTGTCCTTGGATTGAGGAGGGTCCCATCACATGTTTACCTAACGGCTCAACTCACAAACTCCGTGGATTTGCAGACTGCTCCACGCGTGGCGTAATATACCTCATGAATTGCCAATGTCCAGCCTTCTATGTTGGCAAAACAATTAGGCAGCTTGGCCAAACAGTGGATGACCATTTTTATTATTCAGGCGGGGGTAAAATCCTTACCCCGGTTACCCGACACATCGGGTTGCACCATAGGTTTGATAGCTCTTGTGTATCCTTTAGGGTCTTGGAGATTATAACTCCAGATCCTAGAGGAGGAAATTGGGACCAGCGAATACTTCAACGTGAAACTCTATGGATAGAAAGATTAAATGCCACCATACCTCCGGGACTTAACGAAGCCCATTCATATAAATCGTTTTTATGAGTTAACGCTTCAACTGAATTTCTTTCCTTTTTTTTCCCCTTTCCCCCTTTCCCCCCCCCCCCCTTCCCCTTCCTTTACTTTTTTTCCTTTTCTTTTCTTTCTTCTTTTTTCCTTATCTTTGACTCCTGTTCTCCACCATTGATCCAGGTTTGATCTATGTGATTAACTGTTACATATGTACACCCTGGTTTTGTTTTCCAAGGATTTTACACCTTGGCAAAGCCAGAGTTTTGGTCCATTGAGATTAATATCTCTATTGTGTAATTTTGTGTATTAAAAGCACACCAACTATTTTGCATTATATTATATTTGCTTAGGTTATTGATTGTTAGCCATATTATTGTATTTATAATCTGTATATGGTGACTAACGCATTGTATGTATATGTGTATTGATGTATTTTTCTGTGTTTATTTTGACCATTTGCAACAATGGATCATTCTACGCCCTCTGGCTCTGGCCCGGCATATTAGCGGTCTATCCATCTCCGTCCATATGGAGGGACTACTTCGGGTGTCTCCCCCGACGGCGGACATGTGACGTCAGGTATGGCCCCTCCCATTGTTTTGTTTGGGCGATATGCCTGGCTGACATTGCCATCCTCTGATCCGCTCGTGTAGCACCTCCCCTTGATGCACGCTTGCGGTCATTGTTTTGGTTGATCGACGCCCGGCTAGTGCGCCTGCGCAGTTTTGCGTACGCACTCTTGACGCCAGCCCGGATGTTCGTCAAGACGTTGGTCTTGTACGTCATTCGGGTGGAGTCTCTGGTCATATAAGCGGCAACTTGGCGTCTCTCCTTGCATTTGCAGGGACGGGACGTTCGAGTAGATACTGCGACAGGTAAACACTTTTCAATTAATTTTTAAATATTGGGAACATCTCCTTTTTGAAGTTTGTTGAATATCTCATGGATACTCTCTATATGCTGTCTAGATTTATAATGGATGTGATTACCCCGATATATCTGAATACAATATGTACAGATTATTATATTTATAAACAACTATCATTTATCCATGAGTTCATCAACCACTCAATCAGGACTTCTAAACCTTTCAATATGAGGCTAAAACTAATATATCTGTTCTGCCCATTACATTGATTATTTATTGAATAGCAAATATATACATAATCTATTTTCTAGGCAGTACCTTTTGGATCTGCTGTGGACTGATAAATACTTTATTGGTCGTAGTATATTCTTGCCCGGTCCCTGTCCATATACATCTCTGGGAACTATCTGGGTAAGACTATCATACACACTATATATGTTATGTACTTCATTATTGCTTACCAACCCACAATGTTTTATCTGGGTGTCCCTCGATATATATTTCCGGGACACTTTTTGATATTTTTGCTTATTACATTCTATTCCTTTTGAATATTTAGATATTAGTACCTCATATTTGCAGTCTTGCCCTTGCTTTGGTCAGTCTCCCGTGTTCGCCCCAGGGGGGTCTTCCCTTACCTTGTGGTCCTGGATCCATACCGCCGGGCTTTTGACCTTATGCCAGACAGGTGCGCTATGATCACGTTGTTTCTTATGCTCAATGGATACACTTGTAATACTATGTTATAGACTTACCAGAAGGATTTCTTTGCCATATATATATATGCTATGCTATTCTCTATATTTACTGACATATTTGATTATATATGTTTACGGTTCCTTTTTTTCTTTACCCTAGCGTTTTTATTTGAAACTTATAGTAAGAACCCCCAAATACCCCTGAGGAAGAGACTATACGGCCGTGAAACATGTCGGGTTAAAAATTTGTGGGCAACATCGTTTTCTGCACAGATATCATTCTTTGGATGGCAAATGGGTATACAGTAATCACTACTTACCCCTGTGTAGGATCCGATATCTATCTATATCAATATATAATGAACATGGCTGTGAACTGCAATTGTTTTTAATCACAATATGTCTTATTGTTGTTGTATCCTGTAATATACAGTATACATTTTATATACCTTTTCTGTCCTTCTAATAAAGTATAAACTTATTTTATATTTGCTCCCTTATTTCTTATGTGTGGTATACCTAGCACCCAAATTTAAAAGTCCCCTGCTATATGCGCCCAACCTCTTTCTTTTCAATATTCATATTGGGACGTGGTGCTCTTATTCTACAATCACTCTGATGAGCTGGTCTTCCCCTCTTCTTTGCATGTTTAGGAGTTAGAAGAGAAGGGAAGACAATAAAACTAAGATTTCCAGAAGAACTGGAGGACTTTTGCGAGAATCTGAAAATCCCAAGACCCAAAATATCTGGATGGACAATTATAAGGGATAAAAAAGGTGAAGAAGCGGACGAACGGTGGCATCTGAAGATCAAGAAAAAATAAACTGTGAAAATCCTACAGAGACGGAGCGGCAGAAGTGGGGTCGATGGGAGGAGGGGTGGGGGATGGAAAATAGGAATAAGAGAAAATTAAGAGACCCGGAAAGGACACTGGGGAGCTAAGTGACTCTTCTCTATCAAGGCCCCAGGGGAGAGGGGAGGGGGGTCGGGCGTCCAGGTGCAGAGCACCCAGGGAAAAGTTGACACAAGGAGGGAGGGAGTAGAGGGACCCAAAAGGGAAGGGATCCGATACCCACCAGTATGCCAATGGGTGGCTGTGAGGGGGGAGGGAGGGGAAGGGAAGGGTGGAGGGAGAGGGAGGAGGGATAGGGGACGGGTAGGGGGGTGAGAGGGCGGGAGAGAGGAGGGGGAAAGGGAAGGGTAAACTACAGTCTAATGTATCCACTCCATTACTAGTCAAGATAAGTTTGATGGGAAGAGCAATTTGCAATTTAATGTATTCACTCCTTTCCTTTTTTTTTTTTTCTTTGCTTTCCTTTGTTGGGCAAGATGGATCTTCCTCTGTTTTCTGGGGAAGAATGCAATGCCTCTTTTTAATCATAGATGATGACAGAGATTAGTTATGTAACGTATAACATAAGAGGACTGAATTCCTCCGAGAAGAGACAGAAAATCCTGAAAGAGATTAAAAATATGGGAGCCGACCTAGTTTTCCTACAGGAAACTCACATCCTACATTCCTCTAATATCCGATTGTACTCAAAAGATCACCCCACGTGGTACTATTCTGACTCTACAACAAAAAAATCAAAAGGGGTGGCGATTGGGTTTGCCAGAGGAACTCATTTTGTTCTACAAGAAAGGATGGTAGATCACGAGGGAAGATTCCTTTTCTTGAAAGGGAAACTTCATGCCAAGGATGTGACTCTGGTAAACGTGTATTGCCCTAATGACAAACCTATGGGATATCTTGGGAAAATTTTAGATAAGCTAATAGAATTTAGAAAAGGGAGAGTGATATTAGTGGGCGATTTCAATTTTTGTCTCGACCCAGAGGTTGACTGTACGTCGGCTGTACAGAGGAGTAGAGCAATACATTTGAAAACGATCAAAAAGAAGCTATTCCAATGCCAATTACTGGACATTTGGAGGGTGCTCCATCCAAAAGAACGAGACTATACGTTCTACTCCTCTGTACATAAAATACACTCGAGGATTGATTACATCATTATAGACCATAGAGGGATAGAATTTGTGACAGAGGCTAAAATAGGGATTAAAACCTGGTCGGATCATGCACCTGTTAAGATAAAGTTGAAAATAGTAGGGGGATCATTTAAAACAAACACCTGGAGATTAAATGAGGAACTGCTCAGGGAAAAAGATGGGGAGAAGAAATTAGAAAATAATTATATTTCCATATTAACGAAAATGAAGAAACTTAAAAAAAATATACTCTGGGAGGCGCAAAATGCATACATGAGGGGGATATTAATTTCTAAAGGGTCAAGAAGGAAAAAAGAGAGATCAGAACATAAAGAAAAACTGATAAGAGATTTTTGATTTAGTCAAAGCCATAAAAATATTCAGCCGGTTGAGTCCCAACACCAGTTAGTTGTCAACGAGTCTGTGGTAGTGAGCTCTTATAGATCCCCAGCTCAGGATTCCCCAGGGCGCGGAGTCTAAGCCCCAGCCTGCTTCTTCACCAGGGCCCCTGATGGTGGGGATGGACTTGCAGCAGACTGGAACCAGGTCACGGCCCCCAGGTAGGCCCAGCTGAGGATGTGGAGACCGCTGGCATGTGCAGGGTAAACGGGAGACTATAAGGAGATCCAGGAGACAAGCTGAGGTCAGGACAGGCAGCAGACGAACATAGACGGAGAAACGAAGCCGGGTCGGTACACAGGAGATCAGATACCATAACCAAGGGATACACGGATGGGAGCTCAGGGAACAGCAATGTTGCTCAAGCAAAGGAGCAGTGCACTGAGCATGTGTATATATAGGGAAGCAAACAGGGAGGTGACCCAGGAAGTAATTGACAGGAACAGGATATAACCCACAGTGGAGCAGGCAACGCCCATAGAAGCCCAAACACCACATGTGAAGGGAGGAAGACAGAAGCACTGCAGCAAGGAGGTAAGAATATACAGACAAAACTATAGGCTAACTTGTGACAGTACCCCCCCTCTTACGGGGCCTCCCCACTCGTTTGGGCCCAGCCTTGAGAGGAAACTTCTGATGAAAAAGTTTCACCAAACAAGGTGCAGAAACATCAGTGGAAGGAATCCAACATCTCTCCTCAGGACCATATCCTTTCCAGTCCACTAGATACAAGAGCCTCCCCCTGGAGAATTTGGAATCCAAGATTTGCTTGATTTCATACTGATCCGAAGTACTGGCTATTGGAGAAGGATGACGAATAGGACGAGAAAACCTATTGATGATGTATGGTCTAAGGAGAGAAACATGGAAAACATTGGGGATTTTTAGATGTGACGGGAGACGGAGCTTAAAAGCGACAGGGTTAACCTGGCAGAGGATTGTAGAGGGACCAATGAAAAAAGGGACCAATGAAAACTTCATAGAGGTTACCCTGAGACGGATATTCTTGGTAGAGAGCCAAACTTTATCACCAGGGAGAATTTTGGGGCTCACACGGCGATGACGATCTGCAGCTACCTTGTACCTGGAAGCTGCCAGATGTAAATTCTTGGAAACATCTGCCCAGATAGAATTGAGAGACGGTTGCACCTCTGCGGCCGCCGGCACTTCAGCAGAGATCGGAACAGGAAATGGTACTGAAGGGGGGCGGCCAAATACCGTGAAGAAGGGAGACTCACCAGTGCTGGCATTAGCATGTTTATTGAGGGCAAATTCTGCCCAGGGTAAAAGGTCTACCCAATCATCCTGATGGGCAGAAATGAAGGCACGAAGATACCGTTCCACATTTTGGTTAACCCTTTCTGTTTGACCATTTGACTGCGGATGAAAAGCTGAGGAGAAATCCAACTTGATTCCAAATGACGTGGCCAGGGCTCTCCAGAAGCAGGCCGTAAACTGAACTCCTCTATCTGAGACAATGTGTGAGGGCATACCATGGAGACAAAAGATTTCCCTAATGAAGATGGAAGCCAAAGTGACAGCAGAGGGTAGGCCTGGAAGTGGAGTTAAGTGACACATTTTAGAAAACCTGTCCACCACCACCCAGATTGTTGGAGATACAACAACTTTAAAGCTTAGCCTATTATAGATTAACTGCAGTTCACAAATAGGACAGTAGATGTCGCTAGATAACGGTGGAGCCCGGTGATGGGGGTAGTTCTGATATGAAGTCCATAGAGATGCAGCGCCACGGTACATCTGGAACAGGTAGAGATAACAGGAGACCTGCTGGAGCTGAAGTAGAAGACTTAGACTGCACACAAATGGAGCAAGCCTGGACATATTCCTCAACATCCTTCCGGAGTGAGGGCCACCAGTAGTAACGCAGCAGGAAGGCACAGGTGCGTCGCACACCAGGATGTCCAGAGAGTTTAGAGTCATGTGCCCATTTGAGAAGCTTGGGGCGAAGGGAGGGCCTCACAAAGGTCTTTCCGGGAGGGATACGTGGAGACTGAAGGTGAGTGGAGGCCAGGAAACAATTTGCAGGAATAATATGTTCAGGTTCAATATGACACTCGGAGTCAGCAACGTCAAATGATCTGGACAAGGCATCCGCACGAGCATTCTTGGAGCCGGGCCGGAAGGTGATGTCAAAATTAAACCTTTCAAAAAAGAGAGCCCATCGTGCTTGCCTGGGATTTAAACGTGGGGCGGACTGCAGATACTGGAGGTTCTTATGATCGGTATAGATCAGAATACGATGAGGAGACCCCTCCAGTAGATGTCGCAATTCTTGCAATGCCAGCTTGATAGCCAGAAGCTCCCGATCCCCGATGGTGTAATTTTTCTCTGCATCGGAAAACTTCTTAGAGAAAAAGGCACAGGGGCGGAGCTTACTGTCATGCCTTTGGAGAAGGACGGCCCCCACTCCCAAGGATGAAGCATCTACTTCCAAGAAGAAAGGCTGAAAAATGTCAGCGCGTTTGAGAATAGATGCCGATAGGAAGGTCGATTTGAGCTTGTGGAAAGCCTCGACAGCTTCAGGAGGCCAGATTCTGGCATTGGCACCCTTCCGGGTCAAGGAGGTAATGGGTGCCACCAGAGAGGAGTAATCAGGGATGAACTGGCGATAGAAATTGGTGAATCCCAAGAACCGTTGCATAGCTTTTAAAGCAGAAGGCTGAGGCCAGTTGGAGATGGCCTGAAGTTTGGCAGGATCCATAAGCAGCCCTTTATCTGTGACTATGTAGCCTAGGAAAGGAACTTGGGTTTGCTCGAAGAGGCACTTCTCCAACTTCACATACAAGCGGTTGTCCCGAAGACGTTGAATTGGAGACTCGATGAGTGGCGGTATTGCCAGTTGAGGCACTTTGTGACTTCCCTGCCAAGACCACTGAGAAAGGGAGAAGATCTGCTCCCCTTTGAGCAGATCTGCTCCTCTGAGAAACATGACAATAAAATATCAAACATATATAAAATCCTGGTGGACTTGACGGGACCGGCAGTCCCGCCATTCATCGACAAATGGGAGAGGGAATTAAGCACACGAAATAGAGATTTTCACTTGGGAAAAAGTTTAAAATTAATGCATAGCTCCACAGTTGATATAAACACAGCTGAAATGAATTACAAATGCATTGCAAGATGGTACATTACCCCCGATAAAGTTCTTAATTATCAAAAATAAAAATAAAAAAACTGCTGGAGGGGTTGCTCAGAAGTAGGCACAATGGCGCATCTATGGTGGGACTGCCCAAAAATTTAAAAGTATTGGAAGGAAATCTTGGGCCTAATTAAAATAATTACGAAAATCGAGATCCCGGAAGATCCCTGGTATTGCCTATTTCATGGCATTAAAAATTCTGTTAGGCAATATAAAACAACATTAATACCCCATCTAATGAATGCTGCAAAATAATTAATCCCATTATTTTGGCAAATGGAAGAGGCCCCGACCATGGGATACTGGGTACAAAGAGTTGAGAGAATAAGAACATTGGAATACCTGAGAGATTGGGAAGAAGACGACACAGAGGAATGGGGTGATATATGGGAAAACTGGAGAGAGTTTAAAGCGGAGTTCCGGGCACGAAATTCATTTTCTAATAAATACTGCATTGTATTACTTACCCTCCGCTGAGTCCAAATTGGATATTCCCATATTTTTTTTTCTTCACTTACCTGTATACAGAGGTTTGTATACTCACCTTTCAAAGCACTTCCTCCCTCCTGCGCCTCGGCTCTCCTCGTCACTTCCGCGCCGCAATGCGTCATGGGAGCTCTTCCTCGGCGCTCCCATGATGCACTTTGCAGTCACGTGGGAGGCCGACCGCTGTTCTCATGAAATGACGCGATGTTAGGCGGAGCCCAGCGCGGACGGCGCCATTTTTAAACCTGCAAACAAACTGCTTTGCCAGTAATTCCTTTGTTATCGTCAGAGAGAGAGAGAAAGCGGGTCCTAGCGTTCGGCGGTCCAACTGCAAGCTGTACTAATAAAAATCAAAAAGGTAAGTGCAATGTAATCAGGTATATAAAAATGTGTAAAGTGTGTTACCAATGTAAAATTTGATTACAGAAAAGGGGGCAACAATTTTTTTTTTTTTTAAAGGAGGGACATTTTTTTTTTTTTTTTGTAAAGGGGGAGAACAACTTTTTTTTTTTTTTTTTATTTAAAGGTGACAATAACAGTTACTTTGCTTTATATTTTAAGCGGAAAAAACTTTTTTTTTAAAGGGGACAAGTATTTTTTTTTTTTTAAAGTGAACATCAACCTTTTTTTTTTTAAAGGGGACAAGGACTGCAATTTTTTTTTAAAAGGGGACATCAACTGTTATTTCTCTTTGTAAAAAAAAATTTAATTTTTTTTAAAAGGGGCCATTTTTTTTTTTTTAAGGGGACAACGACTGAAAACGACTGCAATTTTTTTTTTTTTTTAAAGGGGACAACAACTGTTACTTTGCTTTGTTTTTTAAGGTGTAAAAACATAATTTTTTTATATTTAAAATGGGACAAAAAAGTTTTATATTTTTTTTAAAGGGGACAACGACTGCTATTTTTTTTTTTTAAAAGGGGACAACAACTTGTATTGTACATTTTTTTAAAGGGGACAGCAATTGGTACTGT